>NW_027472057.1:0-286217 GCF_965638725.1 Aptenodytes patagonicus
GGAGACAGGCTGCTGCCCTGCGCAGGGGAGCAGGGCAAGAGGAGTTCTTTCTTCCTGGGCACGAGGTGGCCCCTTCCAGCTGGGGCGCTCCGAATGCGCTTTTACACTTGGTTCTCATGCTTTTCGAGCGCTTCAGGTACGGCAGGATTTGACCCCTCGCCGCTCAACGCGCGCGCAGGCACGCACACACACACGTACTGCTGTTTTGCAAAGCAACTCCAAGCCTGCGGCGTCATCATCCACCTGCTCCTTTCTTGATCGAAACGTCCCTGGCGTCTGTCCTGCTACAGTTACTTCCCTGCGATGCCAGGTAACGGGAGGGTTTTGCAGAGGTGCTGGAGGGGCCGGCGCGCTGGCCTTCTCTCGGTAGTCCGGGGGTGTCCCTTATTCCTCGGGGGGTGGGGGGGTGGGGGGGGCCGTCCTTCTCCTCCTTGCAATGAGCTGGGCTCCTTTAGTCGTGCTTACTTAACCATGACCGTGCAGCAGACCGCGTAAACCACCTACCTACCTATCTTCGCCTTGCGAAACTTCCTGCCAGTTAGACTCATAGAATCCTTTAGGTGGGAAAAGACCCTTAAGATCATCAAGTCCAACCGTAAACCTAGCTCTGCCAAGTCCACCGCTAAGCCATGTCCCTAAGCGCCGCGTCGGCACGTCTTTTAAAGACCTCCAGGGGCGGTGACTCCACCACTTCCCTGGGCGGCCTGTTCCAGCGCTTGACAACCCTTTCGGTGAAGAATTTTTCCCTGAGAGCCGATCTAAAGCTCCCCTGGCGCAACCTGAGGCCGTTTCCTCTCGTCCCATCGCCCGTCACCTGGGAGAAGAGACTGACACCCCCCTCGCTACAACCTCCTTCCGGGTAGTTGTAGAGAGCGACAAGGTCTCCCCTCAGGCTCCTCTTCTCCAGACTGAACGACCCCGGTTCCCTCAGCTGCCTCCTCAGCAGGCGTGTGCTCTAGACCCTTCACCGGCTTCGTTGCCCTCCTTTGGCCGCGCTCCAGCACCTCAGTGTCTTTCTCGTAGCGAGGGGCCCAAACCCGAAGACGGTACTCGAGGTGCGGCCTCACCAGTGCCGAGCACAGGGGGACGCTCGCTTCCCTAGTCCTGCTGGCCACACGATTTCTGATACAAGCCAGGATGCCGTTGGCCGCCTTGGCCACCTGGGCACGCTGCCGGCTCACGTTCAGCCGGCTGTCGACCAACACCCCCAGGTCCTTTGCCCGCCGGGCAGCTTTCCAGCCACTCTTCGCCAAGCCCGTAGCGTTGCACGGGGTTGTTGGGACCCGGGTGCAGGACCCGGCACTTGGCCTGCTTGAACCTCACACAGCTGGCCTCGGCCCATCGATCCAGCCTGTCCAGAGCCCTCTGTAGAGCCTTCCTGCCCGCCAGCAGATCAACGCTCCCGCCCGGCTTGGTGTCGGCTGCAGCATGCCGTAGCTTAAAGAGGGATTGGTACAGTAGCTAAAGACCAGTTGGTACAATAGTCAGGGAGGGAGGCTTTTGCTCAGAGGAGGGGTACGTGGTTGGGGCGTGCTGAGTCTTCCAGCCCCCCACCTCGGGAAGGCAGCCTGAGGATCGGAGCTGCCGCAGGTTTCCACTTGCGCCCAGAGCCCCCGGGGTTTTGCCTTGCCGCTGCCTTTCTTTTCCACGTCAGCCTTTCCTGTCCCGTTGGCGTGGGGCTGAGGCCGGGCAGCAGCCAGGCGCCCCTCCTGCCTGTGGCTCCCCGCCCTCTCCCGTGGGAAGGGGAGGGAAGAGAAAGAGGGCAAAAAGCCTGCCGGCTCAGGACGACGACACGTTACCGAGGAAAGCCAGAGCTGCCCGCGGAGCGCGAGCCCAGGTGCGTGCGAGGCGCTGGCGAGGGGCAAGGCGAGGCGCGCGGGGCGGGCTGCCCGCGGGGCAAAAGGTGGTGGGGAATCGAACTCGGTGCCCTTGGGCCCAGCGTCCCGCGACCTGGCCGCTCGTCTAACGGAGATCCCCACCGACGGCGGCCGCACAGCGACCCCTACAGGCCTCACGCCGCCCTGCGCCCCGCCGCTCGGACCCGCGCCCTGCGCGCCCGCCCCGCCGACGCGCGCCGCCTCCCGCGCCCACGGCACCCCGACGCCGCCCGCCTCACGCCCCGCTCCGCGCACCAGCCTCACCCTCCCCGCGCACAACAGCCTCTCGCCGCACCCGCCTCCCTTTCTCCCGCTCTGCCCGGGACCTCGAGCCACACACCAACCCCACCTGCCCCCACCCCCCCCGCTCCCCCCCGCCTCCAGCTGCACCCGGGCGGCACCGCCACGGCCCCTCGCCTTCCTCGCCGCTTCCCTGCCCGCTCCTCCCCCTCCGGCAAGCTTCTCCTCTGCTGCCAGAGCCCAACACCTCCTGCTGCTGCCAGGTACCCGGGCGCTCGGGGCCTCGGAGCGTCACCAAAATTTCCCAGCTGGCCCGTGCCCACCCCGGAGACAGGCTGCTGCCCTGCGCAGGGGAGCAGGGCAAGAGGAGTTCTTTCTTCCTGGGCACGAGGTGGCCCCTTCCAGCTGGGGCGCTCCGAATGCGCTTTTACACTTGGTTCTCATGCTTTTCGAGCGCTTCAGGTACGGCAGGATTTGACCCCTCGCCGCTCAACGCGCGCGCAGGCACGCACACACACACGTACTGCTGTTTTGCAAAGCAACTCCAAGCCTGTGGCGTCATCATCCACCTGCTCCTTTCTTGATCGAAACGTCCCTGGCGTCTGTCCTGCTACAGTTACTTCCCTGCGATGCCAGGTAACGGGAGGGTTTTGCAGAGGTGCTGGAGGGGCCGGCGCGCTGGCCTTCTCTCGGTAGTCCGGGGGTGTCCCTTATTCCTCGGGGGGTAGGGGGGTGGGGAGGGCCGTCCTTCTCCTCCTTGCAATGAGCTGGGCTCCTTTAGTCGTGCTTACTTAACCATGACCGTGCAGCAGACCGCGTAAACCACCTACCTACCTATCTTCACCTTACGAAACTTCCTGCCAGTTAGACTCATAGAATCCTTTAGGTGGGAAAAGACCCTTAAGATCATCAAGTCCAACCGTAAACCTAGCTCTGCCAAGTCCACCGCTAAGCCATGTCCCTAAGCGCCGCGTCGGCACGTCTTTTAAAGACCTCCAGGGGCGGTGACTCCACCACTTCCCTGGGCGGCCTGTTCCAGCGCTTGACAACCCTTTCGGTGAAGAATTTTTCCCTGAGAGCCGATCTAAAGCTCCCCTGGCGCAACCTGAGGCCGTTTCCTCTCGTCCCATCGCCCGTCACCTGGGAGAAGAGACTGACACCCCCCTCGCTACAACCTCCTTCCGGGTAGTTGTAGAGAGCGACAAGGTCTCCCCTCAGGCTCCTCTTCTCCAGACTGAACGACCCCGGTTCCCTCAGCTGCCTCCTCAGCAGGCGTGTGCTCTAGACCCTTCACCGGCTTCGTTGCCCTCCTTTGGCCGCGCTCCAGCACCTCAGTGTCTTTCTCGTAGCGAGGGGCCCAAACCCGAAGACGGTACTCGAGGTGCGGCCTCACCAGTGCCGAGCACAGGGGGACGCTCGCTTCCCTAGTCCTGCTGGCCACACGATTTCTGATACAAGCCAGGATGCCGTTGGCCGCCTTGGCCACCTGGGCACGCTGCCGGCTCACGTTCAGCCGGCTGTCGACCAACACCCCCAGGTCCTTTGCCCGCCGGGCAGCTTTCCAGCCACTCTTCGCCAAGCCCGTAGCGTTGCACGGGGTTGTTGGGACCCGGGTGCAGGACCCGGCACTTGGCCTGCTTGAACCTCACACAGCTGGCCTCGGCCCATCGATCCAGCCTGTCCAGAGCCCTCTGTAGAGCCTTCCTGCCCGCCAGCAGATCAACGCTCCCGCCCGGCTTGGTGTCGGCTGCAGCATGCCGTAGCTTAAAGAGGGATTGGTACAGTAGCTAAAGACCAGTTGGTACAATAGTCAGGGAGGGAGGCTTTTGCTCAGAGGAGGGGTACGTGGTTGGGGCGTGCTGAGTCTTCCAGCCCCCCACCTCGGGAAGGCAGCCTGAGGATCGGAGCTGCCGCAGGTTTCCACTTGCGCCCAGAGCCCCCGGGGTTTTGCCTTGCCGCTGCCTTTCTTTTCCACGTCAGCCTTTCCTGTCCCGTTGGCGTGGGGCTGAGGCCGGGCAGCAGCCAGGCGCCCCTCCTGCCTGTGGCTCCCCGCCCTCTCCCGTGGGAAGGGGAGGGAAGAGAAAGAGGGCAAAAAGCCTGCCGGCTCAGGACGACGACACGTTACCGAGGAAAGCCAGAGCTGCCCGCGGAGCGCGAGCCCAGGTGCGTGCGAGGCGCTGGCGAGGGGCAAGGCGAGGCGCGCGGGGCGGGCTGCCCGCGGGGCAAAAGGTGGTGGGGAATCGAACTCGGTGCCCTTGGGCCCAGCGTCCCGCGACCTGGCCGCTCGTCTAACGGAGATCCCCACCGACGGCGGCCGCACAGCGACCCCTACAGGCCTCACGCCGCCCTGCGCCCCGCCGCTCGGACCCGCGCCCTGCGCGCCCGCCCCGCCGACGCGCGCCGCCTCCCGCGCCCACGGCACCCCGACGCCGCCCGCCTCACGCCCCGCTCCGCGCACCAGCCTCACCCTCCCCGCGCACAACAGCCTCTCGCCGCACCCGCCTCCCTTTCTCCCGCTCTGCCCGGGACCTCGAGCCACACACCAACCCCACCTGCCCCCACCCCCCCCGCTCCCCCCCGCCTCCAGCTGCACCCGGGCGGCACCGCCACGGCCCCTCGCCTTCCTCGCCGCTTCCCTGCCCGCTCCTCCCCCTCCGGCAAGCTTCTCCTCTGCTGCCAGAGCCCAACACCTCCTGCTGCTGCCAGGTACCCGGGCGCTCGGGGCCTCGGAGCGTCACCAAAATTTCCCAGCTGGCCCGTGCCCACCCCGGAGACAGGCTGCTGCCCTGCGCAGGGGAGCAGGGCAAGAGGAGTTCTTTCTTCCTGGGCACGAGGTGGCCCCTTCCAGCTGGGGCGCTCCGAATGCGCTTTTACACTTGGTTCTCATGCTTTTCGAGCGCTTCAGGTACGGCAGGATTTGACCCCTCGCCGCTCAACGCGCGCGCAGGCACGCACACACACACGTACTGCTGTTTTGCAAAGCAACTCCAAGCCTGCGGCGTCATCATCCACCTGCTCCTTTCTTGATCGAAACGTCCCTGGCGTCTGTCCTGCTACAGTTACTTCCCTGCGATGCCAGGTAACGGGAGGGTTTTGCAGAGGTGCTGGAGGGGCCGGCGCGCTGGCCTTCTCTCGGTAGTCCGGGGGTGTCCCTTATTCCTCGGGGGGTGGGGGGGTGGGGGGGGCCGTCCTTCTCCTCCTTGCAATGAGCTGGGCTCCTTTAGTCGTGCTTACTTAACCATGACCGTGCAGCAGACCGCGTAAACCACCTACCTACCTATCTTCGCCTTGCGAAACTTCCTGCCAGTTAGACTCATAGAATCCTTTAGGTGGGAAAAGACCCTTAAGATCATCAAGTCCAACCGTAAACCTAGCTCTGCCAAGTCCACCGCTAAGCCATGTCCCTAAGCGCCGCGTCGGCACGTCTTTTAAAGACCTCCAGGGGCGGTGACTCCACCACTTCCCTGGGCGGCCTGTTCCAGCGCTTGACAACCCTTTCGGTGAAGAATTTTTCCCTGAGAGCCGATCTAAAGCTCCCCTGGCGCAACCTGAGGCCGTTTCCTCTCGTCCCATCGCCCGTCACCTGGGAGAAGAGACTGACACCCCCCTCGCTACAACCTCCTTCCGGGTAGTTGTAGAGAGCGACAAGGTCTCCCCTCAGGCTCCTCTTCTCCAGACTGAACGACCCCGGTTCCCTCAGCTGCCTCCTCAGCAGGCGTGTGCTCTAGACCCTTCACCGGCTTCGTTGCCCTCCTTTGGCCGCGCTCCAGCACCTCAGTGTCTTTCTCGTAGCGAGGGGCCCAAACCCGAAGACGGTACTCGAGGTGCGGCCTCACCAGTGCCGAGCACAGGGGGACGCTCGCTTCCCTAGTCCTGCTGGCCACACGATTTCTGATACAAGCCAGGATGCCGTTGGCCGCCTTGGCCACCTGGGCACGCTGCCGGCTCACGTTCAGCCGGCTGTCGACCAACACCCCCAGGTCCTTTGCCCGCCGGGCAGCTTTCCAGCCACTCTTCGCCAAGCCCGTAGCGTTGCACGGGGTTGTTGGGACCCGGGTGCAGGACCCGGCACTTGGCCTGCTTGAACCTCACACAGCTGGCCTCGGCCCATCGATCCAGCCTGTCCAGAGCCCTCTGTAGAGCCTTCCTGCCCGCCAGCAGATCAACGCTCCCGCCCGGCTTGGTGTCGGCTGCAGCATGCCGTAGCTTAAAGAGGGATTGGTACAGTAGCTAAAGACCAGTTGGTACAATAGTCAGGGAGGGAGGCTTTTGCTCAGAGGAGGGGTACGTGGTTGGGGCGTGCTGAGTCTTCCAGCCCCCCACCTCGGGAAGGCAGCCTGAGGATCGGAGCTGCCGCAGGTTTCCACTTGCGCCCAGAGCCCCCGGGGTTTTGCCTTGCCGCTGCCTTTCTTTTCCACGTCAGCCTTTCCTGTCCCGTTGGCGTGGGGCTGAGGCCGGGCAGCAGCCAGGCGCCCCTCCTGCCTGTGGCTCCCCGCCCTCTCCCGTGGGAAGGGGAGGGAAGAGAAAGAGGGCAAAAAGCCTGCCGGCTCAGGACGACGACACGTTACCGAGGAAAGCCAGAGCTGCCCGCGGAGCGCGAGCCCAGGTGCGTGCGAGGCGCTGGCGAGGGGCAAGGCGAGGCGCGCGGGGCGGGCTGCCCGCGGGGCAAAAGGTGGTGGGGAATCGAACTCGGTGCCCTTGGGCCCAGCGTCCCGCGACCTGGCCGCTCGTCTAACGGAGATCCCCACCGACGGCGGCCGCACAGCGACCCCTACAGGCCTCACGCCGCCCTGCGCCCCGCCGCTCGGACCCGCGCCCTGCGCGCCCGCCCCGCCGACGCGCGCCGCCTCCCGCGCCCACGGCACCCCGACGCCGCCCGCCTCACGCCCCGCTCCGCGCACCAGCCTCACCCTCCCCGCGCACAACAGCCTCTCGCCGCACCCGCCTCCCTTTCTCCCGCTCTGCCCGGGACCTCGAGCCACACACCAACCCCACCTGACCCCACCCCCCCCGCCCCCCCCCGCCTCCAGCTGCACCCGGGCGGCACCGCCACGGCCCCTCGCCTTCCTCGCCGCTTCCCTGCCCGCTCCTCCCCCTCCGGCAAGCTTCTCCTCTGCTGCCAGAGCCCAACACCTCCTGCTGCTGCCAGGTACCCGGGTGCTCGGGGCCTCGGAGCGTCACCAAAATTTCCCAGCTGGCCCGTGCCCACCCCGGAGACAGGCTGCTGCCCTGCGCAGGGGAGCAGGGCAAGAGGAGTTCTTTCTTCCTGGGCACGAGGTGGCCCCTTCCAGCTGGGGCGCTCCGAATGCGCTTTTACACTTGGTTCTCATGCTTTTCGAGCGCTTCAGGTACGGCAGGATTTGACCCCTCGCCGCTCAACGCGCGCGCAGGCACGCACACACACACGTACTGCTGTTTTGCAAAGCAACTCCAAGCCTGTGGCGTCATCATCCACCTGCTCCTTTCTTGATCGAAACGTCCCTGGCGTCTGTCCTGCTACAGTTACTTCCCTGCGATGCCAGGTAACGGGAGGGTTTTGCAGAGGTGCTGGAGGGGCCGGCGCGCTGGCCTTCTCTCGGTAGTCCGGGGGTGTCCCTTATTCCTCGGGGGGTAGGGGGGTGGGGAGGGCCGTCCTTCTCCTCCTTGCAATGAGCTGGGCTCCTTTAGTCGTGCTAACTTAACCATGACCGTGCAGCAGACCGCGTAAACCACCTACCTACCTATCTTCGCCTTGTGAAACTTCCTGCCAGTTAGACTCATAGAATCCTTTAGGTGGGAAAAGACCCTTAAGATCATCAAGTCCAACCGTAAACCTAGCTCTGCCAAGTCCACCGCTAAGCCATGTCCCTAAGCGCCGCGTCGGCACGTCTTTTAAAGACCTCCAGGGGCGGTGACTCCACCACTTCCCTGGGCGGCCTGTTCCAGCGCTTGACAACCCTTTCGGTGAAGAATTTTTCCCTGAGAGCCGATCTAAAGCTCCCCTGGCGCAACCTGAGGCCGTTTCCTCTCGTCCCATCGCCCGTCACCTGGGAGAAGAGACTGACACCCCCCTCGCTACAACCTCCTTCCGGGTAGTTGTAGAGAGCGACAAGGTCTCCCCTCAGGCTCCTCTTCTCCAGACTGAACGACCCCGGTTCCCTCAGCTGCCTCCTCAGCAGGCGTGTGCTCTAGACCCTTCACCGGCTTCGTTGCCCTCCTTTGGCCGCGCTCCAGCACCTCAGTGTCTTTCTCGTAGCGAGGGGCCCAAACCCGAAGACGGTACTCGAGGTGCGGCCTCACCAGTGCCGAGCACAGGGGGACGCTCGCTTCCCTAGTCCTGCTGGCCACACGATTTCTGATACAAGCCAGGATGCCGTTGGCCGCCTTGGCCACCTGGGCACGCTGCCGGCTCACGTTCAGCCGGCTGTCGACCAACACCCCCAGGTCCTTTGCCCGCCGGGCAGCTTTCCAGCCACTCTTCGCCAAGCCCGTAGCGTTGCACGGGGTTGTTGGGACCCGGGTGCAGGACCCGGCACTTGGCCTGCTTGAACCTCACACAGCTGGCCTCGGCCCATCGATCCAGCCTGTCCAGAGCCCTCTGTAGAGCCTTCCTGCCCGCCAGCAGATCAACGCTCCCGCCCGGCTTGGTGTCGGCTGCAGCATGCCGTAGCTTAAAGAGGGATTGGTACAGTAGCTAAAGACCAGTTGGTACAATAGTCAGGGAGGGAGGCTTTTGCTCAGAGGAGGGGTACGTGGTTGGGGCGTGCTGAGTCTTCCAGCCCCCCACCTCGGGAAGGCAGCCTGAGGATCGGAGCTGCCGCAGGTTTCCACTTGCGCCCAGAGCCCCCGGGGTTTTGCCTTGCCGCTGCCTTTCTTTTCCACGTCAGCCTTTCCTGTCCCGTTGGCGTGGGGCTGAGGCCGGGCAGCAGCCAGGCGCCCCTCCTGCCTGTGGCTCCCCGCCCTCTCCCGTGGGAAGGGGAGGGAAGAGAAAGAGGGCAAAAAGCCTGCCGGCTCAGGACGACGACACGTTACCGAGGAAAGCCAGAGCTGCCCGCGGAGCGCGAGCCCAGGTGCGTGCGAGGCGCTGGCGAGGGGCAAGGCGAGGCGCGCGGGGCGGGCTGCCCGCGGGGCAAAAGGTGGTGGGGAATCGAACTCGGTGCCCTTGGGCCCAGCGTCCCGCGACCTGGCCGCTCGTCTAACGGAGATCCCCACCGACGGCGGCCGCACAGCGACCCCTACAGGCCTCACGCCGCCCTGCGCCCCGCCGCTCGGACCCGCGCCCTGCGCGCCCGCCCCGCCGACGCGCGCCGCCTCCCGCGCCCACGGCACCCCGACGCCGCCCGCCTCACGCCCCGCTCCGCGCACCAGCCTCACCCTCCCCGCGCACAACAGCCTCTCGCCGCACCCGCCTCCCTTTCTCCCGCTCTGCCCGGGACCTCGAGCCACACACCAACCCCACCTGCCCCCACCCCCCCCGCTCCCCCCCGCCTCCAGCTGCACCCGGGCGGCACCGCCACGGCCCCTCGCCTTCCTCGCCGCTTCCCTGCCCGCTCCTCCCCCTCCGGCAAGCTTCTCCTCTGCTGCCAGAGCCCAACACCTCCTGCTGCTGCCAGGTACCCGGGCGCTCGGGGCCTCGGAGCGTCACCAAAATTTCCCAGCTGGCCCGTGCCCACCCCGGAGACAGGCTGCTGCCCTGCGCAGGGGAGCAGGGCAAGAGGAGTTCTTTCTTCCTGGGCACGAGGTGGCCCCTTCCAGCTGGGGCGCTCCGAATGCGCTTTTACACTTGGTTCTCATGCTTTTCGAGCGCTTCAGGTACGGCAGGATTTGACCCCTCGCCGCTCAACGCGCGCGCAGGCACGCACACACACACGTACTGCTGTTTTGCAAAGCAACTCCAAGCCTGCGGCGTCATCATCCACCTGCTCCTTTCTTGATCGAAACGTCCCTGGCGTCTGTCCTGCTACAGTTACTTCCCTGCGATGCCAGGTAACGGGAGGGTTTTGCAGAGGTGCTGGAGGGGCCGGCGCGCTGGCCTTCTCTCGGTAGTCCGGGGGTGTCCCTTATTCCTCGGGGGGTAGGGGGGTGGGGGGGGCCGTCCTTCTCCTCCTTGCAATGAGCTGGGCTCCTTTAGTCGTGCTTACTTAACCATGACCGTGCAGCAGACCGCGTAAACCACCTACCTACCTATCTTCGCCTTGCGAAACTTCCTGCCAGTTAGACTCATAGAATCCTTTAGGTGGGAAAAGACCCTTAAGATCATCAAGTCCAACCGTAAACCTAGCTCTGCCAAGTCCACCGCTAAGCCATGTCCCTAAGCGCCGCGTCGGCACGTCTTTTAAAGACCTCCAGGGGCGGTGACTCCACCACTTCCCTGGGCGGCCTGTTCCAGCGCTTGACAACCCTTTCGGTGAAGAATTTTTCCCTGAGAGCCGATCTAAAGCTCCCCTGGCGCAACCTGAGGCCGTTTCCTCTCGTCCCATCGCCCGTCACCTGGGAGAAGAGACTGACACCCCCCTCGCTACAACCTCCTTCCGGGTAGTTGTAGAGAGCGACAAGGTCTCCCCTCAGGCTCCTCTTCTCCAGACTGAACGACCCCGGTTCCCTCAGCTGCCTCCTCAGCAGGCGTGTGCTCTAGACCCTTCACCGGCTTCGTTGCCCTCCTTTGGCCGCGCTCCAGCACCTCAGTGTCTTTCTCGTAGCGAGGGGCCCAAACCCGAAGACGGTACTCGAGGTGCGGCCTCACCAGTGCCGAGCACAGGGGGACGCTCGCTTCCCTAGTCCTGCTGGCCACACGATTTCTGATACAAGCCAGGATGCCGTTGGCCGCCTTGGCCACCTGGGCACGCTGCCGGCTCACGTTCAGCCGGCTGTCGACCAACACCCCCAGGTCCTTTGCCCGCCGGGCAGCTTTCCAGCCACTCTTCGCCAAGCCCGTAGCGTTGCACGGGGTTGTTGGGACCCGGGTGCAGGACCCGGCACTTGGCCTGCTTGAACCTCACACAGCTGGCCTCGGCCCATCGATCCAGCCTGTCCAGAGCCCTCTGTAGAGCCTTCCTGCCCGCCAGCAGATCAACGCTCCCGCCCGGCTTGGTGTCGGCTGCAGCATGCCGTAGCTTAAAGAGGGATTGGTACAGTAGCTAAAGACCAGTTGGTACAATAGTCAGGGAGGGAGGCTTTTGCTCAGAGGAGGGGTACGTGGTTGGGGCGTGCTGAGTCTTCCAGCCCCCCACCTCGGGAAGGCAGCCTGAGGATCGGAGCTGCCGCAGGTTTCCACTTGCGCCCAGAGCCCCCGGGGTTTTGCCTTGCCGCTGCCTTTCTTTTCCACGTCAGCCTTTCCTGTCCCGTTGGCGTGGGGCTGAGGCCGGGCAGCAGCCAGGCGCCCCTCCTGCCTGTGGCTCCCCGCCCTCTCCCGTGGGAAGGGGAGGGAAGAGAAAGAGGGCAAAAAGCCTGCCGGCTCAGGACGACGACACGTTACCGAGGAAAGCCAGAGCTGCCCGCGGAGCGCGAGCCCAGGTGCGTGCGAGGCGCTGGCGAGGGGCAAGGCGAGGCGCGCGGGGCGGGCTGCCCGCGGGGCAAAAGGTGGTGGGGAATCGAACTCGGTGCCCTTGGGCCCAGCGTCCCGCGACCTGGCCGCTCGTCTAACGGAGATCCCCACCGACGGCGGCCGCACAGCGACCCCTACAGGCCTCACGCCGCCCTGCGCCCCGCCGCTCGGACCCGCGCCCTGCGCGCCCGCCCCGCCGACGCGCGCCGCCTCCCGCGCCCACGGCACCCCGACGCCGCCCGCCTCACGCCCCGCTCCGCGCACCAGCCTCACCCTCCCCGCGCACAACAGCCTCTCGCCGCACCCGCCTCCCTTTCTCCCGCTCTGCCCGGGACCTCGAGCCACACACCAACCCCACCTGACCCCACCCCCCCCGCCCCCCCCCGCCTCCAGCTGTACCCGGGCGGCACCGCCACGGCCCCTCGCCTTCCTCGCCGCTTCCCTGCCCGCTCCTCCCCCTCCGGCAAGCTTCTCCTCTGCTGCCAGAGCCCAACACCTCCTGCTGCTGCCAGGTACCCGGGTGCTCGGGGCCTCGGAGCGTCACCAAAATTTCCCAGCTGGCCCGTGCCCACCCCGGAGACAGGCTGCTGCCCTGCGCAGGGGAGCAGGGCAAGAGGAGTTCTTTCTTCCTGGGCACGAGGTGGCCCCTTCCAGCTGGGGCGCTCCGAATGCGCTTTTACACTTGGTTCTCATGCTTTTCGAGCGCTTCAGGTACGGCAGGATTTGACCCCTCGCCGCTCAACGCGCGCGCAGGCACGCACACACACACGTACTGCTGTTTTGCAAAGCAACTCCAAGCCTGTGGCGTCATCATCCACCTGCTCCTTTCTTGATCGAAACGTCCCTGGCGTCTGTCCTGCTACAGTTACTTCCCTGCGATGCCAGGTAACGGGAGGGTTTTGCAGAGGTGCTGGAGGGGCCGGCGCGCTGGCCTTCTCTCGGTAGTCCGGGGGTGTCCCTTATTCCTCGGGGGGTAGGGGGGTGGGGAGGGCCGTCCTTCTCCTCCTTGCAATGAGCTGGGCTCCTTTAGTCGTGCTTACTTAACCATGACCGTGCAGCAGACCGCGTAAACCACCTACCTACCTATCTTCGCCTTGCGAAACTTCCTGCCAGTTAGACTCATAGAATCCTTTAGGTGGGAAAAGACCCTTAAGATCATCAAGTCCAACCGTAAACCTAGCTCTGCCAAGTCCACCGCTAAGCCATGTCCCTAAGCGCCGCGTCGGCACGTCTTTTAAAGACCTCCAGGGGCGGTGACTCCACCACTTCCCTGGGCGGCCTGTTCCAGCGCTTGACAACCCTTTCGGTGAAGAATTTTTCCCTGAGAGCCGATCTAAAGCTCCCCTGGCGCAACCTGAGGCCGTTTCCTCTCGTCCCATCGCCCGTTACCTGGGAGAAGAGACTGACACCCCCCTCGCTACAACCTCCTTCCGGGTAGTTGTAGAGAGCGACAAGGTCTCCCCTCAGGCTCCTCTTCTCCAGACTGAACGACCCCGGTTCCCTCAGCTGCCTCCTCAGCAGGCGTGTGCTCTAGACCCTTCACCGGCTTCGTTGCCCTCCTTTGGCCGCGCTCCAGCACCTCAGTGTCTTTCTCGTAGCGAGGGGCCCAAACCCGAAGACGGTACTCGAGGTGCGGCCTCACCAGTGCCGAGCACAGGGGGACGCTCGCTTCCCTAGTCCTGCTGGCCACACGATTTCTGATACAAGCCAGGATGCCGTTGGCCGCCTTGGCCACCTGGGCACGCTGCCGGCTCACGTTCAGCCGGCTGTCGACCAACACCCCCAGGTCCTTTGCCCGCCGGGCAGCTTTCCAGCCACTCTTCGCCAAGCCCGTAGCGTTGCACGGGGTTGTTGGGACCCGGGTGCAGGACCCGGCACTTGGCCTGCTTGAACCTCACACAGCTGGCCTCGGCCCATCGATCCAGCCTGTCCAGAGCCCTCTGTAGAGCCTTCCTGCCCGCCAGCAGATCAACGCTCCCGCCCGGCTTGGTGTCGGCTGCAGCATGCCGTAGCTTAAAGAGGGATTGGTACAGTAGCTAAAGACCAGTTGGTACAATAGTCAGGGAGGGAGGCTTTTGCTCAGAGGAGGGGTACGTGGTTGGGGCGTGCTGAGTCTTCCAGCCCCCCACCTCGGGAAGGCAGCCTGAGGATCGGAGCTGCCGCAGGTTTCCACTTGCGCCCAGAGCCCCCGGGGTTTTGCCTTGCCGCTGCCTTTCTTTTCCACGTCAGCCTTTCCTGTCCCGTTGGCGTGGGGCTGAGGCCGGGCAGCAGCCAGGCGCCCCTCCTGCCTGTGGCTCCCCGCCCTCTCCCGTGGGAAGGGGAGGGAAGAGAAAGAGGGCAAAAAGCCTGCCGGCTCAGGACGACGACACGTTACCGAGGAAAGCCAGAGCTGCCCGCGGAGCGCGAGCCCAGGTGCGTGCGAGGCGCTGGCGAGGGGCAAGGCGAGGCGCGCGGGGCGGGCTGCCCGCGGGGCAAAAGGTGGTGGGGAATCGAACTCGGTGCCCTTGGGCCCAGCGTCCCGCGACCTGGCCGCTCGTCTAACGGAGATCCCCACCGACGGCGGCCGCACAGCGACCCCTACAGGCCTCACGCCGCCCTGCGCCCCGCCGCTCGGACCCGCGCCCTGCGCGCCCGCCCCGCCGACGCGCGCCGCCTCCCGCGCCCACGGCACCCCGACGCCGCCCGCCTCACGCCCCGCTCCGCGCACCAGCCTCACCCTCCCCGCGCACAACAGCCTCTCGCCGCACCCGCCTCCCTTTCTCCCGCTCTGCCCGGGACCTCGAGCCACACACCAACCCCACCTGACCCCACCCCCCCCGCCCCCCCCCGCCTCCAGCTGCACCCGGGCGGCACCGCCACGGCCCCTCGCCTTCCTCGCCGCTTCCCTGCCCGCTCCTCCCCCTCCGGCAAGCTTCTCCTCTGCTGCCAGAGCCCAACACCTCCTGCTGCTGCCAGGTACCCGGGCGCTCGGGGCCTCGGAGCGTCACCAAAATTTCCCAGCTGGCCCGTGCCCACCCCGGAGACAGGCTGCTGCCCTGCGCAGGGGAGCAGGGCAAGAGGAGTTCTTTCTTCCTGGGCACGAGGTGGCCCCTTCCAGCTGGGGCGCTCCGAATGCGCTTTTACACTTGGTTCTCATGCTTTTCGAGCGCTTCAGGTACGGCAGGATTTGACCCCTCGCCGCTCAACGCGCGCGCAGGCACGCACACACACACGTACTGCTGTTTTGCAAAGCAACTCCAAGCCTGTGGCGTCATCATCCACCTGCTCCTTTCTTGATCGAAACGTCCCTGGCGTCTGTCCTGCTACAGTTACTTCCCTGCGATGCCAGGTAACGGGAGGGTTTTGCAGAGGTGCTGGAGGGGCCGGCGCGCTGGCCTTCTCTCGGTAGTCCGGGGGTGTCCCTTATTCCTCGGGGGGTAGGGGGGTGGGGAGGGCCGTCCTTCTCCTCCTTGCAATGAGCTGGGCTCCTTTAGTCGTGCTTACTTAACCATGACCGTGCAGCAGACCGCGTAAACCACCTACCTACCTATCTTCACCTTACGAAACTTCCTGCCAGTTAGACTCATAGAATCCTTTAGGTGGGAAAAGACCCTTAACATCATCAAGTCCAACCGTAAACCTAGCTCTGCCAAGTCCACCGCTAAGCCATGTCCCTAAGCGCCGCGTCGGCACGTCTTTTAAAGACCTCCAGGGGCGGTGACTCCACCACTTCCCTGGGCGGCCTGTTCCAGCGCTTGACAACCCTTTCGGTGAAGAATTTTTCCCTGAGAGCCGATCTAAAGCTCCCCTGGCGCAACCTGAGGCCGTTTCCTCTCGTCCCATCGCCCGTCACCTGGGAGAAGAGACTGACACCCCCCTCGCTACAACCTCCTTCCGGGTAGTTGTAGAGAGCGACAAGGTCTCCTCTCAGGCTCCTCTTCTCCAGACTGAACGACCCCGGTTCCCTCAGCTGCCTCCTCAGCAGGCGTGTGCTCTAGACCCTTCACCGGCTTCGTTGCCCTCCTTTGGCCGCGCTCCAGCACCTCAGTGTCTTTCTCGTAGCGAGGGGCCCAAACCCGAAGACGGTACTCGAGGTGCGGCCTCACCAGTGCCGAGCACAGGGGGACGCTCGCTTCCCTAGTCCTGCTGGCCACACGATTTCTGATACAAGCCAGGATGCCGTTGGCCGCCTTGGCCACCTGGGCACGCTGCCGGCTCACGTTCAGCCGGCTGTCGACCAACACCCCCAGGTCCTTTGCCCGCCGGGCAGCTTTCCAGCCACTCTTCGCCAAGCCCGTAGCGTTGCACGGGGTTGTTGGGACCCGGGTGCAGGACCCGGCACTTGGCCTGCTTGAACCTCACACAGCTGGCCTCGGCCCATCGATCCAGCCTGTCCAGAGCCCTCTGTAGAGCCTTCCTGCCCGCCAGCAGATCAACGCTCCCGCCCGGCTTGGTGTCGGCTGCAGCATGCCGTAGCTTAAAGAGGGATTGGTACAGTAGCTAAAGACCAGTTGGTACAATAGTCAGGGAGGGAGGCTTTTGCTCAGAGGAGGGGTACGTGGTTGGGGCGTGCTGAGTCTTCCAGCCCCCCACCTCGGGAAGGCAGCCTGAGGATCGGAGCTGCCGCAGGTTTCCACTTGCGCCCAGAGCCCCCGGGGTTTTGCCTTGCCGCTGCCTTTCTTTTCCACGTCAGCCTTTCCTGTCCCGTTGGCGTGGGGCTGAGGCCGGGCAGCAGCCAGGCGCCCCTCCTGCCTGTGGCTCCCCGCCCTCTCCCGTGGGAAGGGGAGGGAAGAGAAAGAGGGCAAAAAGCCTGCCGGCTCAGGACGACGACACGTTACCGAGGAAAGCCAGAGCTGCCCGCGGAGCGCGAGCCCAGGTGCGTGCGAGGCGCTGGCGAGGGGCAAGGCGAGGCGCGCGGGGCGGGCTGCCCGCGGGGCAAAAGGTGGTGGGGAATCGAACTCGGTGCCCTTGGGCCCAGCGTCCCGCGACCTGGCCGCTCGTCTAACGGAGATCCCCACCGACGGCGGCCGCACAGCGACCCCTACAGGCCTCACGCCGCCCTGCGCCCCGCCGCTCGGACCCGCGCCCTGCGCGCCCGCCCCGCCGACGCGCGCCGCCTCCCGCGCCCACGGCACCCCGACGCCGCCCGCCTCACGCCCCGCTCCGCGCACCAGCCTCACCCTCCCCGCGCACAACAGCCTCTCGCCGCACCCGCCTCCCTTTCTCCCGCTCTGCCCGGGACCTCGAGCCACACACCAACCCCACCTGACCCCACCCCCCCCGCCCCCCCCCGCCTCCAGCTGCACCCGGGCGGCACCGCCACGGCCCCTCGCCTTCCTCGCCGCTTCCCTGCCCGCTCCTCCCCCTCCGGCAAGCTTCTCCTCTGCTGCCAGAGCCCAACACCTCCTGCTGCTGCCAGGTACCCGGGCGCTCGGGGCCTCGGAGCGTCACCAAAATTTCCCAGCTGGCCCGTGCCCACCCCGGAGACAGGCTGCTGCCCTGCGCAGGGGAGCAGGGCAAGAGGAGTTCTTTCTTCCTGAGCACGAGGTGGCCCCTTCCAGCTGGGGCGCTCCGAATGCGCTTTTACACTTGGTTCTCATGCTTTTCGAGCGCTTCAGGTACGGCAGGATTTGACCCCTCGCCGCTCAACGCGCGCGCAGGCACGCACACACACACGTACTGCTGTTTTGCAAAGCAACTCCAAGCCTGCGGCGTCATCATCCACCTGCTCCTTTCTTGATCGAAACGTCCCTGGCGTCTGTCCTGCTACAGTTACTTCCCTGCGATGCCAGGTAACGGGAGGGTTTTGCAGAGGTGCTGGAGGGGCCGGCGCGCTGGCCTTCTCTCGGTAGTCCGGGGGTGTCCCTTATTCCTCGGGGGGTGGGGGGGTGGGGGGGGCCGTCCTTCTCCTCCTTGCAATGAGCTGGGCTCCTTTAGTCGTGCTTACTTAACCATGACCGTGCAGCAGACCGCGTAAACCACCTACCTACCTATCTTCGCCTTGCGAAACTTCCTGCCAGTTAGACTCATAGAATCCTTTAGGTGGGAAAAGACCCTTAAGATCATCAAGTCCAACCGTAAACCTAGCTCTGCCAAGTCCACCGCTAAGCCATGTCCCTAAGCGCCGCGTCGGCACGTCTTTTAAAGACCTCCAGGGGCGGTGACTCCACCACTTCCCTGGGCGGCCTGTTCCAGCGCTTGACAACCCTTTCGGTGAAGAATTTTTCCCTGAGAGCCGATCTAAAGCTCCCCTGGCGCAACCTGAGGCCGTTTCCTCTCGTCCCATCGCCCGTCACCTGGGAGAAGAGACTGACACCCCCCTCGCTACAACCTCCTTCCGGGTAGTTGTAGAGAGCGACAAGGTCTCCCCTCAGGCTCCTCTTCTCCAGACTGAACGACCCCGGTTCCCTCAGCTGCCTCCTCAGCAGGCGTGTGCTCTAGACCCTTCACCGGCTTCGTTGCCCTCCTTTGGCCGCGCTCCAGCACCTCAGTGTCTTTCTCGTAGCGAGGGGCCCAAACCCGAAGACGGTACTCGAGGTGCGGCCTCACCAGTGCCGAGCACAGGGGGACGCTCGCTTCCCTAGTCCTGCTGGCCACACGATTTCTGATACAAGCCAGGATGCCGTTGGCCGCCTTGGCCACCTGGGCACGCTGCCGGCTCACGTTCAGCCGGCTGTCGACCAACACCCCCAGGTCCTTTGCCCGCCGGGCAGCTTTCCAGCCACTCTTCGCCAAGCCCGTAGCGTTGCACGGGGTTGTTGGGACCCGGGTGCAGGACCCGGCACTTGGCCTGCTTGAACCTCACACAGCTGGCCTCGGCCCATCGATCCAGCCTGTCCAGAGCCCTCTGTAGAGCCTTCCTGCCCGCCAGCAGATCAACGCTCCCGCCCGGCTTGGTGTCGGCTGCAGCATGCCGTAGCTTAAAGAGGGATTGGTACAGTAGCTAAAGACCAGTTGGTACAATAGTCAGGGAGGGAGGCTTTTGCTCAGAGGAGGGGTACGTGGTTGGGGCGTGCTGAGTCTTCCAGCCCCCCACCTCGGGAAGGCAGCCTGAGGATCGGAGCTGCCGCAGGTTTCCACTTGCGCCCAGAGCCCCCGGGGTTTTGCCTTGCCGCTGCCTTTCTTTTCCACGTCAGCCTTTCCTGTCCCGTTGGCGTGGGGCTGAGGCCGGGCAGCAGCCAGGCGCCCCTCCTGCCTGTGGCTCCCCGCCCTCTCCCGTGGGAAGGGGAGGGAAGAGAAAGAGGGCAAAAAGCCTGCCGGCTCAGGACGACGACACGTTACCGAGGAAAGCCAGAGCTGCCCGCGGAGCGCGAGCCCAGGTGCGTGCGAGGCGCTGGCGAGGGGCAAGGCGAGGCGCGCGGGGCGGGCTGCCCGCGGGGCAAAAGGTGGTGGGGAATCGAACTCGGTGCCCTTGGGCCCAGCGTCCCGCGACCTGGCCGCTCGTCTAACGGAGATCCCCACCGACGGCGGCCGCACAGCGACCCCTACAGGCCTCACGCCGCCCTGCGCCCCGCCGCTCGGACCCGCGCCCTGCGCGCCCGCCCCGCCGACGCGCGCCGCCTCCCGCGCCCACGGCACCCCGACGCCGCCCGCCTCACGCCCCGCTCCGCGCACCAGCCTCACCCTCCCCGCGCACAACAGCCTCTCGCCGCACCCGCCTCCCTTTCTCCCGCTCTGCCCGGGACCTCGAGCCACACACCAACCCCACCTGACCCCACCCCCCCCGCCCCCCCCCGCCTCCAGCTGCACCCGGGCGGCACCGCCACGGCCCCTCGCCTTCCTCGCCGCTTCCCTGCCCGCTCCTCCCCCTCCGGCAAGCTTCTCCTCTGCTGCCAGAGCCCAACACCTCCTGCTGCTGCCAGGTACCCGGGCGCTCGGGGCCTCGGAGCGTCACCAAAATTTCCCAGCTGGCCCGTGCCCACCCCGGAGACAGGCTGCTGCCCTGCGCAGGGGAGCAGGGCAAGAGGAGTTCTTTCTTCCTGGGCACGAGGTGGCCCCTTCCAGCTGGGGCGCTCCGAATGCGCTTTTACACTTGGTTCTCATGCTTTTCGAGCGCTTCAGGTACGGCAGGATTTGACCCCTCGCCGCTCAACGCGCGCGCAGGCACGCACACACACACGTACTGCTGTTTTGCAAAGCAACTCCAAGCCTGCGGCGTCATCATCCACCTGCTCCTTTCTTGATCGAAACGTCCCTGGCGTCTGTCCTGCTACAGTTACTTCCCTGCGATGCCAGGTAACGGGAGGGTTTTGCAGAGGTGCTGGAGGGGCCGGCGCGCTGGCCTTCTCTCGGTAGTCCGGGGGTGTCCCTTATTCCTCGGGGGGTGGGGGGGTGGGGGGGGCCGTCCTTCTCCTCCTTGCAATGAGCTGGGCTCCTTTAGTCGTGCTTACTTAACCATGACCGTGCAGCAGACCGCGTAAACCACCTACCTACCTATCTTCGCCTTGCGAAACTTCCTGCCAGTTAGACTCATAGAATCCTTTAGGTGGGAAAAGACCCTTAAGATCATCAAGTCCAACCGTAAACCTAGCTCTGCCAAGTCCACCGCTAAGCCATGTCCCTAAGCGCCGCGTCGGCACGTCTTTTAAAGACCTCCAGGGGCGGTGACTCCACCACTTCCCTGGGCGGCCTGTTCCAGCGCTTGACAACCCTTTCGGTGAAGAATTTTTCCCTGAGAGCCGATCTAAAGCTCCCCTGGCGCAACCTGAGGCCGTTTCCTCTCGTCCCATCGCCCGTCACCTGGGAGAAGAGACTGACACCCCCCTCGCTACAACCTCCTTCCGGGTAGTTGTAGAGAGCGACAAGGTCTCCCCTCAGGCTCCTCTTCTCCAGACTGAACGACCCCGGTTCCCTCAGCTGCCTCCTCAGCAGGCGTGTGCTCTAGACCCTTCACCGGCTTCGTTGCCCTCCTTTGGCCGCGCTCCAGCACCTCAGTGTCTTTCTCGTAGCGAGGGGCCCAAACCCGAAGACGGTACTCGAGGTGCGGCCTCACCAGTGCCGAGCACAGGGGGACGCTCGCTTCCCTAGTCCTGCTGGCCACACGATTTCTGATACAAGCCAGGATGCCGTTGGCCGCCTTGGCCACCTGGGCACGCTGCCGGCTCACGTTCAGCCGGCTGTCGACCAACACCCCCAGGTCCTTTGCCCGCCGGGCAGCTTTCCAGCCACTCTTCGCCAAGCCCGTAGCGTTGCACGGGGTTGTTGGGACCCGGGTGCAGGACCCGGCACTTGGCCTGCTTGAACCTCACACAGCTGGCCTCGGCCCATCGATCCAGCCTGTCCAGAGCCCTCTGTAGAGCCTTCCTGCCCGCCAGCAGATCAACGCTCCCGCCCGGCTTGGTGTCGGCTGCAGCATGCCGTAGCTTAAAGAGGGATTGGTACAGTAGCTAAAGACCAGTTGGTACAATAGTCAGGGAGGGAGGCTTTTGCTCAGAGGAGGGGTACGTGGTTGGGGCGTGCTGAGTCTTCCAGCCCCCCACCTCGGGAAGGCAGCCTGAGGATCGGAGCTGCCGCAGGTTTCCACTTGCGCCCAGAGCCCCCGGGGTTTTGCCTTGCCGCTGCCTTTCTTTTCCACGTCAGCCTTTCCTGTCCCGTTGGCGTGGGGCTGAGGCCGGGCAGCAGCCAGGCGCCCCTCCTGCCTGTGGCTCCCCGCCCTCTCCCGTGGGAAGGGGAGGGAAGAGAAAGAGGGCAAAAAGCCTGCCGGCTCAGGACGACGACACGTTACCGAGGAAAGCCAGAGCTGCCCGCGGAGCGCGAGCCCAGGTGCGTGCGAGGCGCTGGCGAGGGGCAAGGCGAGGCGCGCGGGGCGGGCTGCCCGCGGGGCAAAAGGTGGTGGGGAATCGAACTCGGTGCCCTTGGGCCCAGCGTCCCGCGACCTGGCCGCTCGTCTAACGGAGATCCCCACCGACGGCGGCCGCACAGCGACCCCTACAGGCCTCACGCCGCCCTGCGCCCCGCCGCTCGGACCCGCGCCCTGCGCGCCCGCCCCGCCGACGCGCGCCGCCTCCCGCGCCCACGGCACCCCGACGCCGCCCGCCTCACGCCCCGCTCCGCGCACCAGCCTCACCCTCCCCGCGCACAACAGCCTCTCGCCGCACCCGCCTCCCTTTCTCCCGCTCTGCCCGGGACCTCGAGCCACACACCAACCCCACCTGACCCCACCCCCCCCGCCCCCCCCCGCCTCCAGCTGCACCCGGGCGGCACCGCCACGGCCCCTCGCCTTCCTCGCCGCTTCCCTGCCCGCTCCTCCCCCTCCGGCAAGCTTCTCCTCTGCTGCCAGAGCCCAACACCTCCTGCTGCTGCCAGGTACCCGGGTGCTCGGGGCCTCGGAGCGTCACCAAAATTTCCCAGCTGGCCCGTGCCCACCCCGGAGACAGGCTGCTGCCCTGCGCAGGGGAGCAGGGCAAGAGGAGTTCTTTCTTCCTGGGCACGAGGTGGCCCCTTCCAGCTGGGGCGCTCCGAATGCGCTTTTACACTTGGTTCTCATGCTTTTCGAGCGCTTCAGGTACGGCAGGATTTGACCCCTCGCCGCTCAACGCGCGCGCAGGCACGCACACACACACGTACTGCTGTTTTGCAAAGCAACTCCAAGCCTGTGGCGTCATCATCCACCTGCTCCTTTCTTGATCGAAACGTCCCTGGCGTCTGTCCTGCTACAGTTACTTCCCTGCGATGCCAGGTAACGGGAGGGTTTTGCAGAGGTGCTGGAGGGGCCGGCGCGCTGGCCTTCTCTCGGTAGTCCGGGGGTGTCCCTTATTCCTCGGGGGGTAGGGGGGTGGGGAGGGCCGTCCTTCTCCTCCTTGCAATGAGCTGGGCTCCTTTAGTCGTGCTTACTTAACCATGACCGTGCAGCAGACCGCGTAAACCACCTACCTACCTATCTTCACCTTACGAAACTTCCTGCCAGTTAGACTCATAGAATCCTTTAGGTGGGAAAAGACCCTTAAGATCATCAAGTCCAACCGTAAACCTAGCTCTGCCAAGTCCACCGCTAAGCCATGTCCCTAAGCGCCGCGTCGGCACGTCTTTTAAAGACCTCCAGGGGCGGTGACTCCACCACTTCCCTGGGCGGCCTGTTCCAGCGCTTGACAACCCTTTCGGTGAAGAATTTTTCCCTGAGAGCCGATCTAAAGCTCCCCTGGCGCAACCTGAGGCCGTTTCCTCTCGTCCCATCGCCCGTCACCTGGGAGAAGAGACTGACACCCCCCTCGCTACAACCTCCTTCCGGGTAGTTGTAGAGAGCGACAAGGTCTCCCCTCAGGCTCCTCTTCTCCAGACTGAACGACCCCGGTTCCCTCAGCTGCCTCCTCAGCAGGCGTGTGCTCTAGACCCTTCACCGGCTTCGTTGCCCTCCTTTGGCCGCGCTCCAGCACCTCAGTGTCTTTCTCGTAGCGAGGGGCCCAAACCCGAAGACGGTACTCGAGGTGCGGCCTCACCAGTGCCGAGCACAGGGGGACGCTCGCTTCCCTAGTCCTGCTGGCCACACGATTTCTGATACAAGCCAGGATGCCGTTGGCCGCCTTGGCCACCTGGGCACGCTGCCGGCTCACGTTCAGCCGGCTGTCGACCAACACCCCCAGGTCCTTTGCCCGCCGGGCAGCTTTCCAGCCACTCTTCGCCAAGCCCGTAGCGTTGCACGGGGTTGTTGGGACCCGGGTGCAGGACCCGGCACTTGGCCTGCTTGAACCTCACACAGCTGGCCTCGGCCCATCGATCCAGCCTGTCCAGAGCCCTCTGTAGAGCCTTCCTGCCCGCCAGCAGATCAACGCTCCCGCCCGGCTTGGTGTCGGCTGCAGCATGCCGTAGCTTAAAGAGGGATTGGTACAGTAGCTAAAGACCAGTTGGTACAATAGTCAGGGAGGGAGGCTTTTGCTCAGAGGAGGGGTACGTGGTTGGGGCGTGCTGAGTCTTCCAGCCCCCCACCTCGGGAAGGCAGCCTGAGGATCGGAGCTGCCGCAGGTTTCCACTTGCGCCCAGAGCCCCCGGGGTTTTGCCTTGCCGCTGCCTTTCTTTTCCACGTCAGCCTTTCCTGTCCCGTTGGCGTGGGGCTGAGGCCGGGCAGCAGCCAGGCGCCCCTCCTGCCTGTGGCTCCCCGCCCTCTCCCGTGGGAAGGGGAGGGAAGAGAAAGAGGGCAAAAAGCCTGCCGGCTCAGGACGACGACACGTTACCGAGGAAAGCCAGAGCTGCCCGCGGAGCGCGAGCCCAGGTGCGTGCGAGGCGCTGGCGAGGGGCAAGGCGAGGCGCGCGGGGCGGGCTGCCCGCGGGGCAAAAGGTGGTGGGGAATCGAACTCGGTGCCCTTGGGCCCAGCGTCCCGCGACCTGGCCGCTCGTCTAACGGAGATCCCCACCGACGGCGGCCGCACAGCGACCCCTACAGGCCTCACGCCGCCCTGCGCCCCGCCGCTCGGACCCGCGCCCTGCGCGCCCGCCCCGCCGACGCGCGCCGCCTCCCGCGCCCACGGCACCCCGACGCCGCCCGCCTCACGCCCCGCTCCGCGCACCAGCCTCACCCTCCCCGCGCACAACAGCCTCTCGCCGCACCCGCCTCCCTTTCTCCCGCTCTGCCCGGGACCTCGAGCCACACACCAACCCCACCTGCCCCCACCCCCCCCGCTCCCCCCCGCCTCCAGCTGCACCCGGGCGGCACCGCCACGGCCCCTCGCCTTCCTCGCCGCTTCCCTGCCCGCTCCTCCCCCTCCGGCAAGCTTCTCCTCTGCTGCCAGAGCCCAACACCTCCTGCTGCTGCCAGGTACCCGGGCGCTCGGGGCCTCGGAGCGTCACCAAAATTTCCCAGCTGGCCCGTGCCCACCCCGGAGACAGGCTGCTGCCCTGCGCAGGGGAGCAGGGCAAGAGGAGTTCTTTCTTCCTGGGCACGAGGTGGCCCCTTCCAGCTGGGGCGCTCCGAATGCGCTTTTACACTTGGTTCTCATGCTTTTCGAGCGCTTCAGGTACGGCAGGATTTGACCCCTCGCCGCTCAACGCGCGCGCAGGCACGCACACACACACGTACTGCTGTTTTGCAAAGCAACTCCAAGCCTGCGGCGTCATCATCCACCTGCTCCTTTCTTGATCGAAACGTCCCTGGCGTCTGTCCTGCTACAGTTACTTCCCTGCGATGCCAGGTAACGGGAGGGTTTTGCAGAGGTGCTGGAGGGGCCGGCGCGCTGGCCTTCTCTCGGTAGTCCGGGGGTGTCCCTTATTCCTCGGGGGGTGGGGGGGTGGGGGGGGCCGTCCTTCTCCTCCTTGCAATGAGCTGGGCTCCTTTAGTCGTGCTTACTTAACCATGACCGTGCAGCAGACCGCGTAAACCACCTACCTACCTATCTTCGCCTTGCGAAACTTCCTGCCAGTTAGACTCACAGAATCCTTTAGGTGGGAAAAGACCCTTAAGATCATCAAGTCCAACCGTAAACCTAGCTCTGCCAAGTCCACCGCTAAGCCATGTCCCTAAGCGCCGCGTCGGCACGTCTTTTAAAGACCTCCAGGGGCGGTGACTCCACCACTTCCCTGGGCGGCCTGTTCCAGCGCTTGACAACCCTTTCGGTGAAGAATTTTTCCCTGAGAGCCGATCTAAAGCTCCCCTGGCGCAACCTGAGGCCGTTTCCTCTCGTCCCATCGCCCGTCACCTGGGAGAAGAGACTGACACCCCCCTCGCTACAACCTCCTTCCGGGTAGTTGTAGAGAGCGACAAGGTCTCCCCTCAGGCTCCTCTTCTCCAGACTGAACGACCCCGGTTCCCTCAGCTGCCTCCTCAGCAGGCGTGTGCTCTAGACCCTTCACCGGCTTCGTTGCCCTCCTTTGGCCGCGCTCCAGCACCTCAGTGTCTTTCTCGTAGCGAGGGGCCCAAACCCGAAGACGGTACTCGAGGTGCGGCCTCACCAGTGCCGAGCACAGGGGGACGCTCGCTTCCCTAGTCCTGCTGGCCACACGATTTCTGATACAAGCCAGGATGCCGTTGGCCGCCTTGGCCACCTGGGCACGCTGCCGGCTCACGTTCAGCCGGCTGTCGACCAACACCCCCAGGTCCTTTGCCCGCCGGGCAGCTTTCCAGCCACTCTTCGCCAAGCCCGTAGCGTTGCACGGGGTTGTTGGGACCCGGGTGCAGGACCCGGCACTTGGCCTGCTTGAACCTCACACAGCTGGCCTCGGCCCATCGATCCAGCCTGTCCAGAGCCCTCTGTAGAGCCTTCCTGCCCGCCAGCAGATCAACGCTCCCGCCCGGCTTGGTGTCGGCTGCAGCATGCCGTAGCTTAAAGAGGGATTGGTACAGTAGCTAAAGACCAGTTGGTACAATAGTCAGGGAGGGAGGCTTTTGCTCAGAGGAGGGGTACGTGGTTGGGGCGTGCTGAGTCTTCCAGCCCCCCACCTCGGGAAGGCAGCCTGAGGATCGGAGCTGCCGCAGGTTTCCACTTGCGCCCAGAGCCCCCGGGGTTTTGCCTTGCCGCTGCCTTTCTTTTCCACGTCAGCCTTTCCTGTCCCGTTGGCGTGGGGCTGAGGCCGGGCAGCAGCCAGGCGCCCCTCCTGCCTGTGGCTCCCCGCCCTCTCCCGTGGGAAGGGGAGGGAAGAGAAAGAGGGCAAAAAGCCTGCCGGCTCAGGACGACGACACGTTACCGAGGAAAGCCAGAGCTGCCCGCGGAGCGCGAGCCCAGGTGCGTGCGAGGCGCTGGCGAGGGGCAAGGCGAGGCGCGCGGGGCGGGCTGCCCGCGGGGCAAAAGGTGGTGGGGAATCGAACTCGGTGCCCTTGGGCCCAGCGTCCCGCGACCTGGCCGCTCGTCTAACGGAGATCCCCACCGACGGCGGCCGCACAGCGACCCCTACAGGCCTCACGCCGCCCTGCGCCCCGCCGCTCGGACCCGCGCCCTGCGCGCCCGCCCCGCCGACGCGCGCCGCCTCCCGCGCCCACGGCACCCCGACGCCGCCCGCCTCACGCCCCGCTCCGCGCACCAGCCTCACCCTCCCCGCGCACAACAGCCTCTCGCCGCACCCGCCTCCCTTTCTCCCGCTCTGCCCGGGACCTCGAGCCACACACCAACCCCACCTGACCCCACCCCCCCCGCCCCCCCCCGCCTCCAGCTGCACCCGGGCGGCACCGCCACGGCCCCTCGCCTTCCTCGCCGCTTCCCTGCCCGCTCCTCCCCCTCCGGCAAGCTTCTCCTCTGCTGCCAGAGCCCAACACCTCCTGCTGCTGCCAGGTACCCGGGTGCTCGGGGCCTCGGAGCGTCACCAAAATTTCCCAGCTGGCCCGTGCCCACCCCGGAGACAGGCTGCTGCCCTGCGCAGGGGAGCAGGGCAAGAGGAGTTCTTTCTTCCTGGGCACGAGGTGGCCCCTTCCAGCTGGGGCGCTCCGAATGCGCTTTTACACTTGGTTCTCATGCTTTTCGAGCGCTTCAGGTACGGCAGGATTTGACCCCTCGCCGCTCAACGCGCGCGCAGGCACGCACACACACACGTACTGCTGTTTTGCAAAGCAACTCCAAGCCTGTGGCGTCATCATCCACCTGCTCCTTTCTTGATCGAAACGTCCCTGGCGTCTGTCCTGCTACAGTTACTTCCCTGCGATGCCAGGTAACGGGAGGGTTTTGCAGAGGTGCTGGAGGGGCCGGCGCGCTGGCCTTCTCTCGGTAGTCCGGGGGTGTCCCTTATTCCTCGGGGGGTAGGGGGGTGGGGAGGGCCGTCCTTCTCCTCCTTGCAATGAGCTGGGCTCCTTTAGTCGTGCTAACTTAACCATGACCGTGCAGCAGACCGCGTAAACCACCTACCTACCTATCTTCGCCTTGTGAAACTTCCTGCCAGTTAGACTCATAGAATCCTTTAGGTGGGAAAAGACCCTTAAGATCATCAAGTCCAACCGTAAACCTAGCTCTGCCAAGTCCACCGCTAAGCCATGTCCCTAAGCGCCGCGTCGGCACGTCTTTTAAAGACCTCCAGGGGCGGTGACTCCACCACTTCCCTGGGCGGCCTGTTCCAGCGCTTGACAACCCTTTCGGTGAAGAATTTTTCCCTGAGAGCCGATCTAAAGCTCCCCTGGCGCAACCTGAGGCCGTTTCCTCTCGTCCCATCGCCCGTCACCTGGGAGAAGAGACTGACACCCCCCTCGCTACAACCTCCTTCCGGGTAGTTGTAGAGAGCGACAAGGTCTCCCCTCAGGCTCCTCTTCTCCAGACTGAACGACCCCGGTTCCCTCAGCTGCCTCCTCAGCAGGCGTGTGCTCTAGACCCTTCACCGGCTTCGTTGCCCTCCTTTGGCCGCGCTCCAGCACCTCAGTGTCTTTCTCGTAGCGAGGGGCCCAAACCCGAAGACGGTACTCGAGGTGCGGCCTCACCAGTGCCGAGCACAGGGGGACGCTCGCTTCCCTAGTCCTGCTGGCCACACGATTTCTGATACAAGCCAGGATGCCGTTGGCCGCCTTGGCCACCTGGGCACGCTGCCGGCTCACGTTCAGCCGGCTGTCGACCAACACCCCCAGGTCCTTTGCCCGCCGGGCAGCTTTCCAGCCACTCTTCGCCAAGCCCGTAGCGTTGCACGGGGTTGTTGGGACCCGGGTGCAGGACCCGGCACTTGGCCTGCTTGAACCTCACACAGCTGGCCTCGGCCCATCGATCCAGCCTGTCCAGAGCCCTCTGTAGAGCCTTCCTGCCCGCCAGCAGATCAACGCTCCCGCCCGGCTTGGTGTCGGCTGCAGCATGCCGTAGCTTAAAGAGGGATTGGTACAGTAGCTAAAGACCAGTTGGTACAATAGTCAGGGAGGGAGGCTTTTGCTCAGAGGAGGGGTACGTGGTTGGGGCGTGCTGAGTCTTCCAGCCCCCCACCTCGGGAAGGCAGCCTGAGGATCGGAGCTGCCGCAGGTTTCCACTTGCGCCCAGAGCCCCCGGGGTTTTGCCTTGCCGCTGCCTTTCTTTTCCACGTCAGCCTTTCCTGTCCCGTTGGCGTGGGGCTGAGGCCGGGCAGCAGCCAGGCGCCCCTCCTGCCTGTGGCTCCCCGCCCTCTCCCGTGGGAAGGGGAGGGAAGAGAAAGAGGGCAAAAAGCCTGCCGGCTCAGGACGACGACACGTTACCGAGGAAAGCCAGAGCTGCCCGCGGAGCGCGAGCCCAGGTGCGTGCGAGGCGCTGGCGAGGGGCAAGGCGAGGCGCGCGGGGCGGGCTGCCCGCGGGGCAAAAGGTGGTGGGGAATCGAACTCGGTGCCCTTGGGCCCAGCGTCCCGCGACCTGGCCGCTCGTCTAACGGAGATCCCCACCGACGGCGGCCGCACAGCGACCCCTACAGGCCTCACGCCGCCCTGCGCCCCGCCGCTCGGACCCGCGCCCTGCGCGCCCGCCCCGCCGACGCGCGCCGCCTCCCGCGCCCACGGCACCCCGACGCCGCCCGCCTCACGCCCCGCTCCGCGCACCAGCCTCACCCTCCCCGCGCACAACAGCCTCTCGCCGCACCCGCCTCCCTTTCTCCCGCTCTGCCCGGGACCTCGAGCCACACACCAACCCCACCTGCCCCCACCCCCCCCGCTCCCCCCCGCCTCCAGCTGCACCCGGGCGGCACCGCCACGGCCCCTCGCCTTCCTCGCCGCTTCCCTGCCCGCTCCTCCCCCTCCGGCAAGCTTCTCCTCTGCTGCCAGAGCCCAACACCTCCTGCTGCTGCCAGGTACCCGGGCGCTCGGGGCCTCGGAGCGTCACCAAAATTTCCCAGCTGGCCCGTGCCCACCCCGGAGACAGGCTGCTGCCCTGCGCAGGGGAGCAGGGCAAGAGGAGTTCTTTCTTCCTGGGCACGAGGTGGCCCCTTCCAGCTGGGGCGCTCCGAATGCGCTTTTACACTTGGTTCTCATGCTTTTCGAGCGCTTCAGGTACGGCAGGATTTGACCCCTCGCCGCTCAACGCGCGCGCAGGCACGCACACACACACGTACTGCTGTTTTGCAAAGCAACTCCAAGCCTGCGGCGTCATCATCCACCTGCTCCTTTCTTGATCGAAACGTCCCTGGCGTCTGTCCTGCTACAGTTACTTCCCTGCGATGCCAGGTAACGGGAGGGTTTTGCAGAGGTGCTGGAGGGGCCGGCGCGCTGGCCTTCTCTCGGTAGTCCGGGGGTGTCCCTTATTCCTCGGGGGGTAGGGGGGTGGGGGGGGCCGTCCTTCTCCTCCTTGCAATGAGCTGGGCTCCTTTAGTCGTGCTTACTTAACCATGACCGTGCAGCAGACCGCGTAAACCACCTACCTACCTATCTTCGCCTTGCGAAACTTCCTGCCAGTTAGACTCATAGAATCCTTTAGGTGGGAAAAGACCCTTAAGATCATCAAGTCCAACCGTAAACCTAGCTCTGCCAAGTCCACCGCTAAGCCATGTCCCTAAGCGCCGCGTCGGCACGTCTTTTAAAGACCTCCAGGGGCGGTGACTCCACCACTTCCCTGGGCGGCCTGTTCCAGCGCTTGACAACCCTTTCGGTGAAGAATTTTTCCCTGAGAGCCGATCTAAAGCTCCCCTGGCGCAACCTGAGGCCGTTTCCTCTCGTCCCATCGCCCGTCACCTGGGAGAAGAGACTGACACCCCCCTCGCTACAACCTCCTTCCGGGTAGTTGTAGAGAGCGACAAGGTCTCCCCTCAGGCTCCTCTTCTCCAGACTGAACGACCCCGGTTCCCTCAGCTGCCTCCTCAGCAGGCGTGTGCTCTAGACCCTTCACCGGCTTCGTTGCCCTCCTTTGGCCGCGCTCCAGCACCTCAGTGTCTTTCTCGTAGCGAGGGGCCCAAACCCGAAGACGGTACTCGAGGTGCGGCCTCACCAGTGCCGAGCACAGGGGGACGCTCGCTTCCCTAGTCCTGCTGGCCACACGATTTCTGATACAAGCCAGGATGCCGTTGGCCGCCTTGGCCACCTGGGCACGCTGCCGGCTCACGTTCAGCCGGCTGTCGACCAACACCCCCAGGTCCTTTGCCCGCCGGGCAGCTTTCCAGCCACTCTTCGCCAAGCCCGTAGCGTTGCACGGGGTTGTTGGGACCCGGGTGCAGGACCCGGCACTTGGCCTGCTTGAACCTCACACAGCTGGCCTCGGCCCATCGATCCAGCCTGTCCAGAGCCCTCTGTAGAGCCTTCCTGCCCGCCAGCAGATCAACGCTCCCGCCCGGCTTGGTGTCGGCTGCAGCATGCCGTAGCTTAAAGAGGGATTGGTACAGTAGCTAAAGACCAGTTGGTACAATAGTCAGGGAGGGAGGCTTTTGCTCAGAGGAGGGGTACGTGGTTGGGGCGTGCTGAGTCTTCCAGCCCCCCACCTCGGGAAGGCAGCCTGAGGATCGGAGCTGCCGCAGGTTTCCACTTGCGCCCAGAGCCCCCGGGGTTTTGCCTTGCCGCTGCCTTTCTTTTCCACGTCAGCCTTTCCTGTCCCGTTGGCGTGGGGCTGAGGCCGGGCAGCAGCCAGGCGCCCCTCCTGCCTGTGGCTCCCCGCCCTCTCCCGTGGGAAGGGGAGGGAAGAGAAAGAGGGCAAAAAGCCTGCCGGCTCAGGACGACGACACGTTACCGAGGAAAGCCAGAGCTGCCCGCGGAGCGCGAGCCCAGGTGCGTGCGAGGCGCTGGCGAGGGGCAAGGCGAGGCGCGCGGGGCGGGCTGCCCGCGGGGCAAAAGGTGGTGGGGAATCGAACTCGGTGCCCTTGGGCCCAGCGTCCCGCGACCTGGCCGCTCGTCTAACGGAGATCCCCACCGACGGCGGCCGCACAGCGACCCCTACAGGCCTCACGCCGCCCTGCGCCCCGCCGCTCGGACCCGCGCCCTGCGCGCCCGCCCCGCCGACGCGCGCCGCCTCCCGCGCCCACGGCACCCCGACGCCGCCCGCCTCACGCCCCGCTCCGCGCACCAGCCTCACCCTCCCCGCGCACAACAGCCTCTCGCCGCACCCGCCTCCCTTTCTCCCGCTCTGCCCGGGACCTCGAGCCACACACCAACCCCACCTGACCCCACCCCCCCCGCCCCCCCCCGCCTCCAGCTGTACCCGGGCGGCACCGCCACGGCCCCTCGCCTTCCTCGCCGCTTCCCTGCCCGCTCCTCCCCCTCCGGCAAGCTTCTCCTCTGCTGCCAGAGCCCAACACCTCCTGCTGCTGCCAGGTACCCGGGTGCTCGGGGCCTCGGAGCGTCACCAAAATTTCCCAGCTGGCCCGTGCCCACCCCGGAGACAGGCTGCTGCCCTGCGCAGGGGAGCAGGGCAAGAGGAGTTCTTTCTTCCTGGGCACGAGGTGGCCCCTTCCAGCTGGGGCGCTCCGAATGCGCTTTTACACTTGGTTCTCATGCTTTTCGAGCGCTTCAGGTACGGCAGGATTTGACCCCTCGCCGCTCAACGCGCGCGCAGGCACGCACACACACACGTACTGCTGTTTTGCAAAGCAACTCCAAGCCTGTGGCGTCATCATCCACCTGCTCCTTTCTTGATCGAAACGTCCCTGGCGTCTGTCCTGCTACAGTTACTTCCCTGCGATGCCAGGTAACGGGAGGGTTTTGCAGAGGTGCTGGAGGGGCCGGCGCGCTGGCCTTCTCTCGGTAGTCCGGGGGTGTCCCTTATTCCTCGGGGGGTAGGGGGGTGGGGAGGGCCGTCCTTCTCCTCCTTGCAATGAGCTGGGCTCCTTTAGTCGTGCTTACTTAACCATGACCGTGCAGCAGACCGCGTAAACCACCTACCTACCTATCTTCGCCTTGCGAAACTTCCTGCCAGTTAGACTCATAGAATCCTTTAGGTGGGAAAAGACCCTTAAGATCATCAAGTCCAACCGTAAACCTAGCTCTGCCAAGTCCACCGCTAAGCCATGTCCCTAAGCGCCGCGTCGGCACGTCTTTTAAAGACCTCCAGGGGCGGTGACTCCACCACTTCCCTGGGCGGCCTGTTCCAGCGCTTGACAACCCTTTCGGTGAAGAATTTTTCCCTGAGAGCCGATCTAAAGCTCCCCTGGCGCAACCTGAGGCCGTTTCCTCTCGTCCCATCGCCCGTTACCTGGGAGAAGAGACTGACACCCCCCTCGCTACAACCTCCTTCCGGGTAGTTGTAGAGAGCGACAAGGTCTCCCCTCAGGCTCCTCTTCTCCAGACTGAACGACCCCGGTTCCCTCAGCTGCCTCCTCAGCAGGCGTGTGCTCTAGACCCTTCACCGGCTTCGTTGCCCTCCTTTGGCCGCGCTCCAGCACCTCAGTGTCTTTCTCGTAGCGAGGGGCCCAAACCCGAAGACGGTACTCGAGGTGCGGCCTCACCAGTGCCGAGCACAGGGGGACGCTCGCTTCCCTAGTCCTGCTGGCCACACGATTTCTGATACAAGCCAGGATGCCGTTGGCCGCCTTGGCCACCTGGGCACGCTGCCGGCTCACGTTCAGCCGGCTGTCGACCAACACCCCCAGGTCCTTTGCCCGCCGGGCAGCTTTCCAGCCACTCTTCGCCAAGCCCGTAGCGTTGCACGGGGTTGTTGGGACCCGGGTGCAGGACCCGGCACTTGGCCTGCTTGAACCTCACACAGCTGGCCTCGGCCCATCGATCCAGCCTGTCCAGAGCCCTCTGTAGAGCCTTCCTGCCCGCCAGCAGATCAACGCTCCCGCCCGGCTTGGTGTCGGCTGCAGCATGCCGTAGCTTAAAGAGGGATTGGTACAGTAGCTAAAGACCAGTTGGTACAATAGTCAGGGAGGGAGGCTTTTGCTCAGAGGAGGGGTACGTGGTTGGGGCGTGCTGAGTCTTCCAGCCCCCCACCTCGGGAAGGCAGCCTGAGGATCGGAGCTGCCGCAGGTTTCCACTTGCGCCCAGAGCCCCCGGGGTTTTGCCTTGCCGCTGCCTTTCTTTTCCACGTCAGCCTTTCCTGTCCCGTTGGCGTGGGGCTGAGGCCGGGCAGCAGCCAGGCGCCCCTCCTGCCTGTGGCTCCCCGCCCTCTCCCGTGGGAAGGGGAGGGAAGAGAAAGAGGGCAAAAAGCCTGCCGGCTCAGGACGACGACACGTTACCGAGGAAAGCCAGAGCTGCCCGCGGAGCGCGAGCCCAGGTGCGTGCGAGGCGCTGGCGAGGGGCAAGGCGAGGCGCGCGGGGCGGGCTGCCCGCGGGGCAAAAGGTGGTGGGGAATCGAACTCGGTGCCCTTGGGCCCAGCGTCCCGCGACCTGGCCGCTCGTCTAACGGAGATCCCCACCGACGGCGGCCGCACAGCGACCCCTACAGGCCTCACGCCGCCCTGCGCCCCGCCGCTCGGACCCGCGCCCTGCGCGCCCGCCCCGCCGACGCGCGCCGCCTCCCGCGCCCACGGCACCCCGACGCCGCCCGCCTCACGCCCCGCTCCGCGCACCAGCCTCACCCTCCCCGCGCACAACAGCCTCTCGCCGCACCCGCCTCCCTTTCTCCCGCTCTGCCCGGGACCTCGAGCCACACACCAACCCCACCTGACCCCACCCCCCCCGCCCCCCCCCGCCTCCAGCTGCACCCGGGCGGCACCGCCACGGCCCCTCGCCTTCCTCGCCGCTTCCCTGCCCGCTCCTCCCCCTCCGGCAAGCTTCTCCTCTGCTGCCAGAGCCCAACACCTCCTGCTGCTGCCAGGTACCCGGGCGCTCGGGGCCTCGGAGCGTCACCAAAATTTCCCAGCTGGCCCGTGCCCACCCCGGAGACAGGCTGCTGCCCTGCGCAGGGGAGCAGGGCAAGAGGAGTTCTTTCTTCCTGGGCACGAGGTGGCCCCTTCCAGCTGGGGCGCTCCGAATGCGCTTTTACACTTGGTTCTCATGCTTTTCGAGCGCTTCAGGTACGGCAGGATTTGACCCCTCGCCGCTCAACGCGCGCGCAGGCACGCACACACACACGTACTGCTGTTTTGCAAAGCAACTCCAAGCCTGTGGCGTCATCATCCACCTGCTCCTTTCTTGATCGAAACGTCCCTGGCGTCTGTCCTGCTACAGTTACTTCCCTGCGATGCCAGGTAACGGGAGGGTTTTGCAGAGGTGCTGGAGGGGCCGGCGCGCTGGCCTTCTCTCGGTAGTCCGGGGGTGTCCCTTATTCCTCGGGGGGTAGGGGGGTGGGGAGGGCCGTCCTTCTCCTCCTTGCAATGAGCTGGGCTCCTTTAGTCGTGCTTACTTAACCATGACCGTGCAGCAGACCGCGTAAACCACCTACCTACCTATCTTCACCTTACGAAACTTCCTGCCAGTTAGACTCATAGAATCCTTTAGGTGGGAAAAGACCCTTAACATCATCAAGTCCAACCGTAAACCTAGCTCTGCCAAGTCCACCGCTAAGCCATGTCCCTAAGCGCCGCGTCGGCACGTCTTTTAAAGACCTCCAGGGGCGGTGACTCCACCACTTCCCTGGGCGGCCTGTTCCAGCGCTTGACAACCCTTTCGGTGAAGAATTTTTCCCTGAGAGCCGATCTAAAGCTCCCCTGGCGCAACCTGAGGCCGTTTCCTCTCGTCCCATCGCCCGTCACCTGGGAGAAGAGACTGACACCCCCCTCGCTACAACCTCCTTCCGGGTAGTTGTAGAGAGCGACAAGGTCTCCTCTCAGGCTCCTCTTCTCCAGACTGAACGACCCCGGTTCCCTCAGCTGCCTCCTCAGCAGGCGTGTGCTCTAGACCCTTCACCGGCTTCGTTGCCCTCCTTTGGCCGCGCTCCAGCACCTCAGTGTCTTTCTCGTAGCGAGGGGCCCAAACCCGAAGACGGTACTCGAGGTGCGGCCTCACCAGTGCCGAGCACAGGGGGACGCTCGCTTCCCTAGTCCTGCTGGCCACACGATTTCTGATACAAGCCAGGATGCCGTTGGCCGCCTTGGCCACCTGGGCACGCTGCCGGCTCACGTTCAGCCGGCTGTCGACCAACACCCCCAGGTCCTTTGCCCGCCGGGCAGCTTTCCAGCCACTCTTCGCCAAGCCCGTAGCGTTGCACGGGGTTGTTGGGACCCGGGTGCAGGACCCGGCACTTGGCCTGCTTGAACCTCACACAGCTGGCCTCGGCCCATCGATCCAGCCTGTCCAGAGCCCTCTGTAGAGCCTTCCTGCCCGCCAGCAGATCAACGCTCCCGCCCGGCTTGGTGTCGGCTGCAGCATGCCGTAGCTTAAAGAGGGATTGGTACAGTAGCTAAAGACCAGTTGGTACAATAGTCAGGGAGGGAGGCTTTTGCTCAGAGGAGGGGTACGTGGTTGGGGCGTGCTGAGTCTTCCAGCCCCCCACCTCGGGAAGGCAGCCTGAGGATCGGAGCTGCCGCAGGTTTCCACTTGCGCCCAGAGCCCCCGGGGTTTTGCCTTGCCGCTGCCTTTCTTTTCCACGTCAGCCTTTCCTGTCCCGTTGGCGTGGGGCTGAGGCCGGGCAGCAGCCAGGCGCCCCTCCTGCCTGTGGCTCCCCGCCCTCTCCCGTGGGAAGGGGAGGGAAGAGAAAGAGGGCAAAAAGCCTGCCGGCTCAGGACGACGACACGTTACCGAGGAAAGCCAGAGCTGCCCGCGGAGCGCGAGCCCAGGTGCGTGCGAGGCGCTGGCGAGGGGCAAGGCGAGGCGCGCGGGGCGGGCTGCCCGCGGGGCAAAAGGTGGTGGGGAATCGAACTCGGTGCCCTTGGGCCCAGCGTCCCGCGACCTGGCCGCTCGTCTAACGGAGATCCCCACCGACGGCGGCCGCACAGCGACCCCTACAGGCCTCACGCCGCCCTGCGCCCCGCCGCTCGGACCCGCGCCCTGCGCGCCCGCCCCGCCGACGCGCGCCGCCTCCCGCGCCCACGGCACCCCGACGCCGCCCGCCTCACGCCCCGCTCCGCGCACCAGCCTCACCCTCCCCGCGCACAACAGCCTCTCGCCGCACCCGCCTCCCTTTCTCCCGCTCTGCCCGGGACCTCGAGCCACACACCAACCCCACCTGCCCCCACCCCCCCCGCTCCCCCCCGCCTCCAGCTGCACCCGGGCGGCACCGCCACGGCCCCTCGCCTTCCTCGCCGCTTCCCTGCCCGCTCCTCCCCCTCCGGCAAGCTTCTCCTCTGCTGCCAGAGCCCAACACCTCCTGCTGCTGCCAGGTACCCGGGCGCTCGGGGCCTCGGAGCGTCACCAAAATTTCCCAGCTGGCCCGTGCCCACCCCGGAGACAGGCTGCTGCCCTGCGCAGGGGAGCAGGGCAAGAGGAGTTCTTTCTTCCTGGGCACGAGGTGGCCCCTTCCAGCTGGGGCGCTCCGAATGCGCTTTTACACTTGGTTCTCATGCTTTTCGAGCGCTTCAGGTACGGCAGGATTTGACCCCTCGCCGCTCAACGCGCGCGCAGGCACGCACACACACACGTACTGCTGTTTTGCAAAGCAACTCCAAGCCTGTGGCGTCATCATCCACCTGCTCCTTTCTTGATCGAAACGTCCCTGGCGTCTGTCCTGCTACAGTTACTTCCCTGCGATGCCAGGTAACGGGAGGGTTTTGCAGAGGTGCTGGAGGGGCCGGCGCGCTGGCCTTCTCTCGGTAGTCCGGGGGTGTCCCTTATTCCTCGGGGGGTAGGGGGGTGGGGAGGGCCGTCCTTCTCCTCCTTGCAATGAGCTGGGCTCCTTTAGTCGTGCTTACTTAACCATGACCGTGCAGCAGACCGCGTAAACCACCTACCTACCTATCTTCACCTTACGAAACTTCCTGCCAGTTAGACTCATAGAATCCTTTAGGTGGGAAAAGACCCTTAAGATCATCAAGTCCAACCGTAAACCTAGCTCTGCCAAGTCCACCGCTAAGCCATGTCCCTAAGCGCCGCGTCGGCACGTCTTTTAAAGACCTCCAGGGGCGGTGACTCCACCACTTCCCTGGGCGGCCTGTTCCAGCGCTTGACAACCCTTTCGGTGAAGAATTTTTCCCTGAGAGCCGATCTAAAGCTCCCCTGGCGCAACCTGAGGCCGTTTCCTCTCGTCCCATCGCCCGTTACCTGGGAGAAGAGACTGACACCCCCCTCGCTACAACCTCCTTCCGGGTAGTTGTAGAGAGCGACAAGGTCTCCCCTCAGGCTCCTCTTCTCCAGACTGAACGACCCCGGTTCCCTCAGCTGCCTCCTCAGCAGGCGTGTGCTCTAGACCCTTCACCGGCTTCGTTGCCCTCCTTTGGCCGCGCTCCAGCACCTCAGTGTCTTTCTCGTAGCGAGGGGCCCAAACCCGAAGACGGTACTCGAGGTGCGGCCTCACCAGTGCCGAGCACAGGGGGACGCTCGCTTCCCTAGTCCTGCTGGCCACACGATTTCTGATACAAGCCAGGATGCCGTTGGCCGCCTTGGCCACCTGGGCACGCTGCCGGCTCACGTTCAGCCGGCTGTCGACCAACACCCCCAGGTCCTTTGCCCGCCGGGCAGCTTTCCAGCCACTCTTCGCCAAGCCCGTAGCGTTGCACGGGGTTGTTGGGACCCGGGTGCAGGACCCGGCACTTGGCCTGCTTGAACCTCACACAGCTGGCCTCGGCCCATCGATCCAGCCTGTCCAGAGCCCTCTGTAGAGCCTTCCTGCCCGCCAGCAGATCAACGCTCCCGCCCGGCTTGGTGTCGGCTGCAGCATGCCGTAGCTTAAAGAGGGATTGGTACAGTAGCTAAAGACCAGTTGGTACAATAGTCAGGGAGGGAGGCTTTTGCTCAGAGGAGGGGTACGTGGTTGGGGCGTGCTGAGTCTTCCAGCCCCCCACCTCGGGAAGGCAGCCTGAGGATCGGAGCTGCCGCAGGTTTCCACTTGCGCCCAGAGCCCCCGGGGTTTTGCCTTGCCGCTGCCTTTCTTTTCCACGTCAGCCTTTCCTGTCCCGTTGGCGTGGGGCTGAGGCCGGGCAGCAGCCAGGCGCCCCTCCTGCCTGTGGCTCCCCGCCCTCTCCCGTGGGAAGGGGAGGGAAGAGAAAGAGGGCAAAAAGCCTGCCGGCTCAGGACGACGACACGTTACCGAGGAAAGCCAGAGCTGCCCGCGGAGCGCGAGCCCAGGTGCGTGCGAGGCGCTGGCGAGGGGCAAGGCGAGGCGCGCGGGGCGGGCTGCCCGCGGGGCAAAAGGTGGTGGGGAATCGAACTCGGTGCCCTTGGGCCCAGCGTCCCGCGACCTGGCCGCTCGTCTAACGGAGATCCCCACCGACGGCGGCCGCACAGCGACCCCTACAGGCCTCACGCCGCCCTGCGCCCCGCCGCTCGGACCCGCGCCCTGCGCGCCCGCCCCGCCGACGCGCGCCGCCTCCCGCGCCCACGGCACCCCGACGCCGCCCGCCTCACGCCCCGCTCCGCGCACCAGCCTCACCCTCCCCGCGCACAACAGCCTCTCGCCGCACCCGCCTCCCTTTCTCCCGCTCTGCCCGGGACCTCGAGCCACACACCAACCCCACCTGACCCCACCCCCCCCGCCCCCCCCCGCCTCCAGCTGCACCCGGGCGGCACCGCCACGGCCCCTCGCCTTCCTCGCCGCTTCCCTGCCCGCTCCTCCCCCTCCGGCAAGCTTCTCCTCTGCTGCCAGAGCCCAACACCTCCTGCTGCTGCCAGGTACCCGGGCGCTCGGGGCCTCGGAGCGTCACCAAAATTTCCCAGCTGGCCCGTGCCCACCCCGGAGACAGGCTGCTGCCCTGCGCAGGGGAGCAGGGCAAGAGGAGTTCTTTCTTCCTGGGCACGAGGTGGCCCCTTCCAGCTGGGGCGCTCCGAATGCGCTTTTACACTTGGTTCTCATGCTTTTCGAGCGCTTCAGGTACGGCAGGATTTGACCCCTCGCCGCTCAACGCGCGCGCAGGCACGCACACACACACGTACTGCTGTTTTGCAAAGCAACTCCAAGCCTGCGGCGTCATCATCCACCTGCTCCTTTCTTGATCGAAACGTCCCTGGCGTCTGTCCTGCTACAGTTACTTCCCTGCGATGCCAGGTAACGGGAGGGTTTTGCAGAGGTGCTGGAGGGGCCGGCGCGCTGGCCTTCTCTCGGTAGTCCGGGGGTGTCCCTTATTCCTCGGGGGGTAGGGGGGTGGGGAGGGCCGTCCTTCTCCTCCTTGCAATGAGCTGGGCTCCTTTAGTCGTGCTTACTTAACCATGACCGTGCAGCAGACCGCGTAAACCACCTACCTACCTATCTTCACCTTACGAAACTTCCTGCCAGTTAGACTCATAGAATCCTTTAGGTGGGAAAAGACCCTTAACATCATCAAGTCCAACCGTAAACCTAGCTCTGCCAAGTCCACCGCTAAGCCATGTCCCTAAGCGCCGCGTCGGCACGTCTTTTAAAGACCTCCAGGGGCGGTGACTCCACCACTTCCCTGGGCGGCCTGTTCCAGCGCTTGACAACCCTTTCGGTGAAGAATTTTTCCCTGAGAGCCGATCTAAAGCTCCCCTGGCGCAACCTGAGGCCGTTTCCTCTCGTCCCATCGCCCGTCACCTGGGAGAAGAGACTGACACCCCCCTCGCTACAACCTCCTTCCGGGTAGTTGTAGAGAGCGACAAGGTCTCCTCTCAGGCTCCTCTTCTCCAGACTGAACGACCCCGGTTCCCTCAGCTGCCTCCTCAGCAGGCGTGTGCTCTAGACCCTTCACCGGCTTCGTTGCCCTCCTTTGGCCGCGCTCCAGCACCTCAGTGTCTTTCTCGTAGCGAGGGGCCCAAACCCGAAGACGGTACTCGAGGTGCGGCCTCACCAGTGCCGAGCACAGGGGGACGCTCGCTTCCCTAGTCCTGCTGGCCACACGATTTCTGATACAAGCCAGGATGCCGTTGGCCGCCTTGGCCACCTGGGCACGCTGCCGGCTCACGTTCAGCCGGCTGTCGACCAACACCCCCAGGTCCTTTGCCCGCCGGGCAGCTTTCCAGCCACTCTTCGCCAAGCCCGTAGCGTTGCACGGGGTTGTTGGGACCCGGGTGCAGGACCCGGCACTTGGCCTGCTTGAACCTCACACAGCTGGCCTCGGCCCATCGATCCAGCCTGTCCAGAGCCCTCTGTAGAGCCTTCCTGCCCGCCAGCAGATCAACGCTCCCGCCCGGCTTGGTGTCGGCTGCAGCATGCCGTAGCTTAAAGAGGGATTGGTACAGTAGCTAAAGACCAGTTGGTACAATAGTCAGGGAGGGAGGCTTTTGCTCAGAGGAGGGGTACGTGGTTGGGGCGTGCTGAGTCTTCCAGCCCCCCACCTCGGGAAGGCAGCCTGAGGATCGGAGCTGCCGCAGGTTTCCACTTGCGCCCAGAGCCCCCGGGGTTTTGCCTTGCCGCTGCCTTTCTTTTCCACGTCAGCCTTTCCTGTCCCGTTGGCGTGGGGCTGAGGCCGGGCAGCAGCCAGGCGCCCCTCCTGCCTGTGGCTCCCCGCCCTCTCCCGTGGGAAGGGGAGGGAAGAGAAAGAGGGCAAAAAGCCTGCCGGCTCAGGACGACGACACGTTACCGAGGAAAGCCAGAGCTGCCCGCGGAGCGCGAGCCCAGGTGCGTGCGAGGCGCTGGCGAGGGGCAAGGCGAGGCGCGCGGGGCGGGCTGCCCGCGGGGCAAAAGGTGGTGGGGAATCGAACTCGGTGCCCTTGGGCCCAGCGTCCCGCGACCTGGCCGCTCGTCTAACGGAGATCCCCACCGACGGCGGCCGCACAGCGACCCCTACAGGCCTCACGCCGCCCTGCGCCCCGCCGCTCGGACCCGCGCCCTGCGCGCCCGCCCCGCCGACGCGCGCCGCCTCCCGCGCCCACGGCACCCCGACGCCGCCCGCCTCACGCCCCGCTCCGCGCACCAGCCTCACCCTCCCCGCGCACAACAGCCTCTCGCCGCACCCGCCTCCCTTTCTCCCGCTCTGCCCGGGACCTCGAGCCACACACCAACCCCACCTGCCCCCACCCCCCCCGCTCCCCCCCGCCTCCAGCTGCACCCGGGCGGCACCGCCACGGCCCCTCGCCTTCCTCGCCGCTTCCCTGCCCGCTCCTCCCCCTCCGGCAAGCTTCTCCTCTGCTGCCAGAGCCCAACACCTCCTGCTGCTGCCAGGTACCCGGGCGCTCGGGGCCTCGGAGCGTCACCAAAATTTCCCAGCTGGCCCGTGCCCACCCCGGAGACAGGCTGCTGCCCTGCGCAGGGGAGCAGGGCAAGAGGAGTTCTTTCTTCCTGGGCACGAGGTGGCCCCTTCCAGCTGGGGCGCTCCGAATGCGCTTTTACACTTGGTTCTCATGCTTTTCGAGCGCTTCAGGTACGGCAGGATTTGACCCCTCGCCGCTCAACGCGCGCGCAGGCACGCACACACACACGTACTGCTGTTTTGCAAAGCAACTCCAAGCCTGTGGCGTCATCATCCACCTGCTCCTTTCTTGATCGAAACGTCCCTGGCGTCTGTCCTGCTACAGTTACTTCCCTGCGATGCCAGGTAACGGGAGGGTTTTGCAGAGGTGCTGGAGGGGCCGGCGCGCTGGCCTTCTCTCGGTAGTCCGGGGGTGTCCCTTATTCCTCGGGGGGTAGGGGGGTGGGGAGGGCCGTCCTTCTCCTCCTTGCAATGAGCTGGGCTCCTTTAGTCGTGCTTACTTAACCATGACCGTGCAGCAGACCGCGTAAACCACCTACCTACCTATCTTCACCTTACGAAACTTCCTGCCAGTTAGACTCATAGAATCCTTTAGGTGGGAAAAGACCCTTAACATCATCAAGTCCAACCGTAAACCTAGCTCTGCCAAGTCCACCGCTAAGCCATGTCCCTAAGCGCCGCGTCGGCACGTCTTTTAAAGACCTCCAGGGGCGGTGACTCCACCACTTCCCTGGGCGGCCTGTTCCAGCGCTTGACAACCCTTTCGGTGAAGAATTTTTCCCTGAGAGCCGATCTAAAGCTCCCCTGGCGCAACCTGAGGCCGTTTCCTCTCGTCCCATCGCCCGTCACCTGGGAGAAGAGACTGACACCCCCCTCGCTACAACCTCCTTCCGGGTAGTTGTAGAGAGCGACAAGGTCTCCCCTCAGGCTCCTCTTCTCCAGACTGAACGACCCCGGTTCCCTCAGCTGCCTCCTCAGCAGGCGTGTGCTCTAGACCCTTCACCGGCTTCGTTGCCCTCCTTTGGCCGCGCTCCAGCACCTCAGTGTCTTTCTCGTAGCGAGGGGCCCAAACCCGAAGACGGTACTCGAGGTGCGGCCTCACCAGTGCCGAGCACAGGGGGACGCTCGCTTCCCTAGTCCTGCTGGCCACACGATTTCTGATACAAGCCAGGATGCCGTTGGCCGCCTTGGCCACCTGGGCACGCTGCCGGCTCACGTTCAGCCGGCTGTCGACCAACACCCCCAGGTCCTTTGCCCGCCGGGCAGCTTTCCAGCCACTCTTCGCCAAGCCCGTAGCGTTGCACGGGGTTGTTGGGACCCGGGTGCAGGACCCGGCACTTGGCCTGCTTGAACCTCACACAGCTGGCCTCGGCCCATCGATCCAGCCTGTCCAGAGCCCTCTGTAGAGCCTTCCTGCCCGCCAGCAGATCAACGCTCCCGCCCGGCTTGGTGTCGGCTGCAGCATGCCGTAGCTTAAAGAGGGATTGGTACAGTAGCTAAAGACCAGTTGGTACAATAGTCAGGGAGGGAGGCTTTTGCTCAGAGGAGGGGTACGTGGTTGGGGCGTGCTGAGTCTTCCAGCCCCCCACCTCGGGAAGGCAGCCTGAGGATCGGAGCTGCCGCAGGTTTCCACTTGCGCCCAGAGCCCCCGGGGTTTTGCCTTGCCGCTGCCTTTCTTTTCCACGTCAGCCTTTCCTGTCCCGTTGGCGTGGGGCTGAGGCCGGGCAGCAGCCAGGCGCCCCTCCTGCCTGTGGCTCCCCGCCCTCTCCCGTGGGAAGGGGAGGGAAGAGAAAGAGGGCAAAAAGCCTGCCGGCTCAGGACGACGACACGTTACCGAGGAAAGCCAGAGCTGCCCGCGGAGCGCGAGCCCAGGTGCGTGCGAGGCGCTGGCGAGGGGCAAGGCGAGGCGCGCGGGGCGGGCTGCCCGCGGGGCAAAAGGTGGTGGGGAATCGAACTCGGTGCCCTTGGGCCCAGCGTCCCGCGACCTGGCCGCTCGTCTAACGGAGATCCCCACCGACGGCGGCCGCACAGCGACCCCTACAGGCCTCACGCCGCCCTGCGCCCCGCCGCTCGGACCCGCGCCCTGCGCGCCCGCCCCGCCGACGCGCGCCGCCTCCCGCGCCCACGGCACCCCGACGCCGCCCGCCTCACGCCCCGCTCCGCGCACCAGCCTCACCCTCCCCGCGCACAACAGCCTCTCGCCGCACCCGCCTCCCTTTCTCCCGCTCTGCCCGGGACCTCGAGCCACACACCAACCCCACCTGCCCCCACCCCCCCCGCTCCCCCCCGCCTCCAGCTGCACCCGGGCGGCACCGCCACGGCCCCTCGCCTTCCTCGCCGCTTCCCTGCCCGCTCCTCCCCCTCCGGCAAGCTTCTCCTCTGCTGCCAGAGCCCAACACCTCCTGCTGCTGCCAGGTACCCGGGCGCTCGGGGCCTCGGAGCGTCACCAAAATTTCCCAGCTGGCCCGTGCCCACCCCGGAGACAGGCTGCTGCCCTGCGCAGGGGAGCAGGGCAAGAGGAGTTCTTTCTTCCTGGGCACGAGGTGGCCCCTTCCAGCTGGGGCGCTCCGAATGCGCTTTTACACTTGGTTCTCATGCTTTTCGAGCGCTTCAGGTACGGCAGGATTTGACCCCTCGCCGCTCAACGCGCGCGCAGGCACGCACACACACACGTACTGCTGTTTTGCAAAGCAACTCCAAGCCTGTGGCGTCATCATCCACCTGCTCCTTTCTTGATCGAAACGTCCCTGGCGTCTGTCCTGCTACAGTTACTTCCCTGCGATGCCAGGTAACGGGAGGGTTTTGCAGAGGTGCTGGAGGGGCCGGCGCGCTGGCCTTCTCTCGGTAGTCCGGGGGTGTCCCTTATTCCTCGGGGGGTAGGGGGGTGGGGAGGGCCGTCCTTCTCCTCCTTGCAATGAGCTGGGCTCCTTTAGTCGTGCTTACTTAACCATGACCGTGCAGCAGACCGCGTAAACCACCTACCTACCTATCTTCACCTTACGAAACTTCCTGCCAGTTAGACTCATAGAATCCTTTAGGTGGGAAAAGACCCTTAACATCATCAAGTCCAACCGTAAACCTAGCTCTGCCAAGTCCACCGCTAAGCCATGTCCCTAAGCGCCGCGTCGGCACGTCTTTTAAAGACCTCCAGGGGCGGTGACTCCACCACTTCCCTGGGCGGCCTGTTCCAGCGCTTGACAACCCTTTCGGTGAAGAATTTTTCCCTGAGAGCCGATCTAAAGCTCCCCTGGCGCAACCTGAGGCCGTTTCCTCTCGTCCCATCGCCCGTCACCTGGGAGAAGAGACTGACACCCCCCTCGCTACAACCTCCTTCCGGGTAGTTGTAGAGAGCGACAAGGTCTCCCCTCAGGCTCCTCTTCTCCAGACTGAACGACCCCGGTTCCCTCAGCTGCCTCCTCAGCAGGCGTGTGCTCTAGACCCTTCACCGGCTTCGTTGCCCTCCTTTGGCCGCGCTCCAGCACCTCAGTGTCTTTCTCGTAGCGAGGGGCCCAAACCCGAAGACGGTACTCGAGGTGCGGCCTCACCAGTGCCGAGCACAGGGGGACGCTCGCTTCCCTAGTCCTGCTGGCCACACGATTTCTGATACAAGCCAGGATGCCGTTGGCCGCCTTGGCCACCTGGGCACGCTGCCGGCTCACGTTCAGCCGGCTGTCGACCAACACCCCCAGGTCCTTTGCCCGCCGGGCAGCTTTCCAGCCACTCTTCGCCAAGCCCGTAGCGTTGCACGGGGTTGTTGGGACCCGGGTGCAGGACCCGGCACTTGGCCTGCTTGAACCTCACACAGCTGGCCTCGGCCCATCGATCCAGCCTGTCCAGAGCCCTCTGTAGAGCCTTCCTGCCCGCCAGCAGATCAACGCTCCCGCCCGGCTTGGTGTCGGCTGCAGCATGCCGTAGCTTAAAGAGGGATTGGTACAGTAGCTAAAGACCAGTTGGTACAATAGTCAGGGAGGGAGGCTTTTGCTCAGAGGAGGGGTACGTGGTTGGGGCGTGCTGAGTCTTCCAGCCCCCCACCTCGGGAAGGCAGCCTGAGGATCGGAGCTGCCGCAGGTTTCCACTTGCGCCCAGAGCCCCCGGGGTTTTGCCTTGCCGCTGCCTTTCTTTTCCACGTCAGCCTTTCCTGTCCCGTTGGCGTGGGGCTGAGGCCGGGCAGCAGCCAGGCGCCCCTCCTGCCTGTGGCTCCCCGCCCTCTCCCGTGGGAAGGGGAGGGAAGAGAAAGAGGGCAAAAAGCCTGCCGGCTCAGGACGACGACACGTTACCGAGGAAAGCCAGAGCTGCCCGCGGAGCGCGAGCCCAGGTGCGTGCGAGGCGCTGGCGAGGGGCAAGGCGAGGCGCGCGGGGCGGGCTGCCCGCGGGGCAAAAGGTGGTGGGGAATCGAACTCGGTGCCCTTGGGCCCAGCGTCCCGCGACCTGGCCGCTCGTCTAACGGAGATCCCCACCGACGGCGGCCGCACAGCGACCCCTACAGGCCTCACGCCGCCCTGCGCCCCGCCGCTCGGACCCGCGCCCTGCGCGCCCGCCCCGCCGACGCGCGCCGCCTCCCGCGCCCACGGCACCCCGACGCCGCCCGCCTCACGCCCCGCTCCGCGCACCAGCCTCACCCTCCCCGCGCACAACAGCCTCTCGCCGCACCCGCCTCCCTTTCTCCCGCTCTGCCCGGGACCTCGAGCCACACACCAACCCCACCTGACCCCACCCCCCCCGCCCCCCCCCGCCTCCAGCTGCACCCGGGCGGCACCGCCACGGCCCCTCGCCTTCCTCGCCGCTTCCCTGCCCGCTCCTCCCCCTCCGGCAAGCTTCTCCTCTGCTGCCAGAGCCCAACACCTCCTGCTGCTGCCAGGTACCCGGGCGCTCGGGGCCTCGGAGCGTCACCAAAATTTCCCAGCTGGCCCGTGCCCACCCCGGAGACAGGCTGCTGCCCTGCGCAGGGGAGCAGGGCAAGAGGAGTTCTTTCTTCCTGGGCACGAGGTGGCCCCTTCCAGCTGGGGCGCTCCGAATGCGCTTTTACACTTGGTTCTCATGCTTTTCGAGCGCTTCAGGTACGGCAGGATTTGACCCCTCGCCGCTCAACGCGCGCGCAGGCACGCACACACACACGTACTGCTGTTTTGCAAAGCAACTCCAAGCCTGTGGCGTCATCATCCACCTGCTCCTTTCTTGATCGAAACGTCCCTGGCGTCTGTCCTGCTACAGTTACTTCCCTGCGATGCCAGGTAACGGGAGGGTTTTGCAGAGGTGCTGGAGGGGCCGGCGCGCTGGCCTTCTCTCGGTAGTCCGGGGGTGTCCCTTATTCCTCGGGGGGTAGGGGGGTGGGGAGGGCCGTCCTTCTCCTCCTTGCAATGAGCTGGGCTCCTTTAGTCGTGCTTACTTAACCATGACCGTGCAGCAGACCGCGTAAACCACCTACCTACCTATCTTCACCTTACGAAACTTCCTGCCAGTTAGACTCATAGAATCCTTTAGGTGGGAAAAGACCCTTAACATCATCAAGTCCAACCGTAAACCTAGCTCTGCCAAGTCCACCGCTAAGCCATGTCCCTAAGCGCCGCGTCGGCACGTCTTTTAAAGACCTCCAGGGGCGGTGACTCCACCACTTCCCTGGGCGGCCTGTTCCAGCGCTTGACAACCCTTTCGGTGAAGAATTTTTCCCTGAGAGCCGATCTAAAGCTCCCCTGGCGCAACCTGAGGCCGTTTCCTCTCGTCCCATCGCCCGTCACCTGGGAGAAGAGACTGACACCCCCCTCGCTACAACCTCCTTCCGGGTAGTTGTAGAGAGCGACAAGGTCTCCCCTCAGGCTCCTCTTCTCCAGACTGAACGACCCCGGTTCCCTCAGCTGCCTCCTCAGCAGGCGTGTGCTCTAGACCCTTCACCGGCTTCGTTGCCCTCCTTTGGCCGCGCTCCAGCACCTCAGTGTCTTTCTCGTAGCGAGGGGCCCAAACCCGAAGACGGTACTCGAGGTGCGGCCTCACCAGTGCCGAGCACAGGGGGACGCTCGCTTCCCTAGTCCTGCTGGCCACACGATTTCTGATACAAGCCAGGATGCCGTTGGCCGCCTTGGCCACCTGGGCACGCTGCCGGCTCACGTTCAGCCGGCTGTCGACCAACACCCCCAGGTCCTTTGCCCGCCGGGCAGCTTTCCAGCCACTCTTCGCCAAGCCCGTAGCGTTGCACGGGGTTGTTGGGACCCGGGTGCAGGACCCGGCACTTGGCCTGCTTGAACCTCACACAGCTGGCCTCGGCCCATCGATCCAGCCTGTCCAGAGCCCTCTGTAGAGCCTTCCTGCCCGCCAGCAGATCAACGCTCCCGCCCGGCTTGGTGTCGGCTGCAGCATGCCGTAGCTTAAAGAGGGATTGGTACAGTAGCTAAAGACCAGTTGGTACAATAGTCAGGGAGGGAGGCTTTTGCTCAGAGGAGGGGTACGTGGTTGGGGCGTGCTGAGTCTTCCAGCCCCCCACCTCGGGAAGGCAGCCTGAGGATCGGAGCTGCCGCAGGTTTCCACTTGCGCCCAGAGCCCCCGGGGTTTTGCCTTGCCGCTGCCTTTCTTTTCCACGTCAGCCTTTCCTGTCCCGTTGGCGTGGGGCTGAGGCCGGGCAGCAGCCAGGCGCCCCTCCTGCCTGTGGCTCCCCGCCCTCTCCCGTGGGAAGGGGAGGGAAGAGAAAGAGGGCAAAAAGCCTGCCGGCTCAGGACGACGACACGTTACCGAGGAAAGCCAGAGCTGCCCGCGGAGCGCGAGCCCAGGTGCGTGCGAGGCGCTGGCGAGGGGCAAGGCGAGGCGCGCGGGGCGGGCTGCCCGCGGGGCAAAAGGTGGTGGGGAATCGAACTCGGTGCCCTTGGGCCCAGCGTCCCGCGACCTGGCCGCTCGTCTAACGGAGATCCCCACCGACGGCGGCCGCACAGCGACCCCTACAGGCCTCACGCCGCCCTGCGCCCCGCCGCTCGGACCCGCGCCCTGCGCGCCCGCCCCGCCGACGCGCGCCGCCTCCCGCGCCCACGGCACCCCGACGCCGCCCGCCTCACGCCCCGCTCCGCGCACCAGCCTCACCCTCCCCGCGCACAACAGCCTCTCGCCGCACCCGCCTCCCTTTCTCCCGCTCTGCCCGGGACCTCGAGCCACACACCAACCCCACCTGACCCCACCCCCCCCGCTCCCCCCCGCCTCCAGCTGCACCCGGGCGGCACCGCCACGGCCCCTCGCCTTCCTCGCCGCTTCCCTGCCCGCTCCTCCCCCTCCGGCAAGCTTCTCCTCTGCTGCCAGAGCCCAACACCTCCTGCTGCTGCCAGGTACCCGGGCGCTCGGGGCCTCGGAGCGTCACCAAAATTTCCCAGCTGGCCCGTGCCCACCCCGGAGACAGGCTGCTGCCCTGCGCAGGGGAGCAGGGCAAGAGGAGTTCTTTCTTCCTGGGCACGAGGTGGCCCCTTCCAGCTGGGGCGCTCCGAATGCGCTTTTACACTTGGTTCTCATGCTTTTCGAGCGCTTCAGGTACGGCAGGATTTGACCCCTCGCCGCTCAACGCGCGCGCAGGCACGCACACACACACGTACTGCTGTTTTGCAAAGCAACTCCAAGCCTGTGGCGTCATCATCCACCTGCTCCTTTCTTGATCGAAACGTCCCTGGCGTCTGTCCTGCTACAGTTACTTCCCTGCGATGCCAGGTAACGGGAGGGTTTTGCAGAGGTGCTGGAGGGGCCGGCGCGCTGGCCTTCTCTCGGTAGTCCGGGGGTGTCCCTTATTCCTCGGGGGGTGGGGGGGTGGGGGGGGCCGTCCTTCTCCTCCTTGCAATGAGCTGGGCTCCTTTAGTCGTGCTTACTTAACCATGACCGTGCAGCAGACCGCGTAAACCACCTACCTACCTATCTTCGCCTTGCGAAACTTCCTGCCAGTTAGACTCATAGAATCCTTTAGGTGGGAAAAGACCCTTAAGATCATCAAGTCCAACCGTAAACCTAGCTCTGCCAAGTCCACCGCTAAGCCATGTCCCTAAGCGCCGCGTCGGCACGTCTTTTAAAGACCTCCAGGGGCGGTGACTCCACCACTTCCCTGGGCGGCCTGTTCCAGCGCTTGACAACCCTTTCGGTGAAGAATTTTTCCCTGAGAGCCGATCTAAAGCTCCCCTGGCGCAACCTGAGGCCGTTTCCTCTCGTCCCATCGCCCGTCACCTGGGAGAAGAGACTGACACCCCCCTCGCTACAACCTCCTTCCGGGTAGTTGTAGAGAGCGACAAGGTCTCCCCTCAGGCTCCTCTTCTCCAGACTGAACGACCCCGGTTCCCTCAGCTGCCTCCTCAGCAGGCGTGTGCTCTAGACCCTTCACCGGCTTCGTTGCCCTCCTTTGGCCGCGCTCCAGCACCTCAGTGTCTTTCTCGTAGCGAGGGGCCCAAACCCGAAGACGGTACTCGAGGTGCGGCCTCACCAGTGCCGAGCACAGGGGGACGCTCGCTTCCCTAGTCCTGCTGGCCACACGATTTCTGATACAAGCCAGGATGCCGTTGGCCGCCTTGGCCACCTGGGCACGCTGCCGGCTCACGTTCAGCCGGCTGTCGACCAACACCCCCAGGTCCTTTGCCCGCCGGGCAGCTTTCCAGCCACTCTTCGCCAAGCCCGTAGCGTTGCACGGGGTTGTTGGGACCCGGGTGCAGGACCCGGCACTTGGCCTGCTTGAACCTCACACAGCTGGCCTCGGCCCATCGATCCAGCCTGTCCAGAGCCCTCTGTAGAGCCTTCCTGCCCGCCAGCAGATCAACGCTCCCGCCCGGCTTGGTGTCGGCTGCAGCATGCCGTAGCTTAAAGAGGGATTGGTACAGTAGCTAAAGACCAGTTGGTACAATAGTCAGGGAGGGAGGCTTTTGCTCAGAGGAGGGGTACGTGGTTGGGGCGTGCTGAGTCTTCCAGCCCCCCACCTCGGGAAGGCAGCCTGAGGATCGGAGCTGCCGCAGGTTTCCACTTGCGCCCAGAGCCCCCGGGGTTTTGCCTTGCCGCTGCCTTTCTTTTCCACGTCAGCCTTTCCTGTCCCGTTGGCGTGGGGCTGAGGCCGGGCAGCAGCCAGGCGCCCCTCCTGCCTGTGGCTCCCCGCCCTCTCCCGTGGGAAGGGGAGGGAAGAGAAAGAGGGCAAAAAGCCTGCCGGCTCAGGACGACGACACGTTACCGAGGAAAGCCAGAGCTGCCCGCGGAGCGCGAGCCCAGGTGCGTGCGAGGCGCTGGCGAGGGGCAAGGCGAGGCGCGCGGGGCGGGCTGCCCGCGGGGCAAAAGGTGGTGGGGAATCGAACTCGGTGCCCTTGGGCCCAGCGTCCCGCGACCTGGCCGCTCGTCTAACGGAGATCCCCACCGACGGCGGCCGCACAGCGACCCCTACAGGCCTCACGCCGCCCTGCGCCCCGCCGCTCGGACCCGCGCCCTGCGCGCCCGCCCCGCCGACGCGCGCCGCCTCCCGCGCCCACGGCACCCCGACGCCGCCCGCCTCACGCCCCGCTCCGCGCACCAGCCTCACCCTCCCCGCGCACAACAGCCTCTCGCCGCACCCGCCTCCCTTTCTCCCGCTCTGCCCGGGACCTCGAGCCACACACCAACCCCACCTGACCCCACCCCCCCCGCTCCCCCCCGCCTCCAGCTGCACCCGGGCGGCACCGCCACGGCCCCTCGCCTTCCTCGCCGCTTCCCTGCCCGCTCCTCCCCCTCCGGCAAGCTTCTCCTCTGCTGCCAGAGCCCAACACCTCCTGCTGCTGCCAGGTACCCGGGCGCTCGGGGCCTCGGAGCGTCACCAAAATTTCCCAGCTGGCCCGTGCCCACCCCGGAGACAGGCTGCTGCCCTGCGCAGGGGAGCAGGGCAAGAGGAGTTCTTTCTTCCTGGGCACGAGGTGGCCCCTTCCAGCTGGGGCGCTCCGAATGCGCTTTTACACTTGGTTCTCATGCTTTTCGAGCGCTTCAGGTACGGCAGGATTTGACCCCTCGCCGCTCAACGCGCGCGCAGGCACGCACACACACACGTACTGCTGTTTTGCAAAGCAACTCCAAGCCTGCGGCGTCATCATCCACCTGCTCCTTTCTTGATCGAAACGTCCCTGGCGTCTGTCCTGCTACAGTTACTTCCCTGCGATGCCAGGTAACGGGAGGGTTTTGCAGAGGTGCTGGAGGGGCCGGCGCGCTGGCCTTCTCTCGGTAGTCCAGGGGTGTCCCTTATTCCTCGGGGGGTGGGGGGGTGGGGGGGGCCGTCCTTCTCCTCCTTGCAATGAGCTGGGCTCCTTTAGTCGTGCTTACTTAACCATGACCGTGCAGCAGACCGCGTAAACCACCTACCTACCTATCTTCGCCTTGCGAAACTTCCTGCCAGTTAGACTCATAGAATCCTTTAGGTGGGAAAAGACCCTTAAGATCATCAAGTCCAACCGTAAACCTAGCTCTGCCAAGTCCACCGCTAAGCCATGTCCCTAAGCGCCGCGTCGGCACGTCTTTTAAAGACCTCCAGGGGCGGTGACTCCACCACTTCCCTGGGCGGCCTGTTCCAGCGCTTGACAACCCTTTCGGTGAAGAATTTTTCCCTGAGAGCCGATCTAAAGCTCCCCTGGCGCAACCTGAGGCCGTTTCCTCTCGTCCCATCGCCCGTCACCTGGGAGAAGAGACTGACACCCCCCTCGCTACAACCTCCTTCCGGGTAGTTGTAGAGAGCGACAAGGTCTCCCCTCAGGCTCCTCTTCTCCAGACTGAACGACCCCGGTTCCCTCAGCTGCCTCCTCAGCAGGCGTGTGCTCTAGACCCTTCACCGGCTTCGTTGCCCTCCTTTGGCCGCGCTCCAGCACCTCAGTGTCTTTCTCGTAGCGAGGGGCCCAAACCCGAAGACGGTACTCGAGGTGCGGCCTCACCAGTGCCGAGCACAGGGGGACGCTCGCTTCCCTAGTCCTGCTGGCCACACGATTTCTGATACAAGCCAGGATGCCGTTGGCCGCCTTGGCCACCTGGGCACGCTGCCGGCTCACGTTCAGCCGGCTGTCGACCAACACCCCCAGGTCCTTTGCCCGCCGGGCAGCTTTCCAGCCACTCTTCGCCAAGCCCGTAGCGTTGCACGGGGTTGTTGGGACCCGGGTGCAGGACCCGGCACTTGGCCTGCTTGAACCTCACACAGCTGGCCTCGGCCCATCGATCCAGCCTGTCCAGAGCCCTCTGTAGAGCCTTCCTGCCCGCCAGCAGATCAACGCTCCCGCCCGGCTTGGTGTCGGCTGCAGCATGCCGTAGCTTAAAGAGGGATTGGTACAGTAGCTAAAGACCAGTTGGTACAATAGTCAGGGAGGGAGGCTTTTGCTCAGAGGAGGGGTACGTGGTTGGGGCGTGCTGAGTCTTCCAGCCCCCCACCTCGGGAAGGCAGCCTGAGGATCGGAGCTGCCGCAGGTTTCCACTTGCGCCCAGAGCCCCCGGGGTTTTGCCTTGCCGCTGCCTTTCTTTTCCACGTCAGCCTTTCCTGTCCCGTTGGCGTGGGGCTGAGGCCGGGCAGCAGCCAGGCGCCCCTCCTGCCTGTGGCTCCCCGCCCTCTCCCGTGGGAAGGGGAGGGAAGAGAAAGAGGGCAAAAAGCCTGCCGGCTCAGGACGACGACACGTTACCGAGGAAAGCCAGAGCTGCCCGCGGAGCGCGAGCCCAGGTGCGTGCGAGGCGCTGGCGAGGGGCAAGGCGAGGCGCGCGGGGCGGGCTGCCCGCGGGGCAAAAGGTGGTGGGGAATCGAACTCGGTGCCCTTGGGCCCAGCGTCCCGCGACCTGGCCGCTCGTCTAACGGAGATCCCCACCGACGGCGGCCGCACAGCGACCCCTACAGGCCTCACGCCGCCCTGCGCCCCGCCGCTCGGACCCGCGCCCTGCGCGCCCGCCCCGCCGACGCGCGCCGCCTCCCGCGCCCACGGCACCCCGACGCCGCCCGCCTCACGCCCCGCTCCGCGCACCAGCCTCACCCTCCCCGCGCACAACAGCCTCTCGCCGCACCCGCCTCCCTTTCTCCCGCTCTGCCCGGGACCTCGAGCCACACACCAACCCCACCTGACCCCACCCCCCCCGCTCCCCCCCGCCTCCAGCTGCACCCGGGCGGCACCGCCACGGCCCCTCGCCTTCCTCGCCGCTTCCCTGCCCGCTCCTCCCCCTCCGGCAAGCTTCTCCTCTGCTGCCAGAGCCCAACACCTCCTGCTGCTGCCAGGTACCCGGGCGCTCGGGGCCTCGGAGCGTCACCAAAATTTCCCAGCTGGCCCGTGCCCACCCCGGAGACAGGCTGCTGCCCTGCGCAGGGGAGCAGGGCAAGAGGAGTTCTTTCTTCCTGGGCACGAGGTGGCCCCTTCCAGCTGGGGCGCTCCGAATGCGCTTTTACACTTGGTTCTCATGCTTTTCGAGCGCTTCAGGTACGGCAGGATTTGACCCCTCGCCGCTCAACGCGCGCGCAGGCACGCACACACACACGTACTGCTGTTTTGCAAAGCAACTCCAAGCCTGTGGCGTCATCATCCACCTGCTCCTTTCTTGATCGAAACGTCCCTGGCGTCTGTCCTGCTACAGTTACTTCCCTGCGATGCCAGGTAACGGGAGGGTTTTGCAGAGGTGCTGGAGGGGCCGGCGCGCTGGCCTTCTCTCGGTAGTCCGGGGGTGTCCCTTATTCCTCGGGGGGTAGGGGGGTGGGGAGGGCCGTCCTTCTCCTCCTTGCAATGAGCTGGGCTCCTTTAGTCGTGCTTACTTAACCATGACCGTGCAGCAGACCGCGTAAACCACCTACCTACCTATCTTCGCCTTGCGAAACTTCCTGCCAGTTAGACTCATAGAATCCTTTAGGTGGGAAAAGACCCTTAAGATCATCAAGTCCAACCGTAAACCTAGCTCTGCCAAGTCCACCGCTAAGCCATGTCCCTAAGCGCCGCGTCGGCACGTCTTTTAAAGACCTCCAGGGGCGGTGACTCCACCACTTCCCTGGGCGGCCTGTTCCAGCGCTTGACAACCCTTTCGGTGAAGAATTTTTCCCTGAGAGCCGATCTAAAGCTCCCCTGGCGCAACCTGAGGCCGTTTCCTCTCGTCCCATCGCCCGTCACCTGGGAGAAGAGACTGACACCCCCCTCGCTACAACCTCCTTCCGGGTAGTTGTAGAGAGCGACAAGGTCTCCCCTCAGGCTCCTCTTCTCCAGACTGAACGACCCCGGTTCCCTCAGCTGCCTCCTCAGCAGGCGTGTGCTCTAGACCCTTCACCGGCTTCGTTGCCCTCCTTTGGCCGCGCTCCAGCACCTCAGTGTCTTTCTCGTAGCGAGGGGCCCAAACCCGAAGACGGTACTCGAGGTGCGGCCTCACCAGTGCCGAGCACAGGGGGACGCTCGCTTCCCTAGTCCTGCTGGCCACACGATTTCTGATACAAGCCAGGATGCCGTTGGCCGCCTTGGCCACCTGGGCACGCTGCCGGCTCACGTTCAGCCGGCTGTCGACCAACACCCCCAGGTCCTTTGCCCGCCGGGCAGCTTTCCAGCCACTCTTCGCCAAGCCCGTAGCGTTGCACGGGGTTGTTGGGACCCGGGTGCAGGACCCGGCACTTGGCCTGCTTGAACCTCACACAGCTGGCCTCGGCCCATCGATCCAGCCTGTCCAGAGCCCTCTGTAGAGCCTTCCTGCCCGCCAGCAGATCAACGCTCCCGCCCGGCTTGGTGTCGGCTGCAGCATGCCGTAGCTTAAAGAGGGATTGGTACAGTAGCTAAAGACCAGTTGGTACAATAGTCAGGGAGGGAGGCTTTTGCTCAGAGGAGGGGTACGTGGTTGGGGCGTGCTGAGTCTTCCAGCCCCCCACCTCGGGAAGGCAGCCTGAGGATCGGAGCTGCCGCAGGTTTCCACTTGCGCCCAGAGCCCCCGGGGTTTTGCCTTGCCGCTGCCTTTCTTTTCCACGTCAGCCTTTCCTGTCCCGTTGGCGTGGGGCTGAGGCCGGGCAGCAGCCAGGCGCCCCTCCTGCCTGTGGCTCCCCGCCCTCTCCCGTGGGAAGGGGAGGGAAGAGAAAGAGGGCAAAAAGCCTGCCGGCTCAGGACGACGACACGTTACCGAGGAAAGCCAGAGCTGCCCGCGGAGCGCGAGCCCAGGTGCGTGCGAGGCGCTGGCGAGGGGCAAGGCGAGGCGCGCGGGGCGGGCTGCCCGCGGGGCAAAAGGTGGTGGGGAATCGAACTCGGTGCCCTTGGGCCCAGCGTCCCGCGACCTGGCCGCTCGTCTAACGGAGATCCCCACCGACGGCGGCCGCACAGCGACCCCTACAGGCCTCACGCCGCCCTGCGCCCCGCCGCTCGGACCCGCGCCCTGCGCGCCCGCCCCGCCGACGCGCGCCGCCTCCCGCGCCCACGGCACCCCGACGCCGCCCGCCTCACGCCCCGCTCCGCGCACCAGCCTCACCCTCCCCGCGCACAACAGCCTCTCGCCGCACCCGCCTCCCTTTCTCCCGCTCTGCCCGGGACCTCGAGCCACACACCAACCCCACCTGACCCCACCCCCCCCGCCCCCCCCCGCCTCCAGCTGCACCCGGGCGGCACCGCCACGGCCCCTCGCCTTCCTCGCCGCTTCCCTGCCCGCTCCTCCCCCTCCGGCAAGCTTCTCCTCTGCTGCCAGAGCCCAACACCTCCTGCTGCTGCCAGGTACCCGGGCGCTCGGGGCCTCGGAGCGTCACCAAAATTTCCCAGCTGGCCCGTGCCCACCCCGGAGACAGGCTGCTGCCCTGCGCAGGGGAGCAGGGCAAGAGGAGTTCTTTCTTCCTGGGCACGAGGTGGCCCCTTCCAGCTGGGGCGCTCCGAATGCGCTTTTACACTTGGTTCTCATGCTTTTCGAGCGCTTCAGGTACGGCAGGATTTGACCCCTCGCCGCTCAACGCGCGCGCAGGCACGCACACACACACGTACTGCTGTTTTGCAAAGCAACTCCAAGCCTGTGGCGTCATCATCCACCTGCTCCTTTCTTGATCGAAACGTCCCTGGCGTCTGTCCTGCTACAGTTACTTCCCTGCGATGCCAGGTAACGGGAGGGTTTTGCAGAGGTGCTGGAGGGGCCGGCGCGCTGGCCTTCTCTCGGTAGTCCGGGGGTGTCCCTTATTCCTCGGGGGGTAGGGGGGTGGGGAGGGCCGTCCTTCTCCTCCTTGCAATGAGCTGGGCTCCTTTAGTCGTGCTTACTTAACCATGACCGTGCAGCAGACCGCGTAAACCACCTACCTACCTATCTTCACCTTACGAAACTTCCTGCCAGTTAGACTCATAGAATCCTTTAGGTGGGAAAAGACCCTTAACATCATCAAGTCCAACCGTAAACCTAGCTCTGCCAAGTCCACCGCTAAGCCATGTCCCTAAGCGCCGCGTCGGCACGTCTTTTAAAGACCTCCAGGGGCGGTGACTCCACCACTTCCCTGGGCGGCCTGTTCCAGCGCTTGACAACCCTTTCGGTGAAGAATTTTTCCCTGAGAGCCGATCTAAAGCTCCCCTGGCGCAACCTGAGGCCGTTTCCTCTCGTCCCATCGCCCGTCACCTGGGAGAAGAGACTGACACCCCCCTCGCTACAACCTCCTTCCGGGTAGTTGTAGAGAGCGACAAGGTCTCCCCTCAGGCTCCTCTTCTCCAGACTGAACGACCCCGGTTCCCTCAGCTGCCTCCTCAGCAGGCGTGTGCTCTAGACCCTTCACCGGCTTCGTTGCCCTCCTTTGGCCGCGCTCCAGCACCTCAGTGTCTTTCTCGTAGCGAGGGGCCCAAACCCGAAGACGGTACTCGAGGTGCGGCCTCACCAGTGCCGAGCACAGGGGGACGCTCGCTTCCCTAGTCCTGCTGGCCACACGATTTCTGATACAAGCCAGGATGCCGTTGGCCGCCTTGGCCACCTGGGCACGCTGCCGGCTCACGTTCAGCCGGCTGTCGACCAACACCCCCAGGTCCTTTGCCCGCCGGGCAGCTTTCCAGCCACTCTTCGCCAAGCCCGTAGCGTTGCACGGGGTTGTTGGGACCCGGGTGCAGGACCCGGCACTTGGCCTGCTTGAACCTCACACAGCTGGCCTCGGCCCATCGATCCAGCCTGTCCAGAGCCCTCTGTAGAGCCTTCCTGCCCGCCAGCAGATCAACGCTCCCGCCCGGCTTGGTGTCGGCTGCAGCATGCCGTAGCTTAAAGAGGGATTGGTACAGTAGCTAAAGACCAGTTGGTACAATAGTCAGGGAGGGAGGCTTTTGCTCAGAGGAGGGGTACGTGGTTGGGGCGTGCTGAGTCTTCCAGCCCCCCACCTCGGGAAGGCAGCCTGAGGATCGGAGCTGCCGCAGGTTTCCACTTGCGCCCAGAGCCCCCGGGGTTTTGCCTTGCCGCTGCCTTTCTTTTCCACGTCAGCCTTTCCTGTCCCGTTGGCGTGGGGCTGAGGCCGGGCAGCAGCCAGGCGCCCCTCCTGCCTGTGGCTCCCCGCCCTCTCCCGTGGGAAGGGGAGGGAAGAGAAAGAGGGCAAAAAGCCTGCCGGCTCAGGACGACGACACGTTACCGAGGAAAGCCAGAGCTGCCCGCGGAGCGCGAGCCCAGGTGCGTGCGAGGCGCTGGCGAGGGGCAAGGCGAGGCGCGCGGGGCGGGCTGCCCGCGGGGCAAAAGGTGGTGGGGAATCGAACTCGGTGCCCTTGGGCCCAGCGTCCCGCGACCTGGCCGCTCGTCTAACGGAGATCCCCACCGACGGCGGCCGCACAGCGACCCCTACAGGCCTCACGCCGCCCTGCGCCCCGCCGCTCGGACCCGCGCCCTGCGCGCCCGCCCCGCCGACGCGCGCCGCCTCCCGCGCCCACGGCACCCCGACGCCGCCCGCCTCACGCCCCGCTCCGCGCACCAGCCTCACCCTCCCCGCGCACAACAGCCTCTCGCCGCACCCGCCTCCCTTTCTCCCGCTCTGCCCGGGACCTCGAGCCACACACCAACCCCACCTGACCCCACCCCCCCCGCTCCCCCCCGCCTCCAGCTGCACCCGGGCGGCACCGCCACGGCCCCTCGCCTTCCTCGCCGCTTCCCTGCCCGCTCCTCCCCCTCCGGCAAGCTTCTCCTCTGCTGCCAGAGCCCAACACCTCCTGCTGCTGCCAGGTACCCGGGCGCTCGGGGCCTCGGAGCGTCACCAAAATTTCCCAGCTGGCCCGTGCCCACCCCGGAGACAGGCTGCTGCCCTGCGCAGGGGAGCAGGGCAAGAGGAGTTCTTTCTTCCTGGGCACGAGGTGGCCCCTTCCAGCTGGGGCGCTCCGAATGCGCTTTTACACTTGGTTCTCATGCTTTTCGAGCGCTTCAGGTACGGCAGGATTTGACCCCTCGCCGCTCAACGCGCGCGCAGGCACGCACACACACACGTACTGCTGTTTTGCAAAGCAACTCCAAGCCTGTGGCGTCATCATCCACCTGCTCCTTTCTTGATCGAAACGTCCCTGGCGTCTGTCCTGCTACAGTTACTTCCCTGCGATGCCAGGTAACGGGAGGGTTTTGCAGAGGTGCTGGAGGGGCCGGCGCGCTGGCCTTCTCTCGGTAGTCCGGGGGTGTCCCTTATTCCTCGGGGGGTAGGGGGGTGGGGAGGGCCGTCCTTCTCCTCCTTGCAATGAGCTGGGCTCCTTTAGTCGTGCTTACTTAACCATGACCGTGCAGCAGACCGCGTAAACCACCTACCTACCTATCTTCACCTTACGAAACTTCCTGCCAGTTAGACTCATAGAATCCTTTAGGTGGGAAAAGACCCTTAACATCATCAAGTCCAACCGTAAACCTAGCTCTGCCAAGTCCACCGCTAAGCCATGTCCCTAAGCGCCGCGTCGGCACGTCTTTTAAAGACCTCCAGGGGCGGTGACTCCACCACTTCCCTGGGCGGCCTGTTCCAGCGCTTGACAACCCTTTCGGTGAAGAATTTTTCCCTGAGAGCCGATCTAAAGCTCCCCTGGCGCAACCTGAGGCCGTTTCCTCTCGTCCCATCGCCCGTCACCTGGGAGAAGAGACTGACACCCCCCTCGCTACAACCTCCTTCCGGGTAGTTGTAGAGAGCGACAAGGTCTCCCCTCAGGCTCCTCTTCTCCAGACTGAACGACCCCGGTTCCCTCAGCTGCCTCCTCAGCAGGCGTGTGCTCTAGACCCTTCACCGGCTTCGTTGCCCTCCTTTGGCCGCGCTCCAGCACCTCAGTGTCTTTCTCGTAGCGAGGGGCCCAAACCCGAAGACGGTACTCGAGGTGCGGCCTCACCAGTGCCGAGCACAGGGGGACGCTCGCTTCCCTAGTCCTGCTGGCCACACGATTTCTGATACAAGCCAGGATGCCGTTGGCCGCCTTGGCCACCTGGGCACGCTGCCGGCTCACGTTCAGCCGGCTGTCGACCAACACCCCCAGGTCCTTTGCCCGCCGGGCAGCTTTCCAGCCACTCTTCGCCAAGCCCGTAGCGTTGCACGGGGTTGTTGGGACCCGGGTGCAGGACCCGGCACTTGGCCTGCTTGAACCTCACACAGCTGGCCTCGGCCCATCGATCCAGCCTGTCCAGAGCCCTCTGTAGAGCCTTCCTGCCCGCCAGCAGATCAACGCTCCCGCCCGGCTTGGTGTCGGCTGCAGCATGCCGTAGCTTAAAGAGGGATTGGTACAGTAGCTAAAGACCAGTTGGTACAATAGTCAGGGAGGGAGGCTTTTGCTCAGAGGAGGGGTACGTGGTTGGGGCGTGCTGAGTCTTCCAGCCCCCCACCTCGGGAAGGCAGCCTGAGGATCGGAGCTGCCGCAGGTTTCCACTTGCGCCCAGAGCCCCCGGGGTTTTGCCTTGCCGCTGCCTTTCTTTTCCACGTCAGCCTTTCCTGTCCCGTTGGCGTGGGGCTGAGGCCGGGCAGCAGCCAGGCGCCCCTCCTGCCTGTGGCTCCCCGCCCTCTCCCGTGGGAAGGGGAGGGAAGAGAAAGAGGGCAAAAAGCCTGCCGGCTCAGGACGACGACACGTTACCGAGGAAAGCCAGAGCTGCCCGCGGAGCGCGAGCCCAGGTGCGTGCGAGGCGCTGGCGAGGGGCAAGGCGAGGCGCGCGGGGCGGGCTGCCCGCGGGGCAAAAGGTGGTGGGGAATCGAACTCGGTGCCCTTGGGCCCAGCGTCCCGCGACCTGGCCGCTCGTCTAACGGAGATCCCCACCGACGGCGGCCGCACAGCGACCCCTACAGGCCTCACGCCGCCCTGCGCCCCGCCGCTCGGACCCGCGCCCTGCGCGCCCGCCCCGCCGACGCGCGCCGCCTCCCGCGCCCACGGCACCCCGACGCCGCCCGCCTCACGCCCCGCTCCGCGCACCAGCCTCACCCTCCCCGCGCACAACAGCCTCTCGCCGCACCCGCCTCCCTTTCTCCCGCTCTGCCCGGGACCTCGAGCCACACACCAACCCCACCTGACCCCACCCCCCCCGCTCCCCCCCGCCTCCAGCTGCACCCGGGCGGCACCGCCACGGCCCCTCGCCTTCCTCGCCGCTTCCCTGCCCGCTCCTCCCCCTCCGGCAAGCTTCTCCTCTGCTGCCAGAGCCCAACACCTCCTGCTGCTGCCAGGTACCCGGGCGCTCGGGGCCTCGGAGCGTCACCAAAATTTCCCAGCTGGCCCGTGCCCACCCCGGAGACAGGCTGCTGCCCTGCGCAGGGGAGCAGGGCAAGAGGAGTTCTTTCTTCCTGGGCACGAGGTGGCCCCTTCCAGCTGGGGCGCTCCGAATGCGCTTTTACACTTGGTTCTCATGCTTTTCGAGCGCTTCAGGTACGGCAGGATTTGACCCCTCGCCGCTCAACGCGCGCGCAGGCACGCACACACACACGTACTGCTGTTTTGCAAAGCAACTCCAAGCCTGTGGCGTCATCATCCACCTGCTCCTTTCTTGATCGAAACGTCCCTGGCGTCTGTCCTGCTACAGTTACTTCCCTGCGATGCCAGGTAACGGGAGGGTTTTGCAGAGGTGCTGGAGGGGCCGGCGCGCTGGCCTTCTCTCGGTAGTCCGGGGGTGTCCCTTATTCCTCGGGGGGTGGGGGGGTGGGGGGGGCCGTCCTTCTCCTCCTTGCAATGAGCTGGGCTCCTTTAGTCGTGCTTACTTAACCATGACCGTGCAGCAGACCGCGTAAACCACCTACCTACCTATCTTCGCCTTGCGAAACTTCCTGCCAGTTAGACTCATAGAATCCTTTAGGTGGGAAAAGACCCTTAAGATCATCAAGTCCAACCGTAAACCTAGCTCTGCCAAGTCCACCGCTAAGCCATGTCCCTAAGCGCCGCGTCGGCACGTCTTTTAAAGACCTCCAGGGGCGGTGACTCCACCACTTCCCTGGGCGGCCTGTTCCAGCGCTTGACAACCCTTTCGGTGAAGAATTTTTCCCTGAGAGCCGATCTAAAGCTCCCCTGGCGCAACCTGAGGCCGTTTCCTCTCGTCCCATCGCCCGTCACCTGGGAGAAGAGACTGACACCCCCCTCGCTACAACCTCCTTCCGGGTAGTTGTAGAGAGCGACAAGGTCTCCCCTCAGGCTCCTCTTCTCCAGACTGAACGACCCCGGTTCCCTCAGCTGCCTCCTCAGCAGGCGTGTGCTCTAGACCCTTCACCGGCTTCGTTGCCCTCCTTTGGCCGCGCTCCAGCACCTCAGTGTCTTTCTCGTAGCGAGGGGCCCAAACCCGAAGACGGTACTCGAGGTGCGGCCTCACCAGTGCCGAGCACAGGGGGACGCTCGCTTCCCTAGTCCTGCTGGCCACACGATTTCTGATACAAGCCAGGATGCCGTTGGCCGCCTTGGCCACCTGGGCACGCTGCCGGCTCACGTTCAGCCGGCTGTCGACCAACACCCCCAGGTCCTTTGCCCGCCGGGCAGCTTTCCAGCCACTCTTCGCCAAGCCCGTAGCGTTGCACGGGGTTGTTGGGACCCGGGTGCAGGACCCGGCACTTGGCCTGCTTGAACCTCACACAGCTGGCCTCGGCCCATCGATCCAGCCTGTCCAGAGCCCTCTGTAGAGCCTTCCTGCCCGCCAGCAGATCAACGCTCCCGCCCGGCTTGGTGTCGGCTGCAGCATGCCGTAGCTTAAAGAGGGATTGGTACAGTAGCTAAAGACCAGTTGGTACAATAGTCAGGGAGGGAGGCTTTTGCTCAGAGGAGGGGTACGTGGTTGGGGCGTGCTGAGTCTTCCAGCCCCCCACCTCGGGAAGGCAGCCTGAGGATCGGAGCTGCCGCAGGTTTCCACTTGCGCCCAGAGCCCCCGGGGTTTTGCCTTGCCGCTGCCTTTCTTTTCCACGTCAGCCTTTCCTGTCCCGTTGGCGTGGGGCTGAGGCCGGGCAGCAGCCAGGCGCCCCTCCTGCCTGTGGCTCCCCGCCCTCTCCCGTGGGAAGGGGAGGGAAGAGAAAGAGGGCAAAAAGCCTGCCGGCTCAGGACGACGACACGTTACCGAGGAAAGCCAGAGCTGCCCGCGGAGCGCGAGCCCAGGTGCGTGCGAGGCGCTGGCGAGGGGCAAGGCGAGGCGCGCGGGGCGGGCTGCCCGCGGGGCAAAAGGTGGTGGGGAATCGAACTCGGTGCCCTTGGGCCCAGCGTCCCGCGACCTGGCCGCTCGTCTAACGGAGATCCCCACCGACGGCGGCCGCACAGCGACCCCTACAGGCCTCACGCCGCCCTGCGCCCCGCCGCTCGGACCCGCGCCCTGCGCGCCCGCCCCGCCGACGCGCGCCGCCTCCCGCGCCCACGGCACCCCGACGCCGCCCGCCTCACGCCCCGCTCCGCGCACCAGCCTCACCCTCCCCGCGCACAACAGCCTCTCGCCGCACCCGCCTCCCTTTCTCCCGCTCTGCCCGGGACCTCGAGCCACACACCAACCCCACCTGACCCCACCCCCCCCGCCCCCCCCCGCCTCCAGCTGCACCCGGGCGGCACCGCCACGGCCCCTCGCCTTCCTCGCCGCTTCCCTGCCCGCTCCTCCCCCTCCGGCAAGCTTCTCCTCTGCTGCCAGAGCCCAACACCTCCTGCTGCTGCCAGGTACCCGGGTGCTCGGGGCCTCGGAGCGTCACCAAAATTTCCCAGCTGGCCCGTGCCCACCCCGGAGACAGGCTGCTGCCCTGCGCAGGGGAGCAGGGCAAGAGGAGTTCTTTCTTCCTGGGCACGAGGTGGCCCCTTCCAGCTGGGGCGCTCCGAATGCGCTTTTACACTTGGTTCTCATGCTTTTCGAGCGCTTCAGGTACGGCAGGATTTGACCCCTCGCCGCTCAACGCGCGCGCAGGCACGCACACACACACGTACTGCTGTTTTGCAAAGCAACTCCAAGCCTGTGGCGTCATCATCCACCTGCTCCTTTCTTGATCGAAACGTCCCTGGCGTCTGTCCTGCTACAGTTACTTCCCTGCGATGCCAGGTAACGGGAGGGTTTTGCAGAGGTGCTGGAGGGGCCGGCGCGCTGGCCTTCTCTCGGTAGTCCGGGGGTGTCCCTTATTCCTCGGGGGGTAGGGGGGTGGGGAGGGCCGTCCTTCTCCTCCTTGCAATGAGCTGGGCTCCTTTAGTCGTGCTTACTTAACCATGACCGTGCAGCAGACCGCGTAAACCACCTACCTACCTATCTTCACCTTACGAAACTTCCTGCCAGTTAGACTCATAGAATCCTTTAGGTGGGAAAAGACCCTTAAGATCATCAAGTCCAACCGTAAACCTAGCTCTGCCAAGTCCACCGCTAAGCCATGTCCCTAAGCGCCGCGTCGGCACGTCTTTTAAAGACCTCCAGGGGCGGTGACTCCACCACTTCCCTGGGCGGCCTGTTCCAGCGCTTGACAACCCTTTCGGTGAAGAATTTTTCCCTGAGAGCCGATCTAAAGCTCCCCTGGCGCAACCTGAGGCCGTTTCCTCTCGTCCCATCGCCCGTCACCTGGGAGAAGAGACTGACACCCCCCTCGCTACAACCTCCTTCCGGGTAGTTGTAGAGAGCGACAAGGTCTCCCCTCAGGCTCCTCTTCTCCAGACTGAACGACCCCGGTTCCCTCAGCTGCCTCCTCAGCAGGCGTGTGCTCTAGACCCTTCACCGGCTTCGTTGCCCTCCTTTGGCCGCGCTCCAGCACCTCAGTGTCTTTCTCGTAGCGAGGGGCCCAAACCCGAAGACGGTACTCGAGGTGCGGCCTCACCAGTGCCGAGCACAGGGGGACGCTCGCTTCCCTAGTCCTGCTGGCCACACGATTTCTGATACAAGCCAGGATGCCGTTGGCCGCCTTGGCCACCTGGGCACGCTGCCGGCTCACGTTCAGCCGGCTGTCGACCAACACCCCCAGGTCCTTTGCCCGCCGGGCAGCTTTCCAGCCACTCTTCGCCAAGCCCGTAGCGTTGCACGGGGTTGTTGGGACCCGGGTGCAGGACCCGGCACTTGGCCTGCTTGAACCTCACACAGCTGGCCTCGGCCCATCGATCCAGCCTGTCCAGAGCCCTCTGTAGAGCCTTCCTGCCCGCCAGCAGATCAACGCTCCCGCCCGGCTTGGTGTCGGCTGCAGCATGCCGTAGCTTAAAGAGGGATTGGTACAGTAGCTAAAGACCAGTTGGTACAATAGTCAGGGAGGGAGGCTTTTGCTCAGAGGAGGGGTACGTGGTTGGGGCGTGCTGAGTCTTCCAGCCCCCCACCTCGGGAAGGCAGCCTGAGGATCGGAGCTGCCGCAGGTTTCCACTTGCGCCCAGAGCCCCCGGGGTTTTGCCTTGCCGCTGCCTTTCTTTTCCACGTCAGCCTTTCCTGTCCCGTTGGCGTGGGGCTGAGGCCGGGCAGCAGCCAGGCGCCCCTCCTGCCTGTGGCTCCCCGCCCTCTCCCGTGGGAAGGGGAGGGAAGAGAAAGAGGGCAAAAAGCCTGCCGGCTCAGGACGACGACACGTTACCGAGGAAAGCCAGAGCTGCCCGCGGAGCGCGAGCCCAGGTGCGTGCGAGGCGCTGGCGAGGGGCAAGGCGAGGCGCGCGGGGCGGGCTGCCCGCGGGGCAAAAGGTGGTGGGGAATCGAACTCGGTGCCCTTGGGCCCAGCGTCCCGCGACCTGGCCGCTCGTCTAACGGAGATCCCCACCGACGGCGGCCGCACAGCGACCCCTACAGGCCTCACGCCGCCCTGCGCCCCGCCGCTCGGACCCGCGCCCTGCGCGCCCGCCCCGCCGACGCGCGCCGCCTCCCGCGCCCACGGCACCCCGACGCCGCCCGCCTCACGCCCCGCTCCGCGCACCAGCCTCACCCTCCCCGCGCACAACAGCCTCTCGCCGCACCCGCCTCCCTTTCTCCCGCTCTGCCCGGGACCTCGAGCCACACACCAACCCCACCTGACCCCACCCCCCCCGCTCCCCCCCGCCTCCAGCTGCACCCGGGCGGCACCGCCACGGCCCCTCGCCTTCCTCGCCGCTTCCCTGCCCGCTCCTCCCCCTCCGGCAAGCTTCTCCTCTGCTGCCAGAGCCCAACACCTCCTGCTGCTGCCAGGTACCCGGGCGCTCGGGGCCTCGGAGCGTCACCAAAATTTCCCAGCTGGCCCGTGCCCACCCCGGAGACAGGCTGCTGCCCTGCGCAGGGGAGCAGGGCAAGAGGAGTTCTTTCTTCCTGGGCACGAGGTGGCCCCTTCCAGCTGGGGCGCTCCGAATGCGCTTTTACACTTGGTTCTCATGCTTTTCGAGCGCTTCAGGTACGGCAGGATTTGACCCCTCGCCGCTCAACGCGCGCGCAGGCACGCACACACACACGTACTGCTGTTTTGCAAAGCAACTCCAAGCCTGCGGCGTCATCATCCACCTGCTCCTTTCTTGATCGAAACGTCCCTGGCGTCTGTCCTGCTACAGTTACTTCCCTGCGATGCCAGGTAACGGGAGGGTTTTGCAGAGGTGCTGGAGGGGCCGGCGCGCTGGCCTTCTCTCGGTAGTCCAGGGGTGTCCCTTATTCCTCGGGGGGTGGGGGGGTGGGGGGGGCCGTCCTTCTCCTCCTTGCAATGAGCTGGGCTCCTTTAGTCGTGCTTACTTAACCATGACCGTGCAGCAGACCGCGTAAACCACCTACCTACCTATCTTCGCCTTGCGAAACTTCCTGCCAGTTAGACTCATAGAATCCTTTAGGTGGGAAAAGACCCTTAAGATCATCAAGTCCAACCGTAAACCTAGCTCTGCCAAGTCCACCGCTAAGCCATGTCCCTAAGCGCCGCGTCGGCACGTCTTTTAAAGACCTCCAGGGGCGGTGACTCCACCACTTCCCTGGGCGGCCTGTTCCAGCGCTTGACAACCCTTTCGGTGAAGAATTTTTCCCTGAGAGCCGATCTAAAGCTCCCCTGGCGCAACCTGAGGCCGTTTCCTCTCGTCCCATCGCCCGTCACCTGGGAGAAGAGACTGACACCCCCCTCGCTACAACCTCCTTCCGGGTAGTTGTAGAGAGCGACAAGGTCTCCCCTCAGGCTCCTCTTCTCCAGACTGAACGACCCCGGTTCCCTCAGCTGCCTCCTCAGCAGGCGTGTGCTCTAGACCCTTCACCGGCTTCGTTGCCCTCCTTTGGCCGCGCTCCAGCACCTCAGTGTCTTTCTCGTAGCGAGGGGCCCAAACCCGAAGACGGTACTCGAGGTGCGGCCTCACCAGTGCCGAGCACAGGGGGACGCTCGCTTCCCTAGTCCTGCTGGCCACACGATTTCTGATACAAGCCAGGATGCCGTTGGCCGCCTTGGCCACCTGGGCACGCTGCCGGCTCACGTTCAGCCGGCTGTCGACCAACACCCCCAGGTCCTTTGCCCGCCGGGCAGCTTTCCAGCCACTCTTCGCCAAGCCCGTAGCGTTGCACGGGGTTGTTGGGACCCGGGTGCAGGACCCGGCACTTGGCCTGCTTGAACCTCACACAGCTGGCCTCGGCCCATCGATCCAGCCTGTCCAGAGCCCTCTGTAGAGCCTTCCTGCCCGCCAGCAGATCAACGCTCCCGCCCGGCTTGGTGTCGGCTGCAGCATGCCGTAGCTTAAAGAGGGATTGGTACAGTAGCTAAAGACCAGTTGGTACAATAGTCAGGGAGGGAGGCTTTTGCTCAGAGGAGGGGTACGTGGTTGGGGCGTGCTGAGTCTTCCAGCCCCCCACCTCGGGAAGGCAGCCTGAGGATCGGAGCTGCCGCAGGTTTCCACTTGCGCCCAGAGCCCCCGGGGTTTTGCCTTGCCGCTGCCTTTCTTTTCCACGTCAGCCTTTCCTGTCCCGTTGGCGTGGGGCTGAGGCCGGGCAGCAGCCAGGCGCCCCTCCTGCCTGTGGCTCCCCGCCCTCTCCCGTGGGAAGGGGAGGGAAGAGAAAGAGGGCAAAAAGCCTGCCGGCTCAGGACGACGACACGTTACCGAGGAAAGCCAGAGCTGCCCGCGGAGCGCGAGCCCAGGTGCGTGCGAGGCGCTGGCGAGGGGCAAGGCGAGGCGCGCGGGGCGGGCTGCCCGCGGGGCAAAAGGTGGTGGGGAATCGAACTCGGTGCCCTTGGGCCCAGCGTCCCGCGACCTGGCCGCTCGTCTAACGGAGATCCCCACCGACGGCGGCCGCACAGCGACCCCTACAGGCCTCACGCCGCCCTGCGCCCCGCCGCTCGGACCCGCGCCCTGCGCGCCCGCCCCGCCGACGCGCGCCGCCTCCCGCGCCCACGGCACCCCGACGCCGCCCGCCTCACGCCCCGCTCCGCGCACCAGCCTCACCCTCCCCGCGCACAACAGCCTCTCGCCGCACCCGCCTCCCTTTCTCCCGCTCTGCCCGGGACCTCGAGCCACACACCAACCCCACCTGACCCCACCCCCCCCGCTCCCCCCCGCCTCCAGCTGCACCCGGGCGGCACCGCCACGGCCCCTCGCCTTCCTCGCCGCTTCCCTGCCCGCTCCTCCCCCTCCGGCAAGCTTCTCCTCTGCTGCCAGAGCCCAACACCTCCTGCTGCTGCCAGGTACCCGGGCGCTCGGGGCCTCGGAGCGTCACCAAAATTTCCCAGCTGGCCCGTGCCCACCCCGGAGACAGGCTGCTGCCCTGCGCAGGGGAGCAGGGCAAGAGGAGTTCTTTCTTCCTGGGCACGAGGTGGCCCCTTCCAGCTGGGGCGCTCCGAATGCGCTTTTACACTTGGTTCTCATGCTTTTCGAGCGCTTCAGGTACGGCAGGATTTGACCCCTCGCCGCTCAACGCGCGCGCAGGCACGCACACACACACGTACTGCTGTTTTGCAAAGCAACTCCAAGCCTGTGGCGTCATCATCCACCTGCTCCTTTCTTGATCGAAACGTCCCTGGCGTCTGTCCTGCTACAGTTACTTCCCTGCGATGCCAGGTAACGGGAGGGTTTTGCAGAGGTGCTGGAGGGGCCGGCGCGCTGGCCTTCTCTCGGTAGTCCGGGGGTGTCCCTTATTCCTCGGGGGGTAGGGGGGTGGGGAGGGCCGTCCTTCTCCTCCTTGCAATGAGCTGGGCTCCTTTAGTCGTGCTTACTTAACCATGACCGTGCAGCAGACCGCGTAAACCACCTACCTACCTATCTTCGCCTTGCGAAACTTCCTGCCAGTTAGACTCATAGAATCCTTTAGGTGGGAAAAGACCCTTAAGATCATCAAGTCCAACCGTAAACCTAGCTCTGCCAAGTCCACCGCTAAGCCATGTCCCTAAGCGCCGCGTCGGCACGTCTTTTAAAGACCTCCAGGGGCGGTGACTCCACCACTTCCCTGGGCGGCCTGTTCCAGCGCTTGACAACCCTTTCGGTGAAGAATTTTTCCCTGAGAGCCGATCTAAAGCTCCCCTGGCGCAACCTGAGGCCGTTTCCTCTCGTCCCATCGCCCGTCACCTGGGAGAAGAGACTGACACCCCCCTCGCTACAACCTCCTTCCGGGTAGTTGTAGAGAGCGACAAGGTCTCCCCTCAGGCTCCTCTTCTCCAGACTGAACGACCCCGGTTCCCTCAGCTGCCTCCTCAGCAGGCGTGTGCTCTAGACCCTTCACCGGCTTCGTTGCCCTCCTTTGGCCGCGCTCCAGCACCTCAGTGTCTTTCTCGTAGCGAGGGGCCCAAACCCGAAGACGGTACTCGAGGTGCGGCCTCACCAGTGCCGAGCACAGGGGGACGCTCGCTTCCCTAGTCCTGCTGGCCACACGATTTCTGATACAAGCCAGGATGCCGTTGGCCGCCTTGGCCACCTGGGCACGCTGCCGGCTCACGTTCAGCCGGCTGTCGACCAACACCCCCAGGTCCTTTGCCCGCCGGGCAGCTTTCCAGCCACTCTTCGCCAAGCCCGTAGCGTTGCACGGGGTTGTTGGGACCCGGGTGCAGGACCCGGCACTTGGCCTGCTTGAACCTCACACAGCTGGCCTCGGCCCATCGATCCAGCCTGTCCAGAGCCCTCTGTAGAGCCTTCCTGCCCGCCAGCAGATCAACGCTCCCGCCCGGCTTGGTGTCGGCTGCAGCATGCCGTAGCTTAAAGAGGGATTGGTACAGTAGCTAAAGACCAGTTGGTACAATAGTCAGGGAGGGAGGCTTTTGCTCAGAGGAGGGGTACGTGGTTGGGGCGTGCTGAGTCTTCCAGCCCCCCACCTCGGGAAGGCAGCCTGAGGATCGGAGCTGCCGCAGGTTTCCACTTGCGCCCAGAGCCCCCGGGGTTTTGCCTTGCCGCTGCCTTTCTTTTCCACGTCAGCCTTTCCTGTCCCGTTGGCGTGGGGCTGAGCCCGGGCAGCAGCCAGGCGCCCCTCCTGCCTGTGGCTCCCCGCCCTCTCCCGTGGGAAGGGGAGGGAAGAGAAAGAGGGCAAAAAGCCTGCCGGCTCAGGACGACGACACGTTACCGAGGAAAGCCAGAGCTGCCCGCGGAGCGCGAGCCCAGGTGCGTGCGAGGCGCTGGCGAGGGGCAAGGCGAGGCGCGCGGGGCGGGCTGCCCGCGGGGCAAAAGGTGGTGGGGAATCGAACTCGGTGCCCTTGGGCCCAGCGTCCCGCGACCTGGCCGCTCGTCTAACGGAGATCCCCACCGACGGCGGCCGCACAGCGACCCCTACAGGCCTCACGCCGCCCTGCGCCCCGCCGCTCGGACCCGCGCCCTGCGCGCCCGCCCCGCCGACGCGCGCCGCCTCCCGCGCCCACGGCACCCCGACGCCGCCCGCCTCACGCCCCGCTCCGCGCACCAGCCTCACCCTCCCCGCGCACAACAGCCTCTCGCCGCACCCGCCTCCCTTTCTCCCGCTCTGCCCGGGACCTCGAGCCACACACCAACCCCACCTGACCCCACCCCCCCCGCCCCCCCCCGCCTCCAGCTGCACCCGGGCGGCACCGCCACGGCCCCTCGCCTTCCTCGCCGCTTCCCTGCCCGCTCCTCCCCCTCCGGCAAGCTTCTCCTCTGCTGCCAGAGCCCAACACCTCCTGCTGCTGCCAGGTACCCGGGTGCTCGGGGCCTCGGAGCGTCACCAAAATTTCCCAGCTGGCCCGTGCCCACCCCGGAGACAGGCTGCTGCCCTGCGCAGGGGAGCAGGGCAAGAGGAGTTCTTTCTTCCTGGGCACGAGGTGGCCCCTTCCAGCTGGGGCGCTCCGAATGCGCTTTTACACTTGGTTCTCATGCTTTTCGAGCGCTTCAGGTACGGCAGGATTTGACCCCTCGCCGCTCAACGCGCGCGCAGGCACGCACACACACACGTACTGCTGTTTTGCAAAGCAACTCCAAGCCTGTGGCGTCATCATCCACCTGCTCCTTTCTTGATCGAAACGTCCCTGGCGTCTGTCCTGCTACAGTTACTTCCCTGCGATGCCAGGTAACGGGAGGGTTTTGCAGAGGTGCTGGAGGGGCCGGCGCGCTGGCCTTCTCTCGGTAGTCCGGGGGTGTCCCTTATTCCTCGGGGGGTAGGGGGGTGGGGGGGGCCGTCCTTCTCCTCCTTGCAATGAGCTGGGCTCCTTTAGTCGTGCTAACTTAACCATGACCGTGCAGCAGACCGCGTAAACCACCTACCTACCTATCTTCGCCTTGCGAAACTTCCTGCCAGTTAGACTCATAGAATCCTTTAGGTGGGAAAAGACCCTTAAGATCATCAAGTCCAACCGTAAACCTAGCTCTGCCAAGTCCACCGCTAAGCCATGTCCCTAAGCGCCGCGTCGGCACGTCTTTTAAAGACCTCCAGGGGCGGTGACTCCACCACTTCCCTGGGCGGCCTGTTCCAGCGCTTGACAACCCTTTCGGTGAAGAATTTTTCCCTGAGAGCCGATCTAAAGCTCCCCTGGCGCAACCTGAGGCCGTTTCCTCTCGTCCCATCGCCCGTCACCTGGGAGAAGAGACTGACACCCCCCTCGCTACAACCTCCTTCCGGGTAGTTGTAGAGAGCGACAAGGTCTCCCCTCAGGCTCCTCTTCTCCAGACTGAACGACCCCGGTTCCCTCAGCTGCCTCCTCAGCAGGCGTGTGCTCTAGACCCTTCACCGGCTTCGTTGCCCTCCTTTGGCCGCGCTCCAGCACCTCAGTGTCTTTCTCGTAGCGAGGGGCCCAAACCCGAAGACGGTACTCGAGGTGCGGCCTCACCAGTGCCGAGCACAGGGGGACGCTCGCTTCCCTAGTCCTGCTGGCCACACGATTTCTGATACAAGCCAGGATGCCGTTGGCCGCCTTGGCCACCTGGGCACGCTGCCGGCTCACGTTCAGCCGGCTGTCGACCAACACCCCCAGGTCCTTTGCCCGCCGGGCAGCTTTCCAGCCACTCTTCGCCAAGCCCGTAGCGTTGCACGGGGTTGTTGGGACCCGGGTGCAGGACCCGGCACTTGGCCTGCTTGAACCTCACACAGCTGGCCTCGGCCCATCGATCCAGCCTGTCCAGAGCCCTCTGTAGAGCCTTCCTGCCCGCCAGCAGATCAACGCTCCCGCCCGGCTTGGTGTCGGCTGCAGCATGCCGTAGCTTAAAGAGGGATTGGTACAGTAGCTAAAGACCAGTTGGTACAATAGTCAGGGAGGGAGGCTTTTGCTCAGAGGAGGGGTACGTGGTTGGGGCGTGCTGAGTCTTCCAGCCCCCCACCTCGGGAAGGCAGCCTGAGGATCGGAGCTGCCGCAGGTTTCCACTTGCGCCCAGAGCCCCCGGGGTTTTGCCTTGCCGCTGCCTTTCTTTTCCACGTCAGCCTTTCCTGTCCCGTTGGCGTGGGGCTGAGGCCGGGCAGCAGCCAGGCGCCCCTCCTGCCTGTGGCTCCCCGCCCTCTCCCGTGGGAAGGGGAGGGAAGAGAAAGAGGGCAAAAAGCCTGCCGGCTCAGGACGACGACACGTTACCGAGGAAAGCCAGAGCTGCCCGCGGAGCGCGAGCCCAGGTGCGTGCGAGGCGCTGGCGAGGGGCAAGGCGAGGCGCGCGGGGCGGGCTGCCCGCGGGGCAAAAGGTGGTGGGGAATCGAACTCGGTGCCCTTGGGCCCAGCGTCCCGCGACCTGGCCGCTCGTCTAACGGAGATCCCCACCGACGGCGGCCGCACAGCGACCCCTACAGGCCTCACGCCGCCCTGCGCCCCGCCGCTCGGACCCGCGCCCTGCGCGCCCGCCCCGCCGACGCGCGCCGCCTCCCGCGCCCACGGCACCCCGACGCCGCCCGCCTCACGCCCCGCTCCGCGCACCAGCCTCACCCTCCCCGCGCACAACAGCCTCTCGCCGCACCCGCCTCCCTTTCTCCCGCTCTGCCCGGGACCTCGAGCCACACACCAACCCCACCTGACCCCACCCCCCCCGCTCCCCCCCGCCTCCAGCTGCACCCGGGCGGCACCGCCACGGCCCCTCGCCTTCCTCGCCGCTTCCCTGCCCGCTCCTCCCCCTCCGGCAAGCTTCTCCTCTGCTGCCAGAGCCCAACACCTCCTGCTGCTGCCAGGTACCCGGGCGCTCGGGGCCTCGGAGCGTCACCAAAATTTCCCAGCTGGCCCGTGCCCACCCCGGAGACAGGCTGCTGCCCTGCGCAGGGGAGCAGGGCAAGAGGAGTTCTTTCTTCCTGGGCACGAGGTGGCCCCTTCCAGCTGGGGCGCTCCGAATGCGCTTTTACACTTGGTTCTCATGCTTTTCGAGCGCTTCAGGTACGGCAGGATTTGACCCCTCGCCGCTCAACGCGCGCGCAGGCACGCACACACACACGTACTGCTGTTTTGCAAAGCAACTCCAAGCCTGCGGCGTCATCATCCACCTGCTCCTTTCTTGATCGAAACGTCCCTGGCGTCTGTCCTGCTACAGTTACTTCCCTGCGATGCCAGGTAACGGGAGGGTTTTGCAGAGGTGCTGGAGGGGCCGGCGCGCTGGCCTTCTCTCGGTAGTCCGGGGGTGTCCCTTATTCCTCGGGGGGTGGGGGGGTGGGGGGGGCCGTCCTTCTCCTCCTTGCAATGAGCTGGGCTCCTTTAGTCGTGCTTACTTAACCATGACCGTGCAGCAGACCGCGTAAACCACCTACCTACCTATCTTCGCCTTGCGAAACTTCCTGCCAGTTAGACTCATAGAATCCTTTAGGTGGGAAAAGACCCTTAAGATCATCAAGTCCAACCGTAAACCTAGCTCTGCCAAGTCCACCGCTAAGCCATGTCCCTAAGCGCCGCGTCGGCACGTCTTTTAAAGACCTCCAGGGGCGGTGACTCCACCACTTCCCTGGGCGGCCTGTTCCAGCGCTTGACAACCCTTTCGGTGAAGAATTTTTCCCTGAGAGCCGATCTAAAGCTCCCCTGGCGCAACCTGAGGCCGTTTCCTCTCGTCCCATCGCCCGTCACCTGGGAGAAGAGACTGACACCCCCCTCGCTACAACCTCCTTCCGGGTAGTTGTAGAGAGCGACAAGGTCTCCCCTCAGGCTCCTCTTCTCCAGACTGAACGACCCCGGTTCCCTCAGCTGCCTCCTCAGCAGGCGTGTGCTCTAGACCCTTCACCGGCTTCGTTGCCCTCCTTTGGCCGCGCTCCAGCACCTCAGTGTCTTTCTCGTAGCGAGGGGCCCAAACCCGAAGACGGTACTCGAGGTGCGGCCTCACCAGTGCCGAGCACAGGGGGACGCTTGCTTCCCTAGTCCTGCTGGCCACACGATTTCTGATACAAGCCAGGATGCCGTTGGCCGCCTTGGCCACCTGGGCACGCTGCCGGCTCACGTTCAGCCGGCTGTCGACCAACACCCCCAGGTCCTTTGCCCGCCGGGCAGCTTTCCAGCCACTCTTCGCCAAGCCCGTAGCGTTGCACGGGGTTGTTGGGACCCGGGTGCAGGACCCGGCACTTGGCCTGCTTGAACCTCACACAGCTGGCCTCGGCCCATCGATCCAGCCTGTCCAGAGCCCTCTGTAGAGCCTTCCTGCCCGCCAGCAGATCAACGCTCCCGCCCGGCTTGGTGTCGGCTGCAGCATGCCGTAGCTTAAAGAGGGATTGGTACAGTAGCTAAAGACCAGTTGGTACAATAGTCAGGGAGGGAGGCTTTTGCTCAGAGGAGGGGTACGTGGTTGGGGCGTGCTGAGTCTTCCAGCCCCCCACCTCGGGAAGGCAGCCTGAGGATCGGAGCTGCCGCAGGTTTCCACTTGCGCCCAGAGCCCCCGGGGTTTTGCCTTGCCGCTGCCTTTCTTTTCCACGTCAGCCTTTCCTGTCCCGTTGGCGTGGGGCTGAGGCCGGGCAGCAGCCAGGCGCCCCTCCTGCCTGTGGCTCCCCGCCCTCTCCCGTGGGAAGGGGAGGGAAGAGAAAGAGGGCAAAAAGCCTGCCGGCTCAGGACGACGACACGTTACCGAGGAAAGCCAGAGCTGCCCGCGGAGCGCGAGCCCAGGTGCGTGCGAGGCGCTGGCGAGGGGCAAGGCGAGGCGCGCGGGGCGGGCTGCCCGCGGGGCAAAAGGTGGTGGGGAATCGAACTCGGTGCCCTTGGGCCCAGCGTCCCGCGACCTGGCCGCTCGTCTAACGGAGATCCCCACCGACGGCGGCCGCACAGCGACCCCTACAGGCCTCACGCCGCCCTGCGCCCCGCCGCTCGGACCCGCGCCCTGCGCGCCCGCCCCGCCGACGCGCGCCGCCTCCCGCGCCCACGGCACCCCGACGCCGCCCGCCTCACGCCCCGCTCCGCGCACCAGCCTCACCCTCCCCGCGCACAACAGCCTCTCGCCGCACCCGCCTCCCTTTCTCCCGCTCTGCCCGGGACCTCGAGCCACACACCAACCCCACCTGACCCCACCCCCCCCGCCCCCCCCCCGCCTCCAGCTGCACCCGGGCGGCACCGCCACGGCCCCTCGCCTTCCTCGCCGCTTCCCTGCCCGCTCCTCCCCCTCCGGCAAGCTTCTCCTCTGCTGCCAGAGCCCAACACCTCCTGCTGCTGCCAGGTACCCGGGTGCTCGGGGCCTCGGAGCGTCACCAAAATTTCCCAGCTGGCCCGTGCCCACCCCGGAGACAGGCTGCTGCCCTGCGCAGGGGAGCAGGGCAAGAGGAGTTCTTTCTTCCTGGGCACGAGGTGGCCCCTTCCAGCTGGGGCGCTCCGAATGCGCTTTTACACTTGGTTCTCATGCTTTTCGAGCGCTTCAGGTACGGCAGGATTTGACCCCTCGCCGCTCAACGCGCGCGCAGGCACGCACACACACACGTACTGCTGTTTTGCAAAGCAACTCCAAGCCTGTGGCGTCATCATCCACCTGCTCCTTTCTTGATCGAAACGTCCCTGGCGTCTGTCCTGCTACAGTTACTTCCCTGCGATGCCAGGTAACGGGAGGGTTTTGCAGAGGTGCTGGAGGGGCCGGCGCGCTGGCCTTCTCTCGGTAGTCCGGGGGTGTCCCTTATTCCTCGGGGGGTAGGGGGGTGGGGAGGGCCGTCCTTCTCCTCCTTGCAATGAGCTGGGCTCCTTTAGTCGTGCTTACTTAACCATGACCGTGCAGCAGACCGCGTAAACCACCTACCTACCTATCTTCGCCTTGCGAAACTTCCTGCCAGTTAGACTCATAGAATCCTTTAGGTGGGAAAAGACCCTTAAGATCATCAAGTCCAACCGTAAACCTAGCTCTGCCAAGTCCACCGCTAAGCCATGTCCCTAAGCGCCGCGTCGGCACGTCTTTTAAAGACCTCCAGGGGCGGTGACTCCACCACTTCCCTGGGCGGCCTGTTCCAGCGCTTGACAACCCTTTCGGTGAAGAATTTTTCCCTGAGAGCCGATCTAAAGCTCCCCTGGCGCAACCTGAGGCCGTTTCCTCTCGTCCCATCGCCCGTCACTTGGGAGAAGAGACTGACACCCCCCTCGCTACAACCTCCTTCCGGGTAGTTGTAGAGAGCGACAAGGTCTCCCCTCAGGCTCCTCTTCTCCAGACTGAACGACCCCGGTTCCCTCAGCTGCCTCCTCAGCAGGCGTGTGCTCTAGACCCTTCACCGGCTTCGTTGCCCTCCTTTGGCCGCGCTCCAGCACCTCAGTGTCTTTCTCGTAGCGAGGGGCCCAAACCCGAAGACGGTACTCGAGGTGCGGCCTCACCAGTGCCGAGCACAGGGGGACGCTCGCTTCCCTAGTCCTGCTGGCCACACGATTTCTGATACAAGCCAGGATGCCGTTGGCCGCCTTGGCCACCTGGGCACGCTGCCGGCTCACGTTCAGCCGGCTGTCGACCAACACCCCCAGGTCCTTTGCCCGCCGGGCAGCTTTCCAGCCACTCTTCGCCAAGCCCGTAGCGTTGCACGGGGTTGTTGGGACCCGGGTGCAGGACCCGGCACTTGGCCTGCTTGAACCTCACACAGCTGGCCTCGGCCCATCGATCCAGCCTGTCCAGAGCCCTCTGTAGAGCCTTCCTGCCCGCCAGCAGATCAACGCTCCCGCCCGGCTTGGTGTCGGCTGCAGCATGCCGTAGCTTAAAGAGGGATTGGTACAGTAGCTAAAGACCAGTTGGTACAATAGTCAGGGAGGGAGGCTTTTGCTCAGAGGAGGGGTACGTGGTTGGGGCGTGCTGAGTCTTCCAGCCCCCCACCTCGGGAAGGCAGCCTGAGGATCGGAGCTGCCGCAGGTTTCCACTTGCGCCCAGAGCCCCCGGGGTTTTGCCTTGCCGCTGCCTTTCTTTTCCACGTCAGCCTTTCCTGTCCCGTTGGCGTGGGGCTGAGGCCGGGCAGCAGCCAGGCGCCCCTCCTGCCTGTGGCTCCCCGCCCTCTCCCGTGGGAAGGGGAGGGAAGAGAAAGAGGGCAAAAAGCCTGCCGGCTCAGGACGACGACACGTTACCGAGGAAAGCCAGAGCTGCCCGCGGAGCGCGAGCCCAGGTGCGTGCGAGGCGCTGGCGAGGGGCAAGGCGAGGCGCGCGGGGCGGGCTGCCCGCGGGGCAAAAGGTGGTGGGGAATCGAACTCGGTGCCCTTGGGCCCAGCGTCCCGCGACCTGGCCGCTCGTCTAACGGAGATCCCCACCGACGGCGGCCGCACAGCGACCCCTACAGGCCTCACGCCGCCCTGCGCCCCGCCGCTCGGACCCGCGCCCTGCGCGCCCGCCCCGCCGACGCGCGCCGCCTCCCGCGCCCACGGCACCCCGACGCCGCCCGCCTCACGCCCCGCTCCGCGCACCAGCCTCACCCTCCCCGCGCACAACAGCCTCTCGCCGCACCCGCCTCCCTTTCTCCCGCTCTGCCCGGGACCTCGAGCCACACACCAACCCCACCTGACCCCACCCCCCCCGCTCCCCCCCGCCTCCAGCTGCACCCGGGCGGCACCGCCACGGCCCCTCGCCTTCCTCGCCGCTTCCCTGCCCGCTCCTCCCCCTCCGGCAAGCTTCTCCTCTGCTGCCAGAGCCCAACACCTCCTGCTGCTGCCAGGTACCCGGGTGCTCGGGGCCTCGGAGCGTCACCAAAATTTCCCAGCTGGCCCGTGCCCACCCCGGAGACAGGCTGCTGCCCTGCGCAGGGGAGCAGGGCAAGAGGAGTTCTTTCTTCCTGGGCACGAGGTGGCCCCTTCCAGCTGGGGCGCTCCGAATGCGCTTTTACACTTGGTTCTCATGCTTTTCGAGCGCTTCAGGTACGGCAGGATTTGACCCCTCGCCGCTCAACGCGCGCGCAGGCACGCACACACACACGTACTGCTGTTTTGCAAAGCAACTCCAAGCCTGTGGCGTCATCATCCACCTGCTCCTTTCTTGATCGAAACGTCCCTGGCGTCTGTCCTGCTACAGTTACTTCCCTGCGATGCCAGGTAACGGGAGGGTTTTGCAGAGGTGCTGGAGGGGCCGGCGCGCTGGCCTTCTCTCGGTAGTCCGGGGGTGTCCCTTATTCCTCGGGGGGTAGGGGGGTGGGGAGGGCCGTCCTTCTCCTCCTTGCAATGAGCTGGGCTCCTTTAGTCGTGCTTACTTAACCATGACCGTGCAGCAGACCGCGTAAACCACCTACCTACCTATCTTCGCCTTGCGAAACTTCCTGCCAGTTAGACTCATAGAATCCTTTAGGTGGGAAAAGACCCTTAAGATCATCAAGTCCAACCGTAAACCTAGCTCTGCCAAGTCCACCGCTAAGCCATGTCCCTAAGCGCCGCGTCGGCACGTCTTTTAAAGACCTCCAGGGGCGGTGACTCCACCACTTCCCTGGGCGGCCTGTTCCAGCGCTTGACAACCCTTTCGGTGAAGAATTTTTCCCTGAGAGCCGATCTAAAGCTCCCCTGGCGCAACCTGAGGCCGTTTCCTCTCGTCCCATCGCCCGTCACCTGGGAGAAGAGACTGACACCCCCCCTCGCTACAACCTCCTTCCGGGTAGTTGTAGAGAGCGACAAGGTCTCCCCTCAGGCTCCTCTTCTCCAGACTGAACGACCCCGGTTCCCTCAGCTGCCTCCTCAGCAGGCGTGTGCTCTAGACCCTTCACCGGCTTCGTTGCCCTCCTTTGGCCGCGCTCCAGCACCTCAGTGTCTTTCTCGTAGCGAGGGGCCCAAACCCGAAGACGGTACTCGAGGTGCGGCCTCACCAGTGCCGAGCACAGGGGGACGCTCGCTTCCCTAGTCCTGCTGGCCACACGATTTCTGATACAAGCCAGGATGCCGTTGGCCGCCTTGGCCACCTGGGCACGCTGCCGGCTCACGTTCAGCCGGCTGTCGACCAACACCCCCAGGTCCTTTGCCCGCCGGGCAGCTTTCCAGCCACTCTTCGCCAAGCCCGTAGCGTTGCACGGGGTTGTTGGGACCCGGGTGCAGGACCCGGCACTTGGCCTGCTTGAACCTCACACAGCTGGCCTCGGCCCATCGATCCAGCCTGTCCAGAGCCCTCTGTAGAGCCTTCCTGCCCGCCAGCAGATCAACGCTCCCGCCCGGCTTGGTGTCGGCTGCAGCATGCCGTAGCTTAAAGAGGGATTGGTACAGTAGCTAAAGACCAGTTGGTACAATAGTCAGGGAGGGAGGCTTTTGCTCAGAGGAGGGGTACGTGGTTGGGGCGTGCTGAGTCTTCCAGCCCCCCACCTCGGGAAGGCAGCCTGAGGATCGGAGCTGCCGCAGGTTTCCACTTGCGCCCAGAGCCCCCGGGGTTTTGCCTTGCCGCTGCCTTTCTTTTCCACGTCAGCCTTTCCTGTCCCGTTGGCGTGGGGCTGAGGCCGGGCAGCAGCCAGGCGCCCCTCCTGCCTGTGGCTCCCCGCCCTCTCCCGTGGGAAGGGGAGGGAAGAGAAAGAGGGCAAAAAGCCTGCCGGCTCAGGACGACGACACGTTACCGAGGAAAGCCAGAGCTGCCCGCGGAGCGCGAGCCCAGGTGCGTGCGAGGCGCTGGCGAGGGGCAAGGCGAGGCGCGCGGGGCGGGCTGCCCGCGGGGCAAAAGGTGGTGGGGAATCGAACTCGGTGCCCTTGGGCCCAGCGTCCCGCGACCTGGCCGCTCGTCTAACGGAGATCCCCACCGACGGCGGCCGCACAGCGACCCCTACAGGCCTCACGCCGCCCTGCGCCCCGCCGCTCGGACCCGCGCCCTGCGCGCCCGCCCCGCCGACGCGCGCCGCCTCCCGCGCCCACGGCACCCCGACGCCGCCCGCCTCACGCCCCGCTCCGCGCACCAGCCTCACCCTCCCCGCGCACAACAGCCTCTCGCCGCACCCGCCTCCCTTTCTCCCGCTCTGCCCGGGACCTCGAGCCACACACCAACCCCACCTGACCCCACCCCCCCCGCCCCCCCCCGCCTCCAGCTGCACCCGGGCGGCACCGCCACGGCCCCTCGCCTTCCTCGCCGCTTCCCTGCCCGCTCCTCCCCCTCCGGCAAGCTTCTCCTCTGCTGCCAGAGCCCAACACCTCCTGCTGCTGCCAGGTACCCGGGTGCTCGGGGCCTCGGAGCGTCACCAAAATTTCCCAGCTGGCCCGTGCCCACCCCGGAGACAGGCTGCTGCCCTGCGCAGGGGAGCAGGGCAAGAGGAGTTCTTTCTTCCTGGGCACGAGGTGGCCCCTTCCAGCTGGGGCGCTCCGAATGCGCTTTTACACTTGGTTCTCATGCTTTTCGAGCGCTTCAGGTACGGCAGGATTTGACCCCTCGCCGCTCAACGCGCGCGCAGGCACGCACACACACACGTACTGCTGTTTTGCAAAGCAACTCCAAGCCTGTGGCGTCATCATCCACCTGCTCCTTTCTTGATCGAAACGTCCCTGGCGTCTGTCCTGCTACAGTTACTTCCCTGCGATGCCAGGTAACGGGAGGGTTTTGCAGAGGTGCTGGAGGGGCCGGCGCGCTGGCCTTCTCTCGGTAGTCCGGGGGTGTCCCTTATTCCTCGGGGGGTGGGGGGGTGGGGGGGGCCGTCCTTCTCCTCCTTGCAATGAGCTGGGCTCCTTTAGTCGTGCTTACTTAACCATGACCGTGCAGCAGACCGCGTAAACCACCTACCTACCTATCTTCGCCTTGCGAAACTTCCTGCCAGTTAGACTCATAGAATCCTTTAGGTGGGAAAAGACCCTTAAGATCATCAAGTCCAACCGTAAACCTAGCTCTGCCAAGTCCACCGCTAAGCCATGTCCCTAAGTGCCGCGTCGGCACGTCTTTTAAAGACCTCCAGGGGCGGTGACTCCACCACTTCCCTGGGCGGCCTGTTCCAGCGCTTGACAACCCTTTCGGTGAAGAATTTTTCCCTGAGAGCCGATCTAAAGCTCCCCTGGCGCAACCTGAGGCCGTTTCCTCTCGTCCCATCGCCCGTCACCTGGGAGAAGAGACTGACACCCCCCTCGCTACAACCTCCTTCCGGGTAGTTGTAGAGAGCGACAAGGTCTCCCCTCAGGCTCCTCTTCTCCAGACTGAACGACCCCGGTTCCCTCAGCTGCCTCCTCAGCAGGCGTGTGCTCTAGACCCTTCACCGGCTTCGTTGCCCTCCTTTGGCCGCGCTCCAGCACCTCAGTGTCTTTCTCGTAGCGAGGGGCCCAAACCCGAAGACGGTACTCGAGGTGCGGCCTCACCAGTGCCGAGCACAGGGGGACGCTCGCTTCCCTAGTCCTGCTGGCCACACGATTTCTGATACAAGCCAGGATGCCGTTGGCCGCCTTGGCCACCTGGGCACGCTGCCGGCTCACGTTCAGCCGGCTGTCGACCAACACCCCCAGGTCCTTTGCCCGCCGGGCAGCTTTCCAGCCACTCTTCGCCAAGCCCGTAGCGTTGCACGGGGTTGTTGGGACCCGGGTGCAGGACCCGGCACTTGGCCTGCTTGAACCTCACACAGCTGGCCTCGGCCCATCGATCCAGCCTGTCCAGAGCCCTCTGTAGAGCCTTCCTGCCCGCCAGCAGATCAACGCTCCCGCCCGGCTTGGTGTCGGCTGCAGCATGCCGTAGCTTAAAGAGGGATTGGTACAGTAGCTAAAGACCAGTTGGTACAATAGTCAGGGAGGGAGGCTTTTGCTCAGAGGAGGGGTACGTGGTTGGGGCGTGCTGAGTCTTCCAGCCCCCCACCTCGGGAAGGCAGCCTGAGGATCGGAGCTGCCGCAGGTTTCCACTTGCGCCCAGAGCCCCCGGGGTTTTGCCTTGCCGCTGCCTTTCTTTTCCACGTCAGCCTTTCCTGTCCCGTTGGCGTGGGGCTGAGGCCGGGCAGCAGCCAGGCGCCCCTCCTGCCTGTGGCTCCCCGCCCTCTCCCGTGGGAAGGGGAGGGAAGAGAAAGAGGGCAAAAAGCCTGCCGGCTCAGGACGACGACACGTTACCGAGGAAAGCCAGAGCTGCCCGCGGAGCGCGAGCCCAGGTGCGTGCGAGGCGCTGGCGAGGGGCAAGGCGAGGCGCGCGGGGCGGGCTGCCCGCGGGGCAAAAGGTGGTGGGGAATCGAACTCGGTGCCCTTGGGCCCAGCGTCCCGCGACCTGGCCGCTCGTCTAACGGAGATCCCCACCGACGGCGGCCGCACAGCGACCCCTACAGGCCTCACGCCGCCCTGCGCCCCGCCGCTCGGACCCGCGCCCTGCGCGCCCGCCCCGCCGACGCGCGCCGCCTCCCGCGCCCACGGCACCCCGACGCCGCCCGCCTCACGCCCCGCTCCGCGCACCAGCCTCACCCTCCCCGCGCACAACAGCCTCTCGCCGCACCCGCCTCCCTTTCTCCCGCTCTGCCCGGGACCTCGAGCCACACACCAACCCCACCTGACCCCACCCCCCCCGCCCCCCCCCGCCTCCAGCTGCACCCGGGCGGCACCGCCACGGCCCCTCGCCTTCCTCGCCGCTTCCCTGCCCGCTCCTCCCCCTCCGGCAAGCTTCTCCTCTGCTGCCAGAGCCCAACACCTCCTGCTGCTGCCAGGTACCCGGGCGCTCGGGGCCTCGGAGCGTCACCAAAATTTCCCAGCTGGCCCGTGCCCACCCCGGAGACAGGCTGCTGCCCTGCGCAGGGGAGCAGGGCAAGAGGAGTTCTTTCTTCCTGGGCACGAGGTGGCCCCTTCCAGCTGGGGCGCTCCGAATGCGCTTTTACACTTGGTTCTCATGCTTTTCGAGCGCTTCAGGTACGGCAGGATTTGACCCCTCGCCGCTCAACGCGCGCGCAGGCACGCACACACACACGTACTGCTGTTTTGCAAAGCAACTCCAAGCCTGCGGCGTCATCATCCACCTGCTCCTTTCTTGATCGAAACGTCCCTGGCGTCTGTCCTGCTACAGTTACTTCCCTGCGATGCCAGGTAACGGGAGGGTTTTGCAGAGGTGCTGGAGGGGCCGGCGCGCTGGCCTTCTCTCGGTAGTCCAGGGGTGTCCCTTATTCCTCGGGGGGTGGGGGGGTGGGGGGGGCCGTCCTTCTCCTCCTTGCAATGAGCTGGGCTCCTTTAGTCGTGCTTACTTAACCATGACCGTGCAGCAGACCGCGTAAACCACCTACCTACCTATCTTCGCCTTGCGAAACTTCCTGCCAGTTAGACTCATAGAATCCTTTAGGTGGGAAAAGACCCTTAAGATCATCAAGTCCAACCGTAAACCTAGCTCTGCCAAGTCCACCGCTAAGCCATGTCCCTAAGCGCCGCGTCGGCACGTCTTTTAAAGACCTCCAGGGGCGGTGACTCCACCACTTCCCTGGGCGGCCTGTTCCAGCGCTTGACAACCCTTTCGGTGAAGAATTTTTCCCTGAGAGCCGATCTAAAGCTCCCCTGGCGCAACCTGAGGCCGTTTCCTCTCGTCCCATCGCCCGTCACCTGGGAGAAGAGACTGACACCCCCCTCGCTACAACCTCCTTCCGGGTAGTTGTAGAGAGCGACAAGGTCTCCCCTCAGGCTCCTCTTCTCCAGACTGAACAACCCCGGTTCCCTCAGCTGCCTCCTCAGCAGGCGTGTGCTCTAGACCCTTCACCGGCTTCGTTGCCCTCCTTTGGCCGCGCTCCAGCACCTCAGTGTCTTTCTCGTAGCGAGGGGCCCAAACCCGAAGACGGTACTCGAGGTGCGGCCTCACCAGTGCCGAGCACAGGGGGACGCTCGCTTCCCTAGTCCTGCTGGCCACACGATTTCTGATACAAGCCAGGATGCCGTTGGCCGCCTTGGCCACCTGGGCACGCTGCCGGCTCACGTTCAGCCGGCTGTCGACCAACACCCCCAGGTCCTTTGCCCGCCGGGCAGCTTTCCAGCCACTCTTCGCCAAGCCCGTAGCGTTGCACGGGGTTGTTGGGACCCGGGTGCAGGACCCGGCACTTGGCCTGCTTGAACCTCACACAGCTGGCCTCGGCCCATCGATCCAGCCTGTCCAGAGCCCTCTGTAGAGCCTTCCTGCCCGCCAGCAGATCAACGCTCCCGCCCGGCTTGGTGTCGGCTGCAGCATGCCGTAGCTTAAAGAGGGATTGGTACAGTAGCTAAAGACCAGTTGGTACAATAGTCAGGGAGGGAGGCTTTTGCTCAGAGGAGGGGTACGTGGTTGGGGCGTGCTGAGTCTTCCAGCCCCCCACCTCGGGAAGGCAGCCTGAGGATCGGAGCTGCCGCAGGTTTCCACTTGCGCCCAGAGCCCCCGGGGTTTTGCCTTGCCGCTGCCTTTCTTTTCCACGTCAGCCTTTCCTGTCCCGTTGGCGTGGGGCTGAGCCCGGGCAGCAGCCAGGCGCCCCTCCTGCCTGTGGCTCCCCGCCCTCTCCCGTGGGAAGGGGAGGGAAGAGAAAGAGGGCAAAAAGCCTGCCGGCTCAGGACGACGACACGTTACCGAGGAAAGCCAGAGCTGCCCGCGGAGCGCGAGCCCAGGTGCGTGCGAGGCGCTGGCGAGGGGCAAGGCGAGGCGCGCGGGGCGGGCTGCCCGCGGGGCAAAAGGTGGTGGGGAATCGAACTCGGTGCCCTTGGGCCCAGCGTCCCGCGACCTGGCCGCTCGTCTAACGGAGATCCCCACCGACGGCGGCCGCACAGCGACCCCTACAGGCCTCACGCCGCCCTGCGCCCCGCCGCTCGGACCCGCGCCCTGCGCGCCCGCCCCGCCGACGCGCGCCGCCTCCCGCGCCCACGGCACCCCGACGCCGCCCGCCTCACGCCCCGCTCCGCGCACCAGCCTCACCCTCCCCGCGCACAACAGCCTCTCGCCGCACCCGCCTCCCTTTCTCCCGCTCTGCCCGGGACCTCGAGCCACACACCAACCCCACCTGACCCCACCCCCCCCGCCCCCCCCCGCCTCCAGCTGCACCCGGGCGGCACCGCCACGGCCCCTCGCCTTCCTCGCCGCTTCCCTGCCCGCTCCTCCCCCTCCGGCAAGCTTCTCCTCTGCTGCCAGAGCCCAACACCTCCTGCTGCTGCCAGGTACCCGGGTGCTCGGGGCCTCGGAGCGTCACCAAAATTTCCCAGCTGGCCCGTGCCCACCCCGGAGACAGGCTGCTGCCCTGCGCAGGGGAGCAGGGCAAGAGGAGTTCTTTCTTCCTGGGCACGAGGTGGCCCCTTCCAGCTGGGGCGCTCCGAATGCGCTTTTACACTTGGTTCTCATGCTTTTCGAGCGCTTCAGGTACGGCAGGATTTGACCCCTCGCCGCTCAACGCGCGCGCAGGCACGCACACACACACGTACTGCTGTTTTGCAAAGCAACTCCAAGCCTGTGGCGTCATCATCCACCTGCTCCTTTCTTGATCGAAACGTCCCTGGCGTCTGTCCTGCTACAGTTACTTCCCTGCGATGCCAGGTAACGGGAGGGTTTTGCAGAGGTGCTGGAGGGGCCAGCGCGCTGGCCTTCTCTCGGTAGTCCGGGGGTGTCCCTTATTCCTCGGGGGGTAGGGGGGTGGGGAGGGCCGTCCTTCTCCTCCTTGCAATGAGCTGGGCTCCTTTAGTCGTGCTTACTTAACCATGACCGTGCAGCAGACCGCGTAAACCACCTACCTACCTATCTTCGCCTTGCGAAACTTCCTGCCAGTTAGACTCATAGAATCCTTTAGGTGGGAAAAGACCCTTAAGATCATCAAGTCCAACCGTAAACCTAGCTCTGCCAAGTCCACCGCTAAGCCATGTCCCTAAGCGCCGCGTCGGCACGTCTTTTAAAGACCTCCAGGGGCGGTGACTCCACCACTTCCCTGGGCGGCCTGTTCCAGCGCTTGACAACCCTTTCGGTGAAGAATTTTTCCCTGAGAGCCGATCTAAAGCTCCCCTGGCGCAACCTGAGGCCGTTTCCTCTCGTCCCATCGCCCGTCACCTGGGAGAAGAGACTGACACCCCCCTCGCTACAACCTCCTTCCGGGTAGTTGTAGAGAGCGACAAGGTCTCCCCTCAGGCTCCTCTTCTCCAGACTGAACGACCCCGGTTCCCTCAGCTGCCTCCTCAGCAGGCGTGTGCTCTAGACCCTTCACCGGCTTCGTTGCCCTCCTTTGGCCGCGCTCCAGCACCTCAGTGTCTTTCTCGTAGCGAGGGGCCCAAACCCGAAGACGGTACTCGAGGTGCGGCCTCACCAGTGCCGAGCACAGGGGGACGCTCGCTTCCCTAGTCCTGCTGGCCACACGATTTCTGATACAAGCCAGGATGCCGTTGGCCGCCTTGGCCACCTGGGCACGCTGCCGGCTCACGTTCAGCCGGCTGTCGACCAACACCCCCAGGTCCTTTGCCCGCCGGGCAGCTTTCCAGCCACTCTTCGCCAAGCCCGTAGCGTTGCACGGGGTTGTTGGGACCCGGGTGCAGGACCCGGCACTTGGCCTGCTTGAACCTCACACAGCTGGCCTCGGCCCATCGATCCAGCCTGTCCAGAGCCCTCTGTAGAGCCTTCCTGCCCGCCAGCAGATCAACGCTCCCGCCCGGCTTGGTGTCGGCTGCAGCATGCCGTAGCTTAAAGAGGGATTGGTACAGTAGCTAAAGACCAGTTGGTACAATAGTCAGGGAGGGAGGCTTTTGCTCAGAGGAGGGGTACGTGGTTGGGGCGTGCTGAGTCTTCCAGCCCCCCACCTCGGGAAGGCAGCCTGAGGATCGGAGCTGCCGCAGGTTTCCACTTGCGCCCAGAGCCCCCGGGGTTTTGCCTTGCCGCTGCCTTTCTTTTCCACGTCAGCCTTTCCTGTCCCGTTGGCGTGGGGCTGAGGCCGGGCAGCAGCCAGGCGCCCCTCCTGCCTGTGGCTCCCCGCCCTCTCCCGTGGGAAGGGGAGGGAAGAGAAAGAGGGCAAAAAGCCTGCCGGCTCAGGACGACGACACGTTACCGAGGAAAGCCAGAGCTGCCCGCGGAGCGCGAGCCCAGGTGCGTGCGAGGCGCTGGCGAGGGGCAAGGCGAGGCGCGCGGGGCGGGCTGCCCGCGGGGCAAAAGGTGGTGGGGAATCGAACTCGGTGCCCTTGGGCCCAGCGTCCCGCGACCTGGCCGCTCGTCTAACGGAGATCCCCACCGACGGCGGCCGCACAGCGACCCCTACAGGCCTCACGCCGCCCTGCGCCCCGCCGCTCGGACCCGCGCCCTGCGCGCCCGCCCCGCCGACGCGCGCCGCCTCCCGCGCCCACGGCACCCCGACGCCGCCCGCCTCACGCCCCGCTCCGCGCACCAGCCTCACCCTCCCCGCGCACAACAGCCTCTCGCCGCACCCGCCTCCCTTTCTCCCGCTCTGCCCGGGACCTCGAGCCACACACCAACCCCACCTGCCCCCACCCCCCCCGCTCCCCCCCGCCTCCAGCTGCACCCGGGCGGCACCGCCACGGCCCCTCGCCTTCCTCGCCGCTTCCCTGCCCGCTCCTCCCCCTCCGGCAAGCTTCTCCTCTGCTGCCAGAGCCCAACACCTCCTGCTGCTGCCAGGTACCCGGGCGCTCGGGGCCTCGGAGCGTCACCAAAATTTCCCAGCTGGCCCGTGCCCACCCCGGAGACAGGCTGCTGCCCTGCGCAGGGGAGCAGGGCAAGAGGAGTTCTTTCTTCCTGGGCACGAGGTGGCCCCTTCCAGCTGGGGCGCTCCGAATGCGCTTTTACACTTGGTTCTCATGCTTTTCGAGCGCTTCAGGTACGGCAGGATTTGACCCCTCGCCGCTCAACGCGCGCGCAGGCACGCACACACACACGTACTGCTGTTTTGCAAAGCAACTCCAAGCCTGCGGCGTCATCATCCACCTGCTCCTTTCTTGATCGAAACGTCCCTGGCGTCTGTCCTGCTACAGTTACTTCCCTGCGATGCCAGGTAACGGGAGGGTTTTGCAGAGGTGCTGGAGGGGCCGGCGCGCTGGCCTTCTCTCGGTAGTCCGGGGGTGTCCCTTATTCCTCGGGGGGGGGGTGGGGGGAGCTGTCCTTCTCCTCCTTGCAATGAGCTGGGCTCCTTTAGTCGTGCTTACTTAACCATGACCGTGCAGCAGACCGCGTAAACCACCTACCTACCTATCTTCGCCTTGCGAAACTTCCTGCCAGTTAGACTCATAGAATCCTTTAGGTGGGAAAAGACCCTTAAGATCATCAAGTCCAACCGTAAACCTAGCTCTGCCAAGTCCACCGCTAAGCCATGTCCCTAAGCGCCGCGTCGGCACGTCTTTTAAAGACCTCCAGGGGCGGTGACTCCACCACTTCCCTGGGCGGCCTGTTCCAGCGCTTGACAACCCTTTCGGTGAAGAATTTTTCCCTGAGAGCCGATCTAAAGCTCCCCTGGCGCAACCTGAGGCCGTTTCCTCTCGTCCCATCGCCCGTCACCTGGGAGAAGAGACTGACACCCCCCTCGCTACAACCTCCTTCCGGGTAGTTGTAGAGAGCGACACGGTCTCCCCTCAGGCTCCTCTTCTCCAGACTGAACGACCCCGGTTCCCTCAGCTGCCTCCTCAGCAGGCGTGTGCTCTAGACCCTTCACCGGCTTCGTTGCCCTCCTTTGGCCGCGCTCCAGCACCTCAGTGTCTTTCTCGTAGCGAGGGGCCCAAACCCGAAGACGGTACTCGAGGTGCGGCCTCACCAGTGCCGAGCACAGGGGGACGCTCGCTTCCCTAGTCCTGCTGGCCACACGATTTCTGATACAAGCCAGGATGCCGTTGGCCGCCTTGGCCACCTGGGCACGCTGCCGGCTCACGTTCAGCCGGCTGTCGACCAACACCCCCAGGTCCTTTGCCCGCCGGGCAGCTTTCCAACCACTCTTCGCCAAGCCCGTAGCGTTGCACGGGGTTGTTGGGACCCGGGTGCAGGACCCGGCACTTGGCCTGCTTGAACCTCACACAGCTGGCCTCGGCCCATCGATCCAGCCTGTCCAGAGCCCTCTGTAGAGCCTTCCTGCCCGCCAGCAGATCAACGCTCCCGCCCGGCTTGGTGTCGGCTGCAGCATGCCGTAGCTTAAAGAGGGATTGGTACAGTAGCTAAAGACCAGTTGGTACAATAGTCAGGGAGGGAGGCTTTTGCTCAGAGGAGGGGTACGTGGTTGGGGCGTGCTGAGTCTTCCAGCCCCCCACCTCGGGAAGGCAGCCTGAGGATCGGAGCTGCCGCAGGTTTCCACTTGCGCCCAGAGCCCCCGGGGTTTTGCCTTGCCGCTGCCTTTCTTTTCCACGTCAGCCTTTCCTGTCCCGTTGGCGTGGGGCTGAGGCCGGGCAGCAGCCAGGCGCCCCTCCTGCCTGTGGCTCCCCGCCCTCTCCCGTGGGAAGGGGAGGGAAGAGAAAGAGGGCAAAAAGCCTGCCGGCTCAGGACGACGACACGTTACCGAGGAAAGCCAGAGCTGCCCGCGGAGCGCGAGCCCAGGTGCGTGCGAGGCGCTGGCGAGGGGCAAGGCGAGGCGCGCGGGGCGGGCTGCCCGCGGGGCAAAAGGTGGTGGGGAATCGAACTCGGTGCCCTTGGGCCCAGCGTCCCGCGACCTGGCCGCTCGTCTAACGGAGATCCCCACCGACGGCGGCCGCACAGCGACCCCTACAGGCCTCACGCCGCCCTGCGCCCCGCCGCTCGGACCCGCGCCCTGCGCGCCCGCCCCGCCGACGCGCGCCGCCTCCCGCGCCCACGGCACCCCGACGCCGCCCGCCTCACGCCCCGCTCCGCGCACCAGCCTCACCCTCCCCGCGCACAACAGCCTCTCGCCGCACCCGCCTCCCTTTCTCCCGCTCTGCCCGGGACCTCGAGCCACACACCAACCCCACCTGACCCCACCCCCCCCGCCCCCCCCCGCCTCCAGCTGCACCCGGGCGGCACCGCCACGGCCCCTCGCCTTCCTCGCCGCTTCCCTGCCCGCTCCTCCCCCTCCGGCAAGCTTCTCCTCTGCTGCCAGAGCCCAACACCTCCTGCTGCTGCCAGGTACCCGGGTGCTCGGGGCCTCGGAGCGTCACCAAAATTTCCCAGCTGGCCCGTGCCCACCCCGGAGACAGGCTGCTGCCCTGCGCAGGGGAGCAGGGCAAGAGGAGTTCTTTCTTCCTGGGCACGAGGTGGCCCCTTCCAGCTGGGGCGCTCCGAATGCGCTTTTACACTTGGTTCTCATGCTTTTCGAGCGCTTCAGGTACGGCAGGATTTGACCCCTCGCCGCTCAACGCGCGCGCAGGCACGCACACACACACGTACTGCTGTTTTGCAAAGCAACTCCAAGCCTGTGGCGTCATCATCCACCTGCTCCTTTCTTGATCGAAACGTCCCTGGCGTCTGTCCTGCTACAGTTACTTCCCTGCGATGCCAGGTAACGGGAGGGTTTTGCAGAGGTGCTGGAGGGGCCGGCGCGCTGGCCTTCTCTCGGTAGTCCGGGGGTGTCCCTTATTCCTCGGGGGGTGGGGGGGTGGGGGGGGCCGTCCTTCTCCTCCTTGCAATGAGCTGGGCTCCTTTAGTCGTGCTTACTTAACCATGACCGTGCAGCAGACCGCGTAAACCACCTACCTACCTATCTTCGCCTTGCGAAACTTCCTGCCAGTTAGACTCATAGAATCCTTTAGGTGGGAAAAGACCCTTAAGATCATCAAGTCCAACCGTAAACCTAGCTCTGCCAAGTCCACCGCTAAGCCATGTCCCTAAGTGCCGCGTCGGCACGTCTTTTAAAGACCTCCAGGGGCGGTGACTCCACCACTTCCCTGGGCGGCCTGTTCCAGCGCTTGACAACCCTTTCGGTGAAGAATTTTTCCCTGAGAGCCGATCTAAAGCTCCCCTGGCGCAACCTGAGGCCGTTTCCTCTCGTCCCATCGCCCGTCACCTGGGAGAAGAGACTGACACCCCCCTCGCTACAACCTCCTTCCGGGTAGTTGTAGAGAGCGACAAGGTCTCCCCTCAGGCTCCTCTTCTCCAGACTGAACGACCCCGGTTCCCTCAGCTGCCTCCTCAGCAGGCGTGTGCTCTAGACCCTTCACCGGCTTCGTTGCCCTCCTTTGGCCGCGCTCCAGCACCTCAGTGTCTTTCTCGTAGCGAGGGGCCCAAACCCGAAGACGGTACTCGAGGTGCGGCCTCACCAGTGCCGAGCACAGGGGGACGCTCGCTTCCCTAGTCCTGCTGGCCACACGATTTCTGATACAAGCCAGGATGCCGTTGGCCGCCTTGGCCACCTGGGCACGCTGCCGGCTCACGTTCAGCCGGCTGTCGACCAACACCCCCAGGTCCTTTGCCCGCCGGGCAGCTTTCCAGCCACTCTTCGCCAAGCCCGTAGCGTTGCACGGGGTTGTTGGGACCCGGGTGCAGGACCCGGCACTTGGCCTGCTTGAACCTCACACAGCTGGCCTCGGCCCATCGATCCAGCCTGTCCAGAGCCCTCTGTAGAGCCTTCCTGCCCGCCAGCAGATCAACGCTCCCGCCCGGCTTGGTGTCGGCTGCAGCATGCCGTAGCTTAAAGAGGGATTGGTACAGTAGCTAAAGACCAGTTGGTACAATAGTCAGGGAGGGAGGCTTTTGCTCAGAGGAGGGGTACGTGGTTGGGGCGTGCTGAGTCTTCCAGCCCCCCACCTCGGGAAGGCAGCCTGAGGATCGGAGCTGCCGCAGGTTTCCACTTGCGCCCAGAGCCCCCGGGGTTTTGCCTTGCCGCTGCCTTTCTTTTCCACGTCAGCCTTTCCTGTCCCGTTGGCGTGGGGCTGAGGCCGGGCAGCAGCCAGGCGCCCCTCCTGCCTGTGGCTCCCCGCCCTCTCCCGTGGGAAGGGGAGGGAAGAGAAAGAGGGCAAAAAGCCTGCTGGCTCAGGACGACGACACGTTACCGAGGAAAGCCAGAGCTGCCCGCGGAGCGCGAGCCCAGGTGCGTGCGAGGCGCTGGCGAGGGGCAAGGCGAGGCGCGCGGGGCGGGCTGCCCGCGGGGCAAAAGGTGGTGGGGAATCGAACTCGGTGCCCTTGGGCCCAGCGTCCCGCGACCTGGCCGCTCGTCTAACGGAGATCCCCACCGACGGCGGCCGCACAGCGACCCCTACAGGCCTCACGCCGCCCTGCGCCCCGCCGCTCGGACCCGCGCCCTGCGCGCCCGCCCCGCCGACGCGCGCCGCCTCCCGCGCCCACGGCACCCCGACGCCGCCCGCCTCACGCCCCGCTCCGCGCACCAGCCTCACCCTCCCCGCGCACAACAGCCTCTCGCCGCACCCGCCTCCCTTTCTCCCGCTCTGCCCGGGACCTCGAGCCACACACCAACCCCACCTGACCCCACCCCCCCCCGCCCCCCCCCGCCTCCAGCTGCACCCGGGCGGCACCGCCACGGCCCCTCGCCTTCCTCGCCGCTTCCCTGCCCGCTCCTCCCCCTCCGGCAAGCTTCTCCTCTGCTGCCAGAGCCCAACACCTCCTGCTGCTGCCAGGTACCCGGGTGCTCGGGGCCTCGGAGCGTCACCAAAATTTCCCAGCTGGCCCGTGCCCACCCCGGAGACAGGCTGCTGCCCTGCGCAGGGGAGCAGGGCAAGAGGAGTTCTTTCTTCCTGGGCACGAGGTGGCCCCTTCCAGCTGGGGCGCTCCGAATGCGCTTTTACACTTGGTTCTCATGCTTTTCGAGCGCTTCAGGTACGGCAGGATTTGACCCCTCGCCGCTCAACGCGCGCGCAGGCACGCACACACACACGTACTGCTGTTTTGCAAAGCAACTCCAAGCCTGTGGCGTCATCATCCACCTGCTCCTTTCTTGATCGAAACGTCCCTGGCGTCTGTCCTGCTACAGTTACTTCCCTGCGATGCCAGGTAACGGGAGGGTTTTGCAGAGGTGCTGGAGGGGCCGGCGCGCTGGCCTTCTCTCGGTAGTCCGGGGGTGTCCCTTATTCCTCGGGGGGTGGGGGGGTGGGGGGGGCCGTCCTTCTCCTCCTTGCAATGAGCTGGGCTCCTTTAGTCGTGCTTACTTAACCATGACCGTGCAGCAGACCGCGTAAACCACCTACCTACCTATCTTCGCCTTGCGAAACTTCCTGCCAGTTAGACTCATAGAATCCTTTAGGTGGGAAAAGACCCTTAAGATCATCAAGTCCAACCGTAAACCTAGCTCTGCCAAGTCCACCGCTAAGCCATGTCCCTAAGTGCCGCGTCGGCACGTCTTTTAAAGACCTCCAGGGGCGGTGACTCCACCACTTCCCTGGGCGGCCTGTTCCAGCGCTTGACAACCCTTTCGGTGAAGAATTTTTCCCTGAGAGCCGATCTAAAGCTCCCCTGGCGCAACCTGAGGCCGTTTCCTCTCGTCCCATCGCCCGTCACCTGGGAGAAGAGACTGACACCCCCCTCGCTACAACCTCCTTCCGGGTAGTTGTAGAGAGCGACACGGTCTCCCCTCAGGCTCCTCTTCTCCAGACTGAACGACCCCGGTTCCCTCAGCTGCCTCCTCAGCAGGCGTGTGCTCTAGACCCTTCACCGGCTTCGTTGCCCTCCTTTGGCCGCGCTCCAGCACCTCAGTGTCTTTCTCGTAGCGAGGGGCCCAAACCCGAAGACGGTACTCGAGGTGCGGCCTCACCAGTGCCGAGCACAGGGGGACGCTCGCTTCCCTAGTCCTGCTGGCCACACGATTTCTGATACAAGCCAGGATGCCGTTGGCCGCCTTGGCCACCTGGGCACGCTGCCGGCTCACGTTCAGCCGGCTGTCGACCAACACCCCCAGGTCCTTTGCCCGCCGGGCAGCTTTCCAGCCACTCTTCGCCAAGCCCGTAGCGTTGCACGGGGTTGTTGGGACCCGGGTGCAGGACCCGGCACTTGGCCTGCTTGAACCTCACACAGCTGGCCTCGGCCCATCGATCCAGCCTGTCCAGAGCCCTCTGTAGAGCCTTCCTGCCCGCCAGCAGATCAACGCTCCCGCCCGGCTTGGTGTCGGCTGCAGCATGCCGTAGCTTAAAGAGGGATTGGTACAGTAGCTAAAGACCAGTTGGTACAATAGTCAGGGAGGGAGGCTTTTGCTCAGAGGAGGGGTACGTGGTTGGGGCGTGCTGAGTCTTCCAGCCCCCCACCTCGGGAAGGCAGCCTGAGGATCGGAGCTGCCGCAGGTTTCCACTTGCGCCCAGAGCCCCCGGGGTTTTGCCTTGCCGCTGCCTTTCTTTTCCACGTCAGCCTTTCCTGTCCCGTTGGCGTGGGGCTGAGGCCGGGCAGCAGCCAGGCGCCCCTCCTGCCTGTGGCTCCCCGCCCTCTCCCGTGGGAAGGGGAGGGAAGAGAAAGAGGGCAAAAAGCCTGCCGGCTCAGGACGACGACACGTTACCGAGGAAAGCCAGAGCTGCCCGCGGAGCGCGAGCCCAGGTGCGTGCGAGGCGCTGGCGAGGGGCAAGGCGAGGCGCGCGGGGCGGGCTGCCCGCGGGGCAAAAGGTGGTGGGGAATCGAACTCGGTGCCCTTGGGCCCAGCGTCCCGCGACCTGGCCGCTCGTCTAACGGAGATCCCCACCGACGGCGGCCGCACAGCGACCCCTACAGGCCTCACGCCGCCCTGCGCCCCGCCGCTCGGACCCGCGCCCTGCGCGCCCGCCCCGCCGACGCGCGCCGCCTCCCGCGCCCACGGCACCCCGACGCCGCCCGCCTCACGCCCCGCTCCGCGCACCAGCCTCACCCTCCCCGCGCACAACAGCCTCTCGCCGCACCCGCCTCCCTTTCTCCCGCTCTGCCCGGGACCTCGAGCCACACACCAACCCCACCTGACCCCACCCCCCCCGCCCCCCCCCGCCTCCAGCTGCACCCGGGCGGCACCGCCACGGCCCCTCGCCTTCCTCGCCGCTTCCCTGCCCGCTCCTCCCCCTCCGGCAAGCTTCTCCTCTGCTGCCAGAGCCCAACACCTCCTGCTGCTGCCAGGTACCCGGGTGCTCGGGGCCTCGGAGCGTCACCAAAATTTCCCAGCTGGCCCGTGCCCACCCCGGAGACAGGCTGCTGCCCTGCGCAGGGGAGCAGGGCAAGAGGAGTTCTTTCTTCCTGGGCACGAGGTGGCCCCTTCCAGCTGGGGCGCTCCGAATGCGCTTTTACACTTGGTTCTCATGCTTTTCGAGCGCTTCAGGTACGGCAGGATTTGACCCCTCGCCGCTCAACGCGCGCGCAGGCACGCACACACACACGTACTGCTGTTTTGCAAAGCAACTCCAAGCCTGTGGCGTCATCATCCACCTGCTCCTTTCTTGATCGAAACGTCCCTGGCGTCTGTCCTGCTACAGTTACTTCCCTGCGATGCCAGGTAACGGGAGGGTTTTGCAGAGGTGCTGGAGGGGCCAGCGCGCTGGCCTTCTCTCGGTAGTCCGGGGGTGTCCCTTATTCCTCGGGGGGTAGGGGGGTGGGGAGGGCCGTCCTTCTCCTCCTTGCAATGAGCTGGGCTCCTTTAGTCGTGCTTACTTAACCATGACCGTGCAGCAGACCGCGTAAACCACCTACCTACCTATCTTCGCCTTGCGAAACTTCCTGCCAGTTAGACTCATAGAATCCTTTAGGTGGGAAAAGACCCTTAAGATCATCAAGTCCAACCGTAAACCTAGCTCTGCCAAGTCCACCGCTAAGCCATGTCCCTAAGCGCCGCGTCGGCACGTCTTTTAAAGACCTCCAGGGGCGGTGACTCCACCACTTCCCTGGGCGGCCTGTTCCAGCGCTTGACAACCCTTTCGGTGAAGAATTTTTCCCTGAGAGCCGATCTAAAGCTCCCCTGGCGCAACCTGAGGCCGTTTCCTCTCGTCCCATCGCCCGTCACCTGGGAGAAGAGACTGACACCCCCCTCGCTACAACCTCCTTCCGGGTAGTTGTAGAGAGCGACAAGGTCTCCCCTCAGGCTCCTCTTCTCCAGACTGAACGACCCCGGTTCCCTCAGCTGCCTCCTCAGCAGGCGTGTGCTCTAGACCCTTCACCGGCTTCGTTGCCCTCCTTTGGCCGCGCTCCAGCACCTCAGTGTCTTTCTCGTAGCGAGGGGCCCAAACCCGAAGACGGTACTCGAGGTGCGGCCTCACCAGTGCCGAGCACAGGGGGACGCTCGCTTCCCTAGTCCTGCTGGCCACACGATTTCTGATACAAGCCAGGATGCCGTTGGCCGCCTTGGCCACCTGGGCACGCTGCCGGCTCACGTTCAGCCGGCTGTCGACCAACACCCCCAGGTCCTTTGCCCGCCGGGCAGCTTTCCAGCCACTCTTCGCCAAGCCCGTAGCGTTGCACGGGGTTGTTGGGACCCGGGTGCAGGACCCGGCACTTGGCCTGCTTGAACCTCACACAGCTGGCCTCGGCCCATCGATCCAGCCTGTCCAGAGCCCTCTGTAGAGCCTTCCTGCCCGCCAGCAGATCAACGCTCCCGCCCGGCTTGGTGTCGGCTGCAGCATGCCGTAGCTTAAAGAGGGATTGGTACAGTAGCTAAAGACCAGTTGGTACAATAGTCAGGGAGGGAGGCTTTTGCTCAGAGGAGGGGTACGTGGTTGGGGCGTGCTGAGTCTTCCAGCCCCCCACCTCGGGAAGGCAGCCTGAGGATCGGAGCTGCCGCAGGTTTCCACTTGCGCCCAGAGCCCCCGGGGTTTTGCCTTGCCGCTGCCTTTCTTTTCCACGTCAGCCTTTCCTGTCCCGTTGGCGTGGGGCTGAGGCCGGGCAGCAGCCAGGCGCCCCTCCTGCCTGTGGCTCCCCGCCCTCTCCCGTGGGAAGGGGAGGGAAGAGAAAGAGGGCAAAAAGCCTGCCGGCTCAGGACGACGACACGTTACCGAGGAAAGCCAGAGCTGCCCGCGGAGCGCGAGCCCAGGTGCGTGCGAGGCGCTGGCGAGGGGCAAGGCGAGGCGCGCGGGGCGGGCTGCCCGCGGGGCAAAAGGTGGTGGGGAATCGAACTCGGTGCCCTTGGGCCCAGCGTCCCGCGACCTGGCCGCTCGTCTAACGGAGATCCCCACCGACGGCGGCCGCACAGCGACCCCTACAGGCCTCACGCCGCCCTGCGCCCCGCCGCTCGGACCCGCGCCCTGCGCGCCCGCCCCGCCGACGCGCGCCGCCTCCCGCGCCCACGGCACCCCGACGCCGCCCGCCTCACGCCCCGCTCCGCGCACCAGCCTCACCCTCCCCGCGCACAACAGCCTCTCGCCGCACCCGCCTCCCTTTCTCCCGCTCTGCCCGGGACCTCGAGCCACACACCAACCCCACCTGACCCCACCCCCCCCGCCCCCCCCCGCCTCCAGCTGCACCCGGGCGGCACCGCCACGGCCCCTCGCCTTCCTCGCCGCTTCCCTGCCCGCTCCTCCCCCTCCGGCAAGCTTCTCCTCTGCTGCCAGAGCCCAACACCTCCTGCTGCTGCCAGGTACCCGGGTGCTCGGGGCCTCGGAGCGTCACCAAAATTTCCCAGCTGGCCCGTGCCCACCCCGGAGACAGGCTGCTGCCCTGCGCAGGGGAGCAGGGCAAGAGGAGTTCTTTCTTCCTGGGCACGAGGTGGCCCCTTCCAGCTGGGGCGCTCCGAATGCGCTTTTACACTTGGTTCTCATGCTTTTCGAGCGCTTCAGGTACGGCAGGATTTGACCCCTCGCCGCTCAACGCGCGCGCAGGCACGCACACACACACGTACTGCTGTTTTGCAAAGCAACTCCAAGCCTGTGGCGTCATCATCCACCTGCTCCTTTCTTGATCGAAACGTCCCTGGCGTCTGTCCTGCTACAGTTACTTCCCTGCGATGCCAGGTAACGGGAGGGTTTTGCAGAGGTGCTGGAGGGGCCAGCGCGCTGGCCTTCTCTCGGTAGTCCGGGGGTGTCCCTTATTCCTCGGGGGGTAGGGGGGTGGGGAGGGCCGTCCTTCTCCTCCTTGCAATGAGCTGGGCTCCTTTAGTCGTGCTTACTTAACCATGACCGTGCAGCAGACCGCGTAAACCACCTACCTACCTATCTTCGCCTTGCGAAACTTCCTGCCAGTTAGACTCATAGAATCCTTTAGGTGGGAAAAGACCCTTAAGATCATCAAGTCCAACCGTAAACCTAGCTCTGCCAAGTCCACCGCTAAGCCATGTCCCTAAGCGCCGCGTCGGCACGTCTTTTAAAGACCTCCAGGGGCGGTGACTCCACCACTTCCCTGGGCGGCCTGTTCCAGCGCTTGACAACCCTTTCGGTGAAGAATTTTTCCCTGAGAGCCGATCTAAAGCTCCCCTGGCGCAACCTGAGGCCGTTTCCTCTCGTCCCATCGCCCGTCACCTGGGAGAAGAGACTGACACCCCCCTCGCTACAACCTCCTTCCGGGTAGTTGTAGAGAGCGACAAGGTCTCCCCTCAGGCTCCTCTTCTCCAGACTGAACGACCCCGGTTCCCTCAGCTGCCTCCTCAGCAGGCGTGTGCTCTAGACCCTTCACCGGCTTCGTTGCCCTCCTTTGGCCGCGCTCCAGCACCTCAGTGTCTTTCTCGTAGCGAGGGGCCCAAACCCGAAGACGGTACTCGAGGTGCGGCCTCACCAGTGCCGAGCACAGGGGGACGCTCGCTTCCCTAGTCCTGCTGGCCACACGATTTCTGATACAAGCCAGGATGCCGTTGGCCGCCTTGGCCACCTGGGCACGCTGCCGGCTCACGTTCAGCCGGCTGTCGACCAACACCCCCAGGTCCTTTGCCCGCCGGGCAGCTTTCCAGCCACTCTTCGCCAAGCCCGTAGCGTTGCACGGGGTTGTTGGGACCCGGGTGCAGGACCCGGCACTTGGCCTGCTTGAACCTCACACAGCTGGCCTCGGCCCATCGATCCAGCCTGTCCAGAGCCCTCTGTAGAGCCTTCCTGCCCGCCAGCAGATCAACGCTCCCGCCCGGCTTGGTGTCGGCTGCAGCATGCCGTAGCTTAAAGAGGGATTGGTACAGTAGCTAAAGACCAGTTGGTACAATAGTCAGGGAGGGAGGCTTTTGCTCAGAGGAGGGGTACGTGGTTGGGGCGTGCTGAGTCTTCCAGCCCCCCACCTCGGGAAGGCAGCCTGAGGATCGGAGCTGCCGCAGGTTTCCACTTGCGCCCAGAGCCCCCGGGGTTTTGCCTTGCCGCTGCCTTTCTTTTCCACGTCAGCCTTTCCTGTCCCGTTGGCGTGGGGCTGAGGCCGGGCAGCAGCCAGGCGCCCCTCCTGCCTGTGGCTCCCCGCCCTCTCCCGTGGGAAGGGGAGGGAAGAGAAAGAGGGCAAAAAGCCTGCCGGCTCAGGACGACGACACGTTACCGAGGAAAGCCAGAGCTGCCCGCGGAGCGCGAGCCCAGGTGCGTGCGAGGCGCTGGCGAGGGGCAAGGCGAGGCGCGCGGGGCGGGCTGCCCGCGGGGCAAAAGGTGGTGGGGAATCGAACTCGGTGCCCTTGGGCCCAGCGTCCCGCGACCTGGCCGCTCGTCTAACGGAGATCCCCACCGACGGCGGCCGCACAGCGACCCCTACAGGCCTCACGCCGCCCTGCGCCCCGCCGCTCGGACCCGCGCCCTGCGCGCCCGCCCCGCCGACGCGCGCCGCCTCCCGCGCCCACGGCACCCCGACGCCGCCCGCCTCACGCCCCGCTCCGCGCACCAGCCTCACCCTCCCCGCGCACAACAGCCTCTCGCCGCACCCGCCTCCCTTTCTCCCGCTCTGCCCGGGACCTCGAGCCACACACCAACCCCACCTGACCCCACCCCCCCCGCTCCCCCCCGCCTCCAGCTGCACCCGGGCGGCACCGCCACGGCCCCTCGCCTTCCTCGCCGCTTCCCTGCCCGCTCCTCCCCCTCCGGCAAGCTTCTCCTCTGCTGCCAGAGCCCAACACCTCCTGCTGCTGCCAGGTACCCGGGCGCTCGGGGCCTCGGAGCGTCACCAAAATTTCCCAGCTGGCCCGTGCCCACCCCGGAGACAGGCTGCTGCCCTGCGCAGGGGAGCAGGGCAAGAGGAGTTCTTTCTTCCTGGGCACGAGGTGGCCCCTTCCAGCTGGGGCGCTCCGAATGCGCTTTTACACTTGGTTCTCATGCTTTTCGAGCGCTTCAGGTACGGCAGGATTTGACCCCTCGCCGCTCAACGCGCGCGCAGGCACGCACACACACACGTACTGCTGTTTTGCAAAGCAACTCCAAGCCTGCGGCGTCATCATCCACCTGCTCCTTTCTTGATCGAAACGTCCCTGGCGTCTGTCCTGCTACAGTTACTTCCCTGCGATGCCAGGTAACGGGAGGGTTTTGCAGAGGTGCTGGAGGGGCCGGCGCGCTGGCCTTCTCTCGGTAGTCCGGGGGTGTCCCTTATTCCTCGGGGGGGGGGTGGGGGGAGCTGTCCTTCTCCTCCTTGCAATGAGCTGGGCTCCTTTAGTCGTGCTTACTTAACCATGACCGTGCAGCAGACCGCGTAAACCACCTACCTACCTATCTTCGCCTTGCGAAACTTCCTGCCAGTTAGACTCATAGAATCCTTTAGGTGGGAAAAGACCCTTAAGATCATCAAGTCCAACCGTAAACCTAGCTCTGCCAAGTCCACCGCTAAGCCATGTCCCTAAGCGCCGCGTCGGCACGTCTTTTAAAGACCTCCAGGGGCGGTGACTCCACCACTTCCCTGGGCGGCCTGTTCCAGCGCTTGACAACCCTTTCGGTGAAGAATTTTTCCCTGAGAGCCGATCTAAAGCTCCCCTGGCGCAACCTGAGGCCGTTTCCTCTCGTCCCATCGCCCGTCACCTGGGAGAAGAGACTGACACCCCCCTCGCTACAACCTCCTTCCGGGTAGTTGTAGAGAGCGACACGGTCTCCCCTCAGGCTCCTCTTCTCCAGACTGAACGACCCCGGTTCCCTCAGCTGCCTCCTCAGCAGGCGTGTGCTCTAGACCCTTCACCGGCTTCGTTGCCCTCCTTTGGCCGCGCTCCAGCACCTCAGTGTCTTTCTCGTAGCGAGGGGCCCAAACCCGAAGACGGTACTCGAGGTGCGGCCTCACCAGTGCCGAGCACAGGGGGACGCTCGCTTCCCTAGTCCTGCTGGCCACACGATTTCTGATACAAGCCAGGATGCCGTTGGCCGCCTTGGCCACCTGGGCACGCTGCCGGCTCACGTTCAGCCGGCTGTCGACCAACACCCCCAGGTCCTTTGCCCGCCGGGCAGCTTTCCAGCCACTCTTCGCCAAGCCCGTAGCGTTGCACGGGGTTGTTGGGACCCGGGTGCAGGACCCGGCACTTGGCCTGCTTGAACCTCACACAGCTGGCCTCGGCCCATCGATCCAGCCTGTCCAGAGCCCTCTGTAGAGCCTTCCTGCCCGCCAGCAGATCAACGCTCCCGCCCGGCTTGGTGTCGGCTGCAGCATGCCGTAGCTTAAAGAGGGATTGGTACAGTAGCTAAAGACCAGTTGGTACAATAGTCAGGGAGGGAGGCTTTTGCTCAGAGGAGGGGTACGTGGTTGGGGCGTGCTGAGTCTTCCAGCCCCCCACCTCGGGAAGGCAGCCTGAGGATCGGAGCTGCCGCAGGTTTCCACTTGCGCCCAGAGCCCCCGGGGTTTTGCCTTGCCGCTGCCTTTCTTTTCCACGTCAGCCTTTCCTGTCCCGTTGGCGTGGGGCTGAGGCCGGGCAGCAGCCAGGCGCCCCTCCTGCCTGTGGCTCCCCGCCCTCTCCCGTGGGAAGGGGAGGGAAGAGAAAGAGGGCAAAAAGCCTGCCGGCTCAGGACGACGACACGTTACCGAGGAAAGCCAGAGCTGCCCGCGGAGCGCGAGCCCAGGTGCGTGCGAGGCGCTGGCGAGGGGCAAGGCGAGGCGCGCGGGGCGGGCTGCCCGCGGGGCAAAAGGTGGTGGGGAATCGAACTCGGTGCCCTTGGGCCCAGCGTCCCGCGACCTGGCCGCTCGTCTAACGGAGATCCCCACCGACGGCGGCCGCACAGCGACCCCTACAGGCCTCACGCCGCCCTGCGCCCCGCCGCTCGGACCCGCGCCCTGCGCGCCCGCCCCGCCGACGCGCGCCGCCTCCCGCGCCCACGGCACCCCGACGCCGCCCGCCTCACGCCCCGCTCCGCGCACCAGCCTCACCCTCCCCGCGCACAACAGCCTCTCGCCGCACCCGCCTCCCTTTCTCCCGCTCTGCCCGGGACCTCGAGCCACACACCAACCCCACCTGCCCCCACCCCCCCCGCTCCCCCCCGCCTCCAGCTGCACCCGGGCGGCACCGCCACGGCCCCTCGCCTTCCTCGCCGCTTCCCTGCCCGCTCCTCCCCCTCCGGCAAGCTTCTCCTCTGCTGCCAGAGCCCAACACCTCCTGCTGCTGCCAGGTACCCGGGCGCTCGGGGCCTCGGAGCGTCACCAAAATTTCCCAGCTGGCCCGTGCCCACCCCGGAGACAGGCTGCTGCCCTGCGCAGGGGAGCAGGGCAAGAGGAGTTCTTTCTTCCTGGGCACGAGGTGGCCCCTTCCAGCTGGGGCGCTCCGAATGCGCTTTTACACTTGGTTCTCATGCTTTTCGAGCGCTTCAGGTACGGCAGGATTTGACCCCTCGCCGCTCAACGCGCGCGCAGGCACGCACACACACACGTACTGCTGTTTTGCAAAGCAACTCCAAGCCTGTGGCGTCATCATCCACCTGCTCCTTTCTTGATCGAAACGTCCCTGGCGTCTGTCCTGCTACAGTTACTTCCCTGCGATGCCAGGTAACGGGAGGGTTTTGCAGAGGTGCTGGAGGGGCCGGCGCGCTGGCCTTCTCTCGGTAGTCCGGGGGTGTCCCTTATTCCTCGGGGGGGGGGTGGGGGGAGCTGTCCTTCTCCTCCTTGCAATGAGCTGGGCTCCTTTAGTCGTGCTTACTTAACCATGACCGTGCAGCAGACCGCGTAAACCACCTACCTACCTATCTTCGCCTTGCGAAACTTCCTGCCAGTTAGACTCATAGAATCCTTTAGGTGGGAAAAGACCCTTAAGATCATCAAGTCCAACCGTAAACCTAGCTCTGCCAAGTCCACCGCTAAGCCATGTCCCTAAGCGCCGCGTCGGCACGTCTTTTAAAGACCTCCAGGGGCGGTGACTCCACCACTTCCCTGGGCGGCCTGTTCCAGCGCTTGACAACCCTTTCGGTGAAGAATTTTTCCCTGAGAGCCGATCTAAAGCTCCCCTGGCGCAACCTGAGGCCGTTTCCTCTCGTCCCATCGCCCGTCACCTGGGAGAAGAGACTGACACCCCCCTCGCTACAACCTCCTTCCGGGTAGTTGTAGAGAGCGACACGGTCTCCCCTCAGGCTCCTCTTCTCCAGACTGAACGACCCCGGTTCCCTCAGCTGCCTCCTCAGCAGGCGTGTGCTCTAGACCCTTCACCGGCTTCGTTGCCCTCCTTTGGCCGCGCTCCAGCACCTCAGTGTCTTTCTCGTAGCGAGGGGCCCAAACCCGAAGACGGTACTCGAGGTGCGGCCTCACCAGTGCCGAGCACAGGGGGACGCTCGCTTCCCTAGTCCTGCTGGCCACACGATTTCTGATACAAGCCAGGATGCCGTTGGCCGCCTTGGCCACCTGGGCACGCTGCCGGCTCACGTTCAGCCGGCTGTCGACCAACACCCCCAGGTCCTTTGCCCGCCGGGCAGCTTTCCAACCACTCTTCGCCAAGCCCGTAGCGTTGCACGGGGTTGTTGGGACCCGGGTGCAGGACCCGGCACTTGGCCTGCTTGAACCTCACACAGCTGGCCTCGGCCCATCGATCCAGCCTGTCCAGAGCCCTCTGTAGAGCCTTCCTGCCCGCCAGCAGATCAACGCTCCCGCCCGGCTTGGTGTCGGCTGCAGCATGCCGTAGCTTAAAGAGGGATTGGTACAGTAGCTAAAGACCAGTTGGTACAATAGTCAGGGAGGGAGGCTTTTGCTCAGAGGAGGGGTACGTGGTTGGGGCGTGCTGAGTCTTCCAGCCCCCCACCTCGGGAAGGCAGCCTGAGGATCGGAGCTGCCGCAGGTTTCCACTTGCGCCCAGAGCCCCCGGGGTTTTGCCTTGCCGCTGCCTTTCTTTTCCACGTCAGCCTTTCCTGTCCCGTTGGCGTGGGGCTGAGGCCGGGCAGCAGCCAGGCGCCCCTCCTGCCTGTGGCTCCCCGCCCTCTCCCGTGGGAAGGGGAGGGAAGAGAAAGAGGGCAAAAAGCCTGCCGGCTCAGGACGACGACACGTTACCGAGGAAAGCCAGAGCTGCCCGCGGAGCGCGAGCCCAGGTGCGTGCGAGGCGCTGGCGAGGGGCAAGGCGAGGCGCGCGGGGCGGGCTGCCCGCGGGGCAAAAGGTGGTGGGGAATCGAACTCGGTGCCCTTGGGCCCAGCGTCCCGCGACCTGGCCGCTCGTCTAACGGAGATCCCCACCGACGGCGGCCGCACAGCGACCCCTACAGGCCTCACGCCGCCCTGCGCCCCGCCGCTCGGACCCGCGCCCTGCGCGCCCGCCCCGCCGACGCGCGCCGCCTCCCGCGCCCACGGCACCCCGACGCCGCCCGCCTCACGCCCCGCTCCGCGCACCAGCCTCACCCTCCCCGCGCACAACAGCCTCTCGCCGCACCCGCCTCCCTTTCTCCCGCTCTGCCCGGGACCTCGAGCCACACACCAACCCCACCTGACCCCACCCCCCCCGCCCCCCCCCGCCTCCAGCTGCACCCGGGCGGCACCGCCACGGCCCCTCGCCTTCCTCGCCGCTTCCCTGCCCGCTCCTCCCCCTCCGGCAAGCTTCTCCTCTGCTGCCAGAGCCCAACACCTCCTGCTGCTGCCAGGTACCCGGGTGCTCGGGGCCTCGGAGCGTCACCAAAATTTCCCAGCTGGCCCGTGCCCACCCCGGAGACAGGCTGCTGCCCTGCGCAGGGGAGCAGGGCAAGAGGAGTTCTTTCTTCCTGGGCACGAGGTGGCCCCTTCCAGCTGGGGCGCTCCGAATGCGCTTTTACACTTGGTTCTCATGCTTTTCGAGCGCTTCAGGTACGGCAGGATTTGACCCCTCGCCGCTCAACGCGCGCGCAGGCACGCACACACACACGTACTGCTGTTTTGCAAAGCAACTCCAAGCCTGTGGCGTCATCATCCACCTGCTCCTTTCTTGATCGAAACGTCCCTGGCGTCTGTCCTGCTACAGTTACTTCCCTGCGATGCCAGGTAACGGGAGGGTTTTGCAGAGGTGCTGGAGGGGCCGGCGCGCTGGCCTTCTCTCGGTAGTCCGGGGGTGTCCCTTATTCCTCGGGGGGTGGGGGGGTGGGGGGGGCCGTCCTTCTCCTCCTTGCAATGAGCTGGGCTCCTTTAGTCGTGCTTACTTAACCATGACCGTGCAGCAGACCGCGTAAACCACCTACCTACCTATCTTCGCCTTGCGAAACTTCCTGCCAGTTAGACTCATAGAATCCTTTAGGTGGGAAAAGACCCTTAAGATCATCAAGTCCAACCGTAAACCTAGCTCTGCCAAGTCCACCGCTAAGCCATGTCCCTAAGTGCCGCGTCGGCACGTCTTTTAAAGACCTCCAGGGGCGGTGACTCCACCACTTCCCTGGGCGGCCTGTTCCAGCGCTTGACAACCCTTTCGGTGAAGAATTTTTCCCTGAGAGCCGATCTAAAGCTCCCCTGGCGCAACCTGAGGCCGTTTCCTCTCGTCCCATCGCCCGTCACCTGGGAGAAGAGACTGACACCCCCCTCGCTACAACCTCCTTCCGGGTAGTTGTAGAGAGCGACACGGTCTCCCCTCAGGCTCCTCTTCTCCAGACTGAACGACCCCGGTTCCCTCAGCTGCCTCCTCAGCAGGCGTGTGCTCTAGACCCTTCACCGGCTTCGTTGCCCTCCTTTGGCCGCGCTCCAGCACCTCAGTGTCTTTCTCGTAGCGAGGGGCCCAAACCCGAAGACGGTACTCGAGGTGCGGCCTCACCAGTGCCGAGCACAGGGGGACGCTCGCTTCCCTAGTCCTGCTGGCCACACGATTTCTGATACAAGCCAGGATGCCGTTGGCCGCCTTGGCCACCTGGGCACGCTGCCGGCTCACGTTCAGCCGGCTGTCGACCAACACCCCCAGGTCCTTTGCCCGCCGGGCAGCTTTCCAGCCACTCTTCGCCAAGCCCGTAGCGTTGCACGGGGTTGTTGGGACCCGGGTGCAGGACCCGGCACTTGGCCTGCTTGAACCTCACACAGCTGGCCTCGGCCCATCGATCCAGCCTGTCCAGAGCCCTCTGTAGAGCCTTCCTGCCCGCCAGCAGATCAACGCTCCCGCCCGGCTTGGTGTCGGCTGCAGCATGCCGTAGCTTAAAGAGGGATTGGTACAGTAGCTAAAGACCAGTTGGTACAATAGTCAGGGAGGGAGGCTTTTGCTCAGAGGAGGGGTACGTGGTTGGGGCGTGCTGAGTCTTCCAGCCCCCCACCTCGGGAAGGCAGCCTGAGGATCGGAGCTGCCGCAGGTTTCCACTTGCGCCCAGAGCCCCCGGGGTTTTGCCTTGCCGCTGCCTTTCTTTTCCACGTCAGCCTTTCCTGTCCCGTTGGCGTGGGGCTGAGGCCGGGCAGCAGCCAGGCGCCCCTCCTGCCTGTGGCTCCCCGCCCTCTCCCGTGGGAAGGGGAGGGAAGAGAAAGAGGGCAAAAAGCCTGCCGGCTCAGGACGACGACACGTTACCGAGGAAAGCCAGAGCTGCCCGCGGAGCGCGAGCCCAGGTGCGTGCGAGGCGCTGGCGAGGGGCAAGGCGAGGCGCGCGGGGCGGGCTGCCCGCGGGGCAAAAGGTGGTGGGGAATCGAACTCGGTGCCCTTGGGCCCAGCGTCCCGCGACCTGGCCGCTCGTCTAACGGAGATCCCCACCGACGGCGGCCGCACAGCGACCCCTACAGGCCTCACGCCGCCCTGCGCCCCGCCGCTCGGACCCGCGCCCTGCGCGCCCGCCCCGCCGACGCGCGCCGCCTCCCGCGCCCACGGCACCCCGACGCCGCCCGCCTCACGCCCCGCTCCGCGCACCAGCCTCACCCTCCCCGCGCACAACAGCCTCTCGCCGCACCCGCCTCCCTTTCTCCCGCTCTGCCCGGGACCTCGAGCCACACACCAACCCCACCTGACCCCACCCCCCCCGCCCCCCCCCGCCTCCAGCTGCACCCGGGCGGCACCGCCACGGCCCCTCGCCTTCCTCGCCGCTTCCCTGCCCGCTCCTCCCCCTCCGGCAAGCTTCTCCTCTGCTGCCAGAGCCCAACACCTCCTGCTGCTGCCAGGTACCCGGGTGCTCGGGGCCTCGGAGCGTCACCAAAATTTCCCAGCTGGCCCGTGCCCACCCCGGAGACAGGCTGCTGCCCTGCGCAGGGGAGCAGGGCAAGAGGAGTTCTTTCTTCCTGGGCACGAGGTGGCCCCTTCCAGCTGGGGCGCTCCGAATGCGCTTTTACACTTGGTTCTCATGCTTTTCGAGCGCTTCAGGTACGGCAGGATTTGACCCCTCGCCGCTCAACGCGCGCGCAGGCACGCACACACACACGTACTGCTGTTTTGCAAAGCAACTCCAAGCCTGTGGCGTCATCATCCACCTGCTCCTTTCTTGATCGAAACGTCCCTGGCGTCTGTCCTGCTACAGTTACTTCCCTGCGATGCCAGGTAACGGGAGGGTTTTGCAGAGGTGCTGGAGGGGCCGGCGCGCTGGCCTTCTCTCGGTAGTCCGGGGGTGTCCCTTATTCCTCGGGGGGTAGGGGGGTGGGGAGGGCCGTCCTTCTCCTCCTTGCAATGAGCTGGGCTCCTTTAGTCGTGCTTACTTAACCATGACCGTGCAGCAGACCGCGTAAACCACCTACCTACCTATCTTCGCCTTGCGAAACTTCCTGCCAGTTAGACTCATAGAATCCTTTAGGTGGGAAAAGACCCTTAAGATCATCAAGTCCAACCGTAAACCTAGCTCTGCCAAGTCCACCGCTAAGCCATGTCCCTAAGCGCCGCGTCGGCACGTCTTTTAAAGACCTCCAGGGGCGGTGACTCCACCACTTCCCTGGGCGGCCTGTTCCAGCGCTTGACAACCCTTTCGGTGAAGAATTTTTCCCTGAGAGCCGATCTAAAGCTCCCCTGGCGCAACCTGAGGCCGTTTCCTCTCGTCCCATCGCCCGTCACCTGGGAGAAGAGACTGACACCCCCCTCGCTACAACCTCCTTCCGGGTAGTTGTAGAGAGCGACAAGGTCTCCCCTCAGGCTCCTCTTCTCCAGACTGAACGACCCCGGTTCCCTCAGCTGCCTCCTCAGCAGGCGTGTGCTCTAGACCCTTCACCGGCTTCGTTGCCCTCCTTTGGCCGCGCTCCAGCACCTCAGTGTCTTTCTCGTAGCGAGGGGCCCAAACCCGAAGACGGTACTCGAGGTGCGGCCTCACCAGTGCCGAGCACAGGGGGACGCTCGCTTCCCTAGTCCTGCTGGCCACACGATTTCTGATACAAGCCAGGATGCCGTTGGCCGCCTTGGCCACCTGGGCACGCTGCCGGCTCACGTTCAGCCGGCTGTCGACCAACACCCCCAGGTCCTTTGCCCGCCGGGCAGCTTTCCAGCCACTCTTCGCCAAGCCCGTAGCGTTGCACGGGGTTGTTGGGACCCGGGTGCAGGACCCGGCACTTGGCCTGCTTGAACCTCACACAGCTGGCCTCGGCCCATCGATCCAGCCTGTCCAGAGCCCTCTGTAGAGCCTTCCTGCCCGCCAGCAGATCAACGCTCCCGCCCGGCTTGGTGTCGGCTGCAGCATGCCGTAGCTTAAAGAGGGATTGGTACAGTAGCTAAAGACCAGTTGGTACAATAGTCAGGGAGGGAGGCTTTTGCTCAGAGGAGGGGTACGTGGTTGGGGCGTGCTGAGTCTTCCAGCCCCCCACCTCGGGAAGGCAGCCTGAGGATCGGAGCTGCCGCAGGTTTCCACTTGCGCCCAGAGCCCCCGGGGTTTTGCCTTGCCGCTGCCTTTCTTTTCCACGTCAGCCTTTCCTGTCCCGTTGGCGTGGGGCTGAGGCCGGGCAGCAGCCAGGCGCCCCTCCTGCCTGTGGCTCCCCGCCCTCTCCCGTGGGAAGGGGAGGGAAGAGAAAGAGGGCAAAAAGCCTGCCGGCTCAGGACGACGACACGTTACCGAGGAAAGCCAGAGCTGCCCGCGGAGCGCGAGCCCAGGTGCGTGCGAGGCGCTGGCGAGGGGCAAGGCGAGGCGCGCGGGGCGGGCTGCCCGCGGGGCAAAAGGTGGTGGGGAATCGAACTCGGTGCCCTTGGGCCCAGCGTCCCGCGACCTGGCCGCTCGTCTAACGGAGATCCCCACCGACGGCGGCCGCACAGCGACCCCTACAGGCCTCACGCCGCCCTGCGCCCCGCCGCTCGGACCCGCGCCCTGCGCGCCCGCCCCGCCGACGCGCGCCGCCTCCCGCGCCCACGGCACCCCGACGCCGCCCGCCTCACGCCCCGCTCCGCGCACCAGCCTCACCCTCCCCGCGCACAACAGCCTCTCGCCGCACCCGCCTCCCTTTCTCCCGCTCTGCCCGGGACCTCGAGCCACACACCAACCCCACCTGACCCCACCCCCCCCGCTCCCCCCCGCCTCCAGCTGCACCCGGGCGGCACCGCCACGGCCCCTCGCCTTCCTCGCCGCTTCCCTGCCCGCTCCTCCCCCTCCGGCAAGCTTCTCCTCTGCTGCCAGAGCCCAACACCTCCTGCTGCTGCCAGGTACCCGGGCGCTCGGGGCCTCGGAGCGTCACCAAAATTTCCCAGCTGGCCCGTGCCCACCCCGGAGACAGGCTGCTGCCCTGCGCAGGGGAGCAGGGCAAGAGGAGTTCTTTCTTCCTGGGCACGAGGTGGCCCCTTCCAGCTGGGGCGCTCCGAATGCGCTTTTACACTTGGTTCTCATGCTTTTCGAGCGCTTCAGGTACGGCAGGATTTGACCCCTCGCCGCTCAACGCGCGCGCAGGCACGCACACACACACGTACTGCTGTTTTGCAAAGCAACTCCAAGCCTGCGGCGTCATCATCCACCTGCTCCTTTCTTGATCGAAACGTCCCTGGCGTCTGTCCTGCTACAGTTACTTCCCTGCGATGCCAGGTAACGGGAGGGTTTTGCAGAGGTGCTGGAGGGGCCGGCGCGCTGGCCTTCTCTCGGTAGTCCGGGGGTGTCCCTTATTCCTCGGGGGGGGGGTGGGGGGAGCTGTCCTTCTCCTCCTTGCAATGAGCTGGGCTCCTTTAGTCGTGCTTACTTAACCATGACCGTGCAGCAGACCGCGTAAACCACCTACCTACCTATCTTCGCCTTGCGAAACTTCCTGCCAGTTAGACTCATAGAATCCTTTAGGTGGGAAAAGACCCTTAAGATCATCAAGTCCAACCGTAAACCTAGCTCTGCCAAGTCCACCGCTAAGCCATGTCCCTAAGCGCCGCGTCGGCACGTCTTTTAAAGACCTCCAGGGGCGGTGACTCCACCACTTCCCTGGGCGGCCTGTTCCAGCGCTTGACAACCCTTTCGGTGAAGAATTTTTCCCTGAGAGCCGATCTAAAGCTCCCCTGGCGCAACCTGAGGCCGTTTCCTCTCGTCCCATCGCCCGTCACCTGGGAGAAGAGACTGACACCCCCCTCGCTACAACCTCCTTCCGGGTAGTTGTAGAGAGCGACACGGTCTCCCCTCAGGCTCCTCTTCTCCAGACTGAACGACCCCGGTTCCCTCAGCTGCCTCCTCAGCAGGCGTGTGCTCTAGACCCTTCACCGGCTTCGTTGCCCTCCTTTGGCCGCGCTCCAGCACCTCAGTGTCTTTCTCGTAGCGAGGGGCCCAAACCCGAAGACGGTACTCGAGGTGCGGCCTCACCAGTGCCGAGCACAGGGGGACGCTCGCTTCCCTAGTCCTGCTGGCCACACGATTTCTGATACAAGCCAGGATGCCGTTGGCCGCCTTGGCCACCTGGGCACGCTGCCGGCTCACGTTCAGCCGGCTGTCGACCAACACCCCCAGGTCCTTTGCCCGCCGGGCAGCTTTCCAACCACTCTTCGCCAAGCCCGTAGCGTTGCACGGGGTTGTTGGGACCCGGGTGCAGGACCCGGCACTTGGCCTGCTTGAACCTCACACAGCTGGCCTCGGCCCATCGATCCAGCCTGTCCAGAGCCCTCTGTAGAGCCTTCCTGCCCGCCAGCAGATCAACGCTCCCGCCCGGCTTGGTGTCGGCTGCAGCATGCCGTAGCTTAAAGAGGGATTGGTACAGTAGCTAAAGACCAGTTGGTACAATAGTCAGGGAGGGAGGCTTTTGCTCAGAGGAGGGGTACGTGGTTGGGGCGTGCTGAGTCTTCCAGCCCCCCACCTCGGGAAGGCAGCCTGAGGATCGGAGCTGCCGCAGGTTTCCACTTGCGCCCAGAGCCCCCGGGGTTTTGCCTTGCCGCTGCCTTTCTTTTCCACGTCAGCCTTTCCTGTCCCGTTGGCATGGGGCTGAGCCCGGGCAGCAGCCAGGCGCCCCTCCTGCCTGTGGCTCCCCGCCCTCTCCCGTGGGAAGGGGAGGGAAGAGAAAGAGGGCAAAAAGCCTGCCGGCTCAGGACGACGACACGTTACCGAGGAAAGCCAGAGCTGCCCGCGGAGCGCGAGCCCAGGTGCGTGCGAGGCGCTGGCGAGGGGCAAGGCGAGGCGCGCGGGGCGGGCTGCCCGCGGGGCAAAAGGTGGTGGGGAATCGAACTCGGTGCCCTTGGGCCCAGCGTCCCGCGACCTGGCCGCTCGTCTAACGGAGATCCCCACCGACGGCGGCCGCACAGCGACCCCTACAGGCCTCACGCCGCCCTGCGCCCCGCCGCTCGGACCCGCGCCCTGCGCGCCCGCCCCGCCGACGCGCGCCGCCTCCCGCGCCCACGGCACCCCGACGCCGCCCGCCTCACGCCCCGCTCCGCGCACCAGCCTCACCCTCCCCGCGCACAACAGCCTCTCGCCGCACCCGCCTCCCTTTCTCCCGCTCTGCCCGGGACCTCGAGCCACACACCAACCCCACCTGCCCCCACCCCCCCGCTCCCCCCCGCCTCCAGCTGCACCCGGGCGGCACCGCCACGGCCCCTCGCCTTCCTCGCCGCTTCCCTGCCCGCTCCTCCCCCTCCGGCAAGCTTCTCCTCTGCTGCCAGAGCCCAACACCTCCTGCTGCTGCCAGGTACCCGGGCGCTCGGGGCCTCGGAGCGTCACCAAAATTTCCCAGCTGGCCCGTGCCCACCCCGGAGACAGGCTGCTGCCCTGCGCAGGGGAGCAGGGCAAGAGGAGTTCTTTCTTCCTGGGCACGAGGTGGCCCCTTCCAGCTGGGGCGCTCCGAATGCGCTTTTACACTTGGTTCTCATGCTTTTCGAGCGCTTCAGGTACGGCAGGATTTGACCCCTCGCCGCTCAACGCGCGCGCAGGCACGCACACACACACGTACTGCTGTTTTGCAAAGCAACTCCAAGCCTGTGGCGTCATCATCCACCTGCTCCTTTCTTGATCGAAACGTCCCTGGCGTCTGTCCTGCTACAGTTACTTCCCTGCGATGCCAGGTAACGGGAGGGTTTTGCAGAGGTGCTGGAGGGGCCGGCGCGCTGGCCTTCTCTCGGTAGTCCGGGGGTGTCCCTTATTCCTCGGGGGGGGGTGGGGGGAGCTGTCCTTCTCCTCCTTGCAATGAGCTGGGCTCCTTTAGTCGTGCTTACTTAACCATGACCGTGCAGCAGACCGCGTAAACCACCTACCTACCTATCTTCGCCTTGCGAAACTTCCTGCCAGTTAGACTCATAGAATCCTTTAGGTGGGAAAAGACCCTTAAGATCATCAAGTCCAACCGTAAACCTAGCTCTGCCAAGTCCACCGCTAAGCCATGTCCCTAAGCGCCGCGTCGGCACGTCTTTTAAAGACCTCCAGGGGCGGTGACTCCACCACTTCCCTGGGCGGCCTGTTCCAGCGCTTGACAACCCTTTCGGTGAAGAATTTTTCCCTGAGAGCCGATCTAAAGCTCCCCTGGCGCAACCTGAGGCCGTTTCCTCTCGTCCCATCGCCCGTCACCTGGGAGAAGAGACTGACACCCCCCTCGCTACAACCTCCTTCCGGGTAGTTGTAGAGAGCGACACGGTCTCCCCTCAGGCTCCTCTTCTCCAGACTGAACGACCCCGGTTCCCTCAGCTGCCTCCTCAGCAGGCGTGTGCTCTAGACCCTTCACCGGCTTCGTTGCCCTCCTTTGGCCGCGCTCCAGCACCTCAGTGTCTTTCTCGTAGCGAGGGGCCCAAACCCGAAGACGGTACTCGAGGTGCGGCCTCACCAGTGCCGAGCACAGGGGGACGCTCGCTTCCCTAGTCCTGCTGGCCACACGATTTCTGATACAAGCCAGGATGCCGTTGGCCGCCTTGGCCACCTGGGCACGCTGCCGGCTCACGTTCAGCCGGCTGTCGACCAACACCCCCAGGTCCTTTGCCCGCCGGGCAGCTTTCCAACCACTCTTCGCCAAGCCCGTAGCGTTGCACGGGGTTGTTGGGACCCGGGTGCAGGACCCGGCACTTGGCCTGCTTGAACCTCACACAGCTGGCCTCGGCCCATCGATCCAGCCTGTCCAGAGCCCTCTGTAGAGCCTTCCTGCCCGCCAGCAGATCAACGCTCCCGCCCGGCTTGGTGTCGGCTGCAGCATGCCGTAGCTTAAAGAGGGATTGGTACAGTAGCTAAAGACCAGTTGGTACAATAGTCAGGGAGGGAGGCTTTTGCTCAGAGGAGGGGTACGTGGTTGGGGCGTGCTGAGTCTTCCAGCCCCCCACCTCGGGAAGGCAGCCTGAGGATCGGAGCTGCCGCAGGTTTCCACTTGCGCCCAGAGCCCCCGGGGTTTTGCCTTGCCGCTGCCTTTCTTTTCCACGTCAGCCTTTCCTGTCCCGTTGGCGTGGGGCTGAGGCCGGGCAGCAGCCAGGCGCCCCTCCTGCCTGTGGCTCCCCGCCCTCTCCCGTGGGAAGGGGAGGGAAGAGAAAGAGGGCAAAAAGCCTGCCGGCTCAGGACGACGACACGTTACCGAGGAAAGCCAGAGCTGCCCGCGGAGCGCGAGCCCAGGTGCGTGCGAGGCGCTGGCGAGGGGCAAGGCGAGGCGCGCGGGGCGGGCTGCCCGCGGGGCAAAAGGTGGTGGGGAATCGAACTCGGTGCCCTTGGGCCCAGCGTCCCGCGACCTGGCCGCTCGTCTAACGGAGATCCCCACCGACGGCGGCCGCACAGCGACCCCTACAGGCCTCACGCCGCCCTGCGCCCCGCCGCTCGGACCCGCGCCCTGCGCGCCCGCCCCGCCGACGCGCGCCGCCTCCCGCGCCCACGGCACCCCGACGCCGCCCGCCTCACGCCCCGCTCCGCGCACCAGCCTCACCCTCCCCGCGCACAACAGCCTCTCGCCGCACCCGCCTCCCTTTCTCCCGCTCTGCCCGGGACCTCGAGCCACACACCAACCCCACCTGACCCCACCCCCCCCGCCCCCCCCCGCCTCCAGCTGCACCCGGGCGGCACCGCCACGGCCCCTCGCCTTCCTCGCCGCTTCCCTGCCCGCTCCTCCCCCTCCGGCAAGCTTCTCCTCTGCTGCCAGAGCCCAACACCTCCTGCTGCTGCCAGGTACCCGGGTGCTCGGGGCCTCGGAGCGTCACCAAAATTTCCCAGCTGGCCCGTGCCCACCCCGGAGACAGGCTGCTGCCCTGCGCAGGGGAGCAGGGCAAGAGGAGTTCTTTCTTCCTGGGCACGAGGTGGCCCCTTCCAGCTGGGGCGCTCCGAATGCGCTTTTACACTTGGTTCTCATGCTTTTCGAGCGCTTCAGGTACGGCAGGATTTGACCCCTCGCCGCTCAACGCGCGCGCAGGCACGCACACACACACGTACTGCTGTTTTGCAAAGCAACTCCAAGCCTGTGGCGTCATCATCCACCTGCTCCTTTCTTGATCGAAACGTCCCTGGCGTCTGTCCTGCTACAGTTACTTCCCTGCGATGCCAGGTAACGGGAGGGTTTTGCAGAGGTGCTGGAGGGGCCGGCGCGCTGGCCTTCTCTCGGTAGTCCGGGGGTGTCCCTTATTCCTCGGGGGGTGGGGGGGTGGGGGGGGCCGTCCTTCTCCTCCTTGCAATGAGCTGGGCTCCTTTAGTCGTGCTTACTTAACCATGACCGTGCAGCAGACCGCGTAAACCACCTACCTACCTATCTTCGCCTTGCGAAACTTCCTGCCAGTTAGACTCATAGAATCCTTTAGGTGGGAAAAGACCCTTAAGATCATCAAGTCCAACCGTAAACCTAGCTCTGCCAAGTCCACCGCTAAGCCATGTCCCTAAGCGCCGCGTCGGCACGTCTTTTAAAGACCTCCAGGGGCGGTGACTCCACCACTTCCCTGGGCGGCCTGTTCCAGCGCTTGACAACCCTTTCGGTGAAGAATTTTTCCCTGAGAGCCGATCTAAAGCTCCCCTGGCGCAACCTGAGGCCGTTTCCTCTCGTCCCATCGCCCGTCACCTGGGAGAAGAGACTGACACCCCCCTCGCTACAACCTCCTTCCGGGTAGTTGTAGAGAGCGACAAGGTCTCCCCTCAGGCTCCTCTTCTCCAGACTGAACGACCCCGGTTCCCTCAGCTGCCTCCTCAGCAGGCGTGTGCTCTAGACCCTTCACCGGCTTCGTTGCCCTCCTTTGGCCGCGCTCCAGCACCTCAGTGTCTTTCTCGTAGCGAGGGGCCCAAACCCGAAGACGGTACTCGAGGTGCGGCCTCACCAGTGCCGAGCACAGGGGGACGCTCGCTTCCCTAGTCCTGCTGGCCACACGATTTCTGATACAAGCCAGGATGCCGTTGGCCGCCTTGGCCACCTGGGCACGCTGCCGGCTCACGTTCAGCCGGCTGTCGACCAACACCCCCAGGTCCTTTGCCCGCCGGGCAGCTTTCCAGCCACTCTTCGCCAAGCCCGTAGCGTTGCACGGGGTTGTTGGGACCCGGGTGCAGGACCCGGCACTTGGCCTGCTTGAACCTCACACAGCTGGCCTCGGCCCATCGATCCAGCCTGTCCAGAGCCCTCTGTAGAGCCTTCCTGCCCGCCAGCAGATCAACGCTCCCGCCCGGCTTGGTGTCGGCTGCAGCATGCCGTAGCTTAAAGAGGGATTGGTACAGTAGCTAAAGACCAGTTGGTACAATAGTCAGGGAGGGAGGCTTTTGCTCAGAGGAGGGGTACGTGGTTGGGGCGTGCTGAGTCTTCCAGCCCCCCACCTCGGGAAGGCAGCCTGAGGATCGGAGCTGCCGCAGGTTTCCACTTGCGCCCAGAGCCCCCGGGGTTTTGCCTTGCCGCTGCCTTTCTTTTCCACGTCAGCCTTTCCTGTCCCGTTGGCGTGGGGCTGAGGCCGGGCAGCAGCCAGGCGCCCCTCCTGCCTGTGGCTCCCCGCCCTCTCCCGTGGGAAGGGGAGGGAAGAGAAAGAGGGCAAAAAGCCTGCCGGCTCAGGACGACGACACGTTACCGAGGAAAGCCAGAGCTGCCCGCGGAGCGCGAGCCCAGGTGCGTGCGAGGCGCTGGCGAGGGGCAAGGCGAGGCGCGCGGGGCGGGCTGCCCGCGGGGCAAAAGGTGGTGGGGAATCGAACTCGGTGCCCTTGGGCCCAGCGTCCCGCGACCTGGCCGCTCGTCTAACGGAGATCCCCACCGACGGCGGCCGCACAGCGACCCCTACAGGCCTCACGCCGCCCTGCGCCCCGCCGCTCGGACCCGCGCCCTGCGCGCCCGCCCCGCCGACGCGCGCCGCCTCCCGCGCCCACGGCACCCCGACGCCGCCCGCCTCACGCCCCGCTCCGCGCACCAGCCTCACCCTCCCCGCGCACAACAGCCTCTCGCCGCACCCGCCTCCCTTTCTCCCGCTCTGCCCGGGACCTCGAGCCACACACCAACCCCACCTGACCCCACCCCCCCCGCCCCCCCCCGCCTCCAGCTGCACCCGGGCGGCACCGCCACGGCCCCTCGCCTTCCTCGCCGCTTCCCTGCCCGCTCCTCCCCCTCCGGCAAGCTTCTCCTCTGCTGCCAGAGCCCAACACCTCCTGCTGCTGCCAGGTACCCGGGTGCTCGGGGCCTCGGAGCGTCACCAAAATTTCCCAGCTGGCCCGTGCCCACCCCGGAGACAGGCTGCTGCCCTGCGCAGGGGAGCAGGGCAAGAGGAGTTCTTTCTTCCTGGGCACGAGGTGGCCCCTTCCAGCTGGGGCGCTCCGAATGCGCTTTTACACTTGGTTCTCATGCTTTTCGAGCGCTTCAGGTACGGCAGGATTTGACCCCTCGCCGCTCAACGCGCGCGCAGGCACGCACACACACACGTACTGCTGTTTTGCAAAGCAACTCCAAGCCTGTGGCGTCATCATCCACCTGCTCCTTTCTTGATCGAAACGTCCCTGGCGTCTGTCCTGCTACAGTTACTTCCCTGCGATGCCAGGTAACGGGAGGGTTTTGCAGAGGTGCTGGAGGGGCCGGCGCGCTGGCCTTCTCTCGGTAGTCCGGGGGTGTCCCTTATTCCTCGGGGGGTGGGGGGGTGGGGGGGGCCGTCCTTCTCCTCCTTGCAATGAGCTGGGCTCCTTTAGTCGTGCTTACTTAACCATGACCGTGCAGCAGACCGCGTAAACCACCTACCTACCTATCTTCGCCTTGCGAAACTTCCTGCCAGTTAGACTCATAGAATCCTTTAGGTGGGAAAAGACCCTTAAGATCATCAAGTCCAACCGTAAACCTAGCTCTGCCAAGTCCACCGCTAAGCCATGTCCCTAAGCGCCGCGTCGGCACGTCTTTTAAAGACCTCCAGGGGCGGTGACTCCACCACTTCCCTGGGCGGCCTGTTCCAGCGCTTGACAACCCTTTCGGTGAAGAATTTTTCCCTGAGAGCCGATCTAAAGCTCCCCTGGCGCAACCTGAGGCCGTTTCCTCTCGTCCCATCGCCCGTCACCTGGGAGAAGAGACTGACACCCCCCTCGCTACAACCTCCTTCCGGGTAGTTGTAGAGAGCGACAAGGTCTCCCCTCAGGCTCCTCTTCTCCAGACTGAACGACCCCGGTTCCCTCAGCTGCCTCCTCAGCAGGCGTGTGCTCTAGACCCTTCACCGGCTTCGTTGCCCTCCTTTGGCCGCGCTCCAGCACCTCAGTGTCTTTCTCGTAGCGAGGGGCCCAAACCCGAAGACGGTACTCGAGGTGCGGCCTCACCAGTGCCGAGCACAGGGGGACGCTCGCTTCCCTAGTCCTGCTGGCCACACGATTTCTGATACAAGCCAGGATGCCGTTGGCCGCCTTGGCCACCTGGGCACGCTGCCGGCTCACGTTCAGCCGGCTGTCGACCAACACCCCCAGGTCCTTTGCCCGCCGGGCAGCTTTCCAGCCACTCTTCGCCAAGCCCGTAGCGTTGCACGGGGTTGTTGGGACCCGGGTGCAGGACCCGGCACTTGGCCTGCTTGAACCTCACACAGCTGGCCTCGGCCCATCGATCCAGCCTGTCCAGAGCCCTCTGTAGAGCCTTCCTGCCCGCCAGCAGATCAACGCTCCCGCCCGGCTTGGTGTCGGCTGCAGCATGCCGTAGCTTAAAGAGGGATTGGTACAGTAGCTAAAGACCAGTTGGTACAATAGTCAGGGAGGGAGGCTTTTGCTCAGAGGAGGGGTACGTGGTTGGGGCGTGCTGAGTCTTCCAGCCCCCCACCTCGGGAAGGCAGCCTGAGGATCGGAGCTGCCGCAGGTTTCCACTTGCGCCCAGAGCCCCCGGGGTTTTGCCTTGCCGCTGCCTTTCTTTTCCACGTCAGCCTTTCCTGTCCCGTTGGCGTGGGGCTGAGGCCGGGCAGCAGCCAGGCGCCCCTCCTGCCTGTGGCTCCCCGCCCTCTCCCGTGGGAAGGGGAGGGAAGAGAAAGAGGGCAAAAAGCCTGCCGGCTCAGGACGACGACACGTTACCGAGGAAAGCCAGAGCTGCCCGCGGAGCGCGAGCCCAGGTGCGTGCGAGGCGCTGGCGAGGGGCAAGGCGAGGCGCGCGGGGCGGGCTGCCCGCGGGGCAAAAGGTGGTGGGGAATCGAACTCGGTGCCCTTGGGCCCAGCGTCCCGCGACCTGGCCGCTCGTCTAACGGAGATCCCCACCGACGGCGGCCGCACAGCGACCCCTACAGGCCTCACGCCGCCCTGCGCCCCGCCGCTCGGACCCGCGCCCTGCGCGCCCGCCCCGCCGACGCGCGCCGCCTCCCGCGCCCACGGCACCCCGACGCCGCCCGCCTCACGCCCCGCTCCGCGCACCAGCCTCACCCTCCCCGCGCACAACAGCCTCTCGCCGCACCCGCCTCCCTTTCTCCCGCTCTGCCCGGGACCTCGAGCCACACACCAACCCCACCTGCCCCCACCCCCCCCGCTCCCCCCCGCCTCCAGCTGCACCCGGGCGGCACCGCCACGGCCCCTCGCCTTCCTCGCCGCTTCCCTGCCCGCTCCTCCCCCTCCGGCAAGCTTCTCCTCTGCTGCCAGAGCCCAACACCTCCTGCTGCTGCCAGGTACCCGGGCGCTCGGGGCCTCGGAGCGTCACCAAAATTTCCCAGCTGGCCCGTGCCCACCCCGGAGACAGGCTGCTGCCCTGCGCAGGGGAGCAGGGCAAGAGGAGTTCTTTCTTCCTGGGCACGAGGTGGCCCCTTCCAGCTGGGGCGCTCCGAATGCGCTTTTACACTTGGTTCTCATGCTTTTCGAGCGCTTCAGGTACGGCAGGATTTGACCCCTCGCCGCTCAACGCGCGCGCAGGCACGCACACACACACGTACTGCTGTTTTGCAAAGCAACTCCAAGCCTGCGGCGTCATCATCCACCTGCTCCTTTCTTGATCGAAACGTCCCTGGCGTCTGTCCTGCTACAGTTACTTCCCTGCGATGCCAGGTAACGGGAGGGTTTTGCAGAGGTGCTGGAGGGGCCGGCGCGCTGGCCTTCTCTCGGTAGTCCGGGGGTGTCCCTTATTCCTCGGGGGGGTGTGGGGGGAGCTGTCCTTCTCCTCCTTGCAATGAGCTGGGCTCCTTTAGTCGTGCTTACTTAACCATGACCGTGCAGCAGACCGCGTAAACCACCTACCTACCTATCTTCGCCTTGCGAAACTTCCTGCCAGTTAGACTCATAGAATCCTTTAGGTGGGAAAAGACCCTTAAGATCATCAAGTCCAACCGTAAACCTAGCTCTGCCAAGTCCACCGCTAAGCCATGTCCCTAAGCGCCGCGTCGGCACGTCTTTTAAAGACCTCCAGGGGCGGTGACTCCACCACTTCCCTGGGCGGCCTGTTCCAGCGCTTGACAACCCTTTCGGTGAAGAATTTTTCCCTGAGAGCCGATCTAAAGCTCCCCTGGCGCAACCTGAGGCCGTTTCCTCTCGTCCCATCGCCCGTCACCTGGGAGAAGAGACTGACACCCCCCTCGCTACAACCTCCTTCCGGGTAGTTGTAGAGAGCGACACGGTCTCCCCTCAGGCTCCTCTTCTCCAGACTGAACGACCCCGGTTCCCTCAGCTGCCTCCTCAGCAGGCGTGTGCTCTAGACCCTTCACCGGCTTCGTTGCCCTCCTTTGGCCGCGCTCCAGCACCTCAGTGTCTTTCTCGTAGCGAGGGGCCCAAACCCGAAGACGGTACTCGAGGTGCGGCCTCACCAGTGCCGAGCACAGGGGGACGCTCGCTTCCCTAGTCCTGCTGGCCACACGATTTCTGATACAAGCCAGGATGCCGTTGGCCGCCTTGGCCACCTGGGCACGCTGCCGGCTCACGTTCAGCCGGCTGTCGACCAACACCCCCAGGTCCTTTGCCCGCCGGGCAGCTTTCCAACCACTCTTCGCCAAGCCCGTAGCGTTGCACGGGGTTGTTGGGACCCGGGTGCAGGACCCGGCACTTGGCCTGCTTGAACCTCACACAGCTGGCCTCGGCCCATCGATCCAGCCTGTCCAGAGCCCTCTGTAGAGCCTTCCTGCCCGCCAGCAGATCAACGCTCCCGCCCGGCTTGGTGTCGGCTGCAGCATGCCGTAGCTTAAAGAGGGATTGGTACAGTAGCTAAAGACCAGTTGGTACAATAGTCAGGGAGGGAGGCTTTTGCTCAGAGGAGGGGTACGTGGTTGGGGCGTGCTGAGTCTTCCAGCCCCCCACCTCGGGAAGGCAGCCTGAGGATCGGAGCTGCCGCAGGTTTCCACTTGCGCCCAGAGCCCCCGGGGTTTTGCCTTGCCGCTGCCTTTCTTTTCCACGTCAGCCTTTCCTGTCCCGTTGGCGTGGGGCTGAGGCCGGGCAGCAGCCAGGCGCCCCTCCTGCCTGTGGCTCCCCGCCCTCTCCCGTGGGAAGGGGAGGGAAGAGAAAGAGGGCAAAAAGCCTGCCGGCTCAGGACGACGACACGTTACCGAGGAAAGCCAGAGCTGCCCGCGGAGCGCGAGCCCAGGTGCGTGCGAGGCGCTGGCGAGGGGCAAGGCGAGGCGCGCGGGGCGGGCTGCCCGCGGGGCAAAAGGTGGTGGGGAATCGAACTCGGTGCCCTTGGGCCCAGCGTCCCGCGACCTGGCCGCTCGTCTAACGGAGATCCCCACCGACGGCGGCCGCACAGCGACCCCTACAGGCCTCACGCCGCCCTGCGCCCCGCCGCTCGGACCCGCGCCCTGCGCGCCCGCCCCGCCGACGCGCGCCGCCTCCCGCGCCCACGGCACCCCGACGCCGCCCGCCTCACGCCCCGCTCCGCGCACCAGCCTCACCCTCCCCGCGCACAACAGCCTCTCGCCGCACCCGCCTCCCTTTCTCCCGCTCTGCCCGGGACCTCGAGCCACACACCAACCCCACCTGACCCCACCCCCCCCGCCCCCCCCCGCCTCCAGCTGCACCCGGGCGGCACCGCCACGGCCCCTCGCCTTCCTCGCCGCTTCCCTGCCCGCTCCTCCCCCTCCGGCAAGCTTCTCCTCTGCTGCCAGAGCCCAACACCTCCTGCTGCTGCCAGGTACCCGGGTGCTCGGGGCCTCGGAGCGTCACCAAAATTTCCCAGCTGGCCCGTGCCCACCCCGGAGACAGGCTGCTGCCCTGCGCAGGGGAGCAGGGCAAGAGGAGTTCTTTCTTCCTGGGCACGAGGTGGCCCCTTCCAGCTGGGGCGCTCCGAATGCGCTTTTACACTTGGTTCTCATGCTTTTCGAGCGCTTCAGGTACGGCAGGATTTGACCCCTCGCCGCTCAACGCGCGCGCAGGCACGCACACACACACGTACTGCTGTTTTGCAAAGCAACTCCAAGCCTGTGGCGTCATCATCCACCTGCTCCTTTCTTGATCGAAACGTCCCTGGCGTCTGTCCTGCTACAGTTACTTCCCTGCGATGCCAGGTAACGGGAGGGTTTTGCAGAGGTGCTGGAGGGGCCGGCGCGCTGGCCTTCTCTCGGTAGTCCGGGGGTGTCCCTTATTCCTCGGGGGGTGGGGGGGTGGGGGGGGCCGTCCTTCTCCTCCTTGCAATGAGCTGGGCTCCTTTAGTCGTGCTTACTTAACCATGACCGTGCAGCAGACCGCGTAAACCACCTACCTACCTATCTTCGCCTTGCGAAACTTCCTGCCAGTTAGACTCATAGAATCCTTTAGGTGGGAAAAGACCCTTAAGATCATCAAGTCCAACCGTAAACCTAGCTCTGCCAAGTCCACCGCTAAGCCATGTCCCTAAGCGCCGCGTCGGCACGTCTTTTAAAGACCTCCAGGGGCGGTGACTCCACCACTTCCCTGGGCGGCCTGTTCCAGCGCTTGACAACCCTTTCGGTGAAGAATTTTTCCCTGAGAGCCGATCTAAAGCTCCCCTGGCGCAACCTGAGGCCGTTTCCTCTCGTCCCATCGCCCGTCACCTGGGAGAAGAGACTGACACCCCCCTCGCTACAACCTCCTTCCGGGTAGTTGTAGAGAGCGACAAGGTCTCCCCTCAGGCTCCTCTTCTCCAGACTGAACGACCCCGGTTCCCTCAGCTGCCTCCTCAGCAGGCGTGTGCTCTAGACCCTTCACCGGCTTCGTTGCCCTCCTTTGGCCGCGCTCCAGCACCTCAGTGTCTTTCTCGTAGCGAGGGGCCCAAACCCGAAGACGGTACTCGAGGTGCGGCCTCACCAGTGCCGAGCACAGGGGGACGCTCGCTTCCCTAGTCCTGCTGGCCACACGATTTCTGATACAAGCCAGGATGCCGTTGGCCGCCTTGGCCACCTGGGCACGCTGCCGGCTCACGTTCAGCCGGCTGTCGACCAACACCCCCAGGTCCTTTGCCCGCCGGGCAGCTTTCCAGCCACTCTTCGCCAAGCCCGTAGCGTTGCACGGGGTTGTTGGGACCCGGGTGCAGGACCCGGCACTTGGCCTGCTTGAACCTCACACAGCTGGCCTCGGCCCATCGATCCAGCCTGTCCAGAGCCCTCTGTAGAGCCTTCCTGCCCGCCAGCAGATCAACGCTCCCGCCCGGCTTGGTGTCGGCTGCAGCATGCCGTAGCTTAAAGAGGGATTGGTACAGTAGCTAAAGACCAGTTGGTACAATAGTCAGGGAGGGAGGCTTTTGCTCAGAGGAGGGGTACGTGGTTGGGGCGTGCTGAGTCTTCCAGCCCCCCACCTCGGGAAGGCAGCCTGAGGATCGGAGCTGCCGCAGGTTTCCACTTGCGCCCAGAGCCCCCGGGGTTTTGCCTTGCCGCTGCCTTTCTTTTCCACGTCAGCCTTTCCTGTCCCGTTGGCGTGGGGCTGAGGCCGGGCAGCAGCCAGGCGCCCCTCCTGCCTGTGGCTCCCCGCCCTCTCCCGTGGGAAGGGGAGGGAAGAGAAAGAGGGCAAAAAGCCTGCCGGCTCAGGACGACGACACGTTACCGAGGAAAGCCAGAGCTGCCCGCGGAGCGCGAGCCCAGGTGCGTGCGAGGCGCTGGCGAGGGGCAAGGCGAGGCGCGCGGGGCGGGCTGCCCGCGGGGCAAAAGGTGGTGGGGAATCGAACTCGGTGCCCTTGGGCCCAGCGTCCCGCGACCTGGCCGCTCGTCTAACGGAGATCCCCACCGACGGCGGCCGCACAGCGACCCCTACAGGCCTCACGCCGCCCTGCGCCCCGCCGCTCGGACCCGCGCCCTGCGCGCCCGCCCCGCCGACGCGCGCCGCCTCCCGCGCCCACGGCACCCCGACGCCGCCCGCCTCACGCCCCGCTCCGCGCACCAGCCTCACCCTCCCCGCGCACAACAGCCTCTCGCCGCACCCGCCTCCCTTTCTCCCGCTCTGCCCGGGACCTCGAGCCACACACCAACCCCACCTGACCCCACCCCCCCCGCCCCCCCCCGCCTCCAGCTGCACCCGGGCGGCACCGCCACGGCCCCTCGCCTTCCTCGCCGCTTCCCTGCCCGCTCCTCCCCCTCCGGCAAGCTTCTCCTCTGCTGCCAGAGCCCAACACCTCCTGCTGCTGCCAGGTACCCGGGTGCTCGGGGCCTCGGAGCGTCACCAAAATTTCCCAGCTGGCCCGTGCCCACCCCGGAGACAGGCTGCTGCCCTGCGCAGGGGAGCAGGGCAAGAGGAGTTCTTTCTTCCTGGGCACGAGGTGGCCCCTTCCAGCTGGGGCGCTCCGAATGCGCTTTTACACTTGGTTCTCATGCTTTTCGAGCGCTTCAGGTACGGCAGGATTTGACCCCTCGCCGCTCAACGCGCGCGCAGGCACGCACACACACACGTACTGCTGTTTTGCAAAGCAACTCCAAGCCTGTGGCGTCATCATCCACCTGCTCCTTTCTTGATCGAAACGTCCCTGGCGTCTGTCCTGCTACAGTTACTTCCCTGCGATGCCAGGTAACGGGAGGGTTTTGCAGAGGTGCTGGAGGGGCCGGCGCGCTGGCCTTCTCTCGGTAGTCCGGGGGTGTCCCTTATTCCTCGGGGGGTGGGGGGGTGGGGGGGGCCGTCCTTCTCCTCCTTGCAATGAGCTGGGCTCCTTTAGTCGTGCTTACTTAACCATGACCGTGCAGCAGACCGCGTAAACCACCTACCTACCTATCTTCGCCTTGCGAAACTTCCTGCCAGTTAGACTCATAGAATCCTTTAGGTGGGAAAAGACCCTTAAGATCATCAAGTCCAACCGTAAACCTAGCTCTGCCAAGTCCACCGCTAAGCCATGTCCCTAAGCGCCGCGTCGGCACGTCTTTTAAAGACCTCCAGGGGCGGTGACTCCACCACTTCCCTGGGCGGCCTGTTCCAGCGCTTGACAACCCTTTCGGTGAAGAATTTTTCCCTGAGAGCCGATCTAAAGCTCCCCTGGCGCAACCTGAGGCCGTTTCCTCTCGTCCCATCGCCCGTCACCTGGGAGAAGAGACTGACACCCCCCTCGCTACAACCTCCTTCCGGGTAGTTGTAGAGAGCGACAAGGTCTCCCCTCAGGCTCCTCTTCTCCAGACTGAACGACCCCGGTTCCCTCAGCTGCCTCCTCAGCAGGCGTGTGCTCTAGACCCTTCACCGGCTTCGTTGCCCTCCTTTGGCCGCGCTCCAGCACCTCAGTGTCTTTCTCGTAGCGAGGGGCCCAAACCCGAAGACGGTACTCGAGGTGCGGCCTCACCAGTGCCGAGCACAGGGGGACGCTCGCTTCCCTAGTCCTGCTGGCCACACGATTTCTGATACAAGCCAGGATGCCGTTGGCCGCCTTGGCCACCTGGGCACGCTGCCGGCTCACGTTCAGCCGGCTGTCGACCAACACCCCCAGGTCCTTTGCCCGCCGGGCAGCTTTCCAGCCACTCTTCGCCAAGCCCGTAGCGTTGCACGGGGTTGTTGGGACCCGGGTGCAGGACCCGGCACTTGGCCTGCTTGAACCTCACACAGCTGGCCTCGGCCCATCGATCCAGCCTGTCCAGAGCCCTCTGTAGAGCCTTCCTGCCCGCCAGCAGATCAACGCTCCCGCCCGGCTTGGTGTCGGCTGCAGCATGCCGTAGCTTAAAGAGGGATTGGTACAGTAGCTAAAGACCAGTTGGTACAATAGTCAGGGAGGGAGGCTTTTGCTCAGAGGAGGGGTACGTGGTTGGGGCGTGCTGAGTCTTCCAGCCCCCCACCTCGGGAAGGCAGCCTGAGGATCGGAGCTGCCGCAGGTTTCCACTTGCGCCCAGAGCCCCCGGGGTTTTGCCTTGCCGCTGCCTTTCTTTTCCACGTCAGCCTTTCCTGTCCCGTTGGCGTGGGGCTGAGGCCGGGCAGCAGCCAGGCGCCCCTCCTGCCTGTGGCTCCCCGCCCTCTCCCGTGGGAAGGGGAGGGAAGAGAAAGAGGGCAAAAAGCCTGCCGGCTCAGGACGACGACACGTTACCGAGGAAAGCCAGAGCTGCCCGCGGAGCGCGAGCCCAGGTGCGTGCGAGGCGCTGGCGAGGGGCAAGGCGAGGCGCGCGGGGCGGGCTGCCCGCGGGGCAAAAGGTGGTGGGGAATCGAACTCGGTGCCCTTGGGCCCAGCGTCCCGCGACCTGGCCGCTCGTCTAACGGAGATCCCCACCGACGGCGGCCGCACAGCGACCCCTACAGGCCTCACGCCGCCCTGCGCCCCGCCGCTCGGACCCGCGCCCTGCGCGCCCGCCCCGCCGACGCGCGCCGCCTCCCGCGCCCACGGCACCCCGACGCCGCCCGCCTCACGCCCCGCTCCGCGCACCAGCCTCACCCTCCCCGCGCACAACAGCCTCTCGCCGCACCCGCCTCCCTTTCTCCCGCTCTGCCCGGGACCTCGAGCCACACACCAACCCCACCTGCCCCCACCCCCCCCGCTCCCCCCCGCCTCCAGCTGCACCCGGGCGGCACCGCCACGGCCCCTCGCCTTCCTCGCCGCTTCCCTGCCCGCTCCTCCCCCTCCGGCAAGCTTCTCCTCTGCTGCCAGAGCCCAACACCTCCTGCTGCTGCCAGGTACCCGGGCGCTCGGGGCCTCGGAGCGTCACCAAAATTTCCCAGCTGGCCCGTGCCCACCCCGGAGACAGGCTGCTGCCCTGCGCAGGGGAGCAGGGCAAGAGGAGTTCTTTCTTCCTGGGCACGAGGTGGCCCCTTCCAGCTGGGGCGCTCCGAATGCGCTTTTACACTTGGTTCTCATGCTTTTCGAGCGCTTCAGGTACGGCAGGATTTGACCCCTCGCCGCTCAACGCGCGCGCAGGCACGCACACACACACGTACTGCTGTTTTGCAAAGCAACTCCAAGCCTGCGGCGTCATCATCCACCTGCTCCTTTCTTGATCGAAACGTCCCTGGCGTCTGTCCTGCTACAGTTACTTCCCTGCGATGCCAGGTAACGGGAGGGTTTTGCAGAGGTGCTGGAGGGGCCGGCGCGCTGGCCTTCTCTCGGTAGTCCGGGGGTGTCCCTTATTCCTCGGGGGGGTGTGGGGGGAGCTGTCCTTCTCCTCCTTGCAATGAGCTGGGCTCCTTTAGTCGTGCTTACTTAACCATGACCGTGCAGCAGACCGCGTAAACCACCTACCTACCTATCTTCGCCTTGCGAAACTTCCTGCCAGTTAGACTCATAGAATCCTTTAGGTGGGAAAAGACCCTTAAGATCATCAAGTCCAACCGTAAACCTAGCTCTGCCAAGTCCACCGCTAAGCCATGTCCCTAAGCGCCGCGTCGGCACGTCTTTTAAAGACCTCCAGGGGCGGTGACTCCACCACTTCCCTGGGCGGCCTGTTCCAGCGCTTGACAACCCTTTCGGTGAAGAATTTTTCCCTGAGAGCCGATCTAAAGCTCCCCTGGCGCAACCTGAGGCCGTTTCCTCTCGTCCCATCGCCCGTCACCTGGGAGAAGAGACTGACACCCCCCTCGCTACAACCTCCTTCCGGGTAGTTGTAGAGAGCGACACGGTCTCCCCTCAGGCTCCTCTTCTCCAGACTGAACGACCCCGGTTCCCTCAGCTGCCTCCTCAGCAGGCGTGTGCTCTAGACCCTTCACCGGCTTCGTTGCCCTCCTTTGGCCGCGCTCCAGCACCTCAGTGTCTTTCTCGTAGCGAGGGGCCCAAACCCGAAGACGGTACTCGAGGTGCGGCCTCACCAGTGCCGAGCACAGGGGGACGCTCGCTTCCCTAGTCCTGCTGGCCACACGATTTCTGATACAAGCCAGGATGCCGTTGGCCGCCTTGGCCACCTGGGCACGCTGCCGGCTCACGTTCAGCCGGCTGTCGACCAACACCCCCAGGTCCTTTGCCCGCCGGGCAGCTTTCCAACCACTCTTCGCCAAGCCCGTAGCGTTGCACGGGGTTGTTGGGACCCGGGTGCAGGACCCGGCACTTGGCCTGCTTGAACCTCACACAGCTGGCCTCGGCCCATCGATCCAGCCTGTCCAGAGCCCTCTGTAGAGCCTTCCTGCCCGCCAGCAGATCAACGCTCCCGCCCGGCTTGGTGTCGGCTGCAGCATGCCGTAGCTTAAAGAGGGATTGGTACAGTAGCTAAAGACCAGTTGGTACAATAGTCAGGGAGGGAGGCTTTTGCTCAGAGGAGGGGTACGTGGTTGGGGCGTGCTGAGTCTTCCAGCCCCCCACCTCGGGAAGGCAGCCTGAGGATCGGAGCTGCCGCAGGTTTCCACTTGCGCCCAGAGCCCCCGGGGTTTTGCCTTGCCGCTGCCTTTCTTTTCCACGTCAGCCTTTCCTGTCCCGTTGGCGTGGGGCTGAGGCCGGGCAGCAGCCAGGCGCCCCTCCTGCCTGTGGCTCCCCGCCCTCTCCCGTGGGAAGGGGAGGGAAGAGAAAGAGGGCAAAAAGCCTGCCGGCTCAGGACGACGACACGTTACCGAGGAAAGCCAGAGCTGCCCGCGGAGCGCGAGCCCAGGTGCGTGCGAGGCGCTGGCGAGGGGCAAGGCGAGGCGCGCGGGGCGGGCTGCCCGCGGGGCAAAAGGTGGTGGGGAATCGAACTCGGTGCCCTTGGGCCCAGCGTCCCGCGACCTGGCCGCTCGTCTAACGGAGATCCCCACCGACGGCGGCCGCACAGCGACCCCTACAGGCCTCACGCCGCCCTGCGCCCCGCCGCTCGGACCCGCGCCCTGCGCGCCCGCCCCGCCGACGCGCGCCGCCTCCCGCGCCCACGGCACCCCGACGCCGCCCGCCTCACGCCCCGCTCCGCGCACCAGCCTCACCCTCCCCGCGCACAACAGCCTCTCGCCGCACCCGCCTCCCTTTCTCCCGCTCTGCCCGGGACCTCGAGCCACACACCAACCCCACCTGCCCCCACCCCCCCCGCTCCCCCCCGCCTCCAGCTGCACCCGGGCGGCACCGCCACGGCCCCTCGCCTTCCTCGCCGCTTCCCTGCCCGCTCCTCCCCCTCCGGCAAGCTTCTCCTCTGCTGCCAGAGCCCAACACCTCCTGCTGCTGCCAGGTACCCGGGCGCTCGGGGCCTCGGAGCGTCACCAAAATTTCCCAGCTGGCCCGTGCCCACCCCGGAGACAGGCTGCTGCCCTGCGCAGGGGAGCAGGGCAAGAGGAGTTCTTTCTTCCTGGGCACGAGGTGGCCCCTTCCAGCTGGGGCGCTCCGAATGCGCTTTTACACTTGGTTCTCATGCTTTTCGAGCGCTTCAGGTACGGCAGGATTTGACCCCTCGCCGCTCAACGCGCGCGCAGGCACGCACACACACACGTACTGCTGTTTTGCAAAGCAACTCCAAGCCTGCGGCGTCATCATCCACCTGCTCCTTTCTTGATCGAAACGTCCCTGGCGTCTGTCCTGCTACAGTTACTTCCCTGCGATGCCAGGTAACGGGAGGGTTTTGCAGAGGTGCTGGAGGGGCCGGCGCGCTGGCCTTCTCTCGGTAGTCCGGGGGTGTCCCTTATTCCTCGGGGGGGGGGTGGGGGGAGCTGTCCTTCTCCTCCTTGCAATGAGCTGGGCTCCTTTAGTCGTGCTTACTTAACCATGACCGTGCAGCAGACCGCGTAAACCACCTACCTACCTATCTTCGCCTTGCGAAACTTCCTGCCAGTTAGACTCATAGAATCCTTTAGGTGGGAAAAGACCCTTAAGATCATCAAGTCCAACCGTAAACCTAGCTCTGCCAAGTCCACCGCTAAGCCATGTCCCTAAGCGCCGCGTCGGCACGTCTTTTAAAGACCTCCAGGGGCGGTGACTCCACCACTTCCCTGGGCGGCCTGTTCCAGCGCTTGACAACCCTTTCGGTGAAGAATTTTTCCCTGAGAGCCGATCTAAAGCTCCCCTGGCGCAACCTGAGGCCGTTTCCTCTCGTCCCATCGCCCGTCACCTGGGAGAAGAGACTGACACCCCCCTCGCTACAACCTCCTTCCGGGTAGTTGTAGAGAGCGACACGGTCTCCCCTCAGGCTCCTCTTCTCCAGACTGAACGACCCCGGTTCCCTCAGCTGCCTCCTCAGCAGGCGTGTGCTCTAGACCCTTCACCGGCTTCGTTGCCCTCCTTTGGCCGCGCTCCAGCACCTCAGTGTCTTTCTCGTAGCGAGGGGCCCAAACCCGAAGACGGTACTCGAGGTGCGGCCTCACCAGTGCCGAGCACAGGGGGACGCTCGCTTCCCTAGTCCTGCTGGCCACACGATTTCTGATACAAGCCAGGATGCCGTTGGCCGCCTTGGCCACCTGGGCACGCTGCCGGCTCACGTTCAGCCGGCTGTCGACCAACACCCCCAGGTCCTTTGCCCGCCGGGCAGCTTTCCAGCCACTCTTCGCCAAGCCCGTAGCGTTGCACGGGGTTGTTGGGACCCGGGTGCAGGACCCGGCACTTGGCCTGCTTGAACCTCACACAGCTGGCCTCGGCCCATCGATCCAGCCTGTCCAGAGCCCTCTGTAGAGCCTTCCTGCCCGCCAGCAGATCAACGCTCCCGCCCGGCTTGGTGTCGGCTGCAGCATGCCGTAGCTTAAAGAGGGATTGGTACAGTAGCTAAAGACCAGTTGGTACAATAGTCAGGGAGGGAGGCTTTTGCTCAGAGGAGGGGTACGTGGTTGGGGCGTGCTGAGTCTTCCAGCCCCCCACCTCGGGAAGGCAGCCTGAGGATCGGAGCTGCCGCAGGTTTCCACTTGCGCCCAGAGCCCCCGGGGTTTTGCCTTGCCGCTGCCTTTCTTTTCCACGTCAGCCTTTCCTGTCCCGTTGGCGTGGGGCTGAGGCCGGGCAGCAGCCAGGCGCCCCTCCTGCCTGTGGCTCCCCGCCCTCTCCCGTGGGAAGGGGAGGGAAGAGAAAGAGGGCAAAAAGCCTGCCGGCTCAGGACGACGACACGTTACCGAGGAAAGCCAGAGCTGCCCGCGGAGCGCGAGCCCAGGTGCGTGCGAGGCGCTGGCGAGGGGCAAGGCGAGGCGCGCGGGGCGGGCTGCCCGCGGGGCAAAAGGTGGTGGGGAATCGAACTCGGTGCCCTTGGGCCCAGCGTCCCGCGACCTGGCCGCTCGTCTAACGGAGATCCCCACCGACGGCGGCCGCACAGCGACCCCTACAGGCCTCACGCCGCCCTGCGCCCCGCCGCTCGGACCCGCGCCCTGCGCGCCCGCCCCGCCGACGCGCGCCGCCTCCCGCGCCCACGGCACCCCGACGCCGCCCGCCTCACGCCCCGCTCCGCGCACCAGCCTCACCCTCCCCGCGCACAACAGCCTCTCGCCGCACCCGCCTCCCTTTCTCCCGCTCTGCCCGGGACCTCGAGCCACACACCAACCCCACCTGACCCCACCCCCCCCGCTCCCCCCCGCCTCCAGCTGCACCCGGGCGGCACCGCCACGGCCCCTCGCCTTCCTCGCCGCTTCCCTGCCCGCTCCTCCCCCTCCGGCAAGCTTCTCCTCTGCTGCCAGAGCCCAACACCTCCTGCTGCTGCCAGGTACCCGGGCGCTCGGGGCCTCGGAGCGTCACCAAAATTTCCCAGCTGGCCCGTGCCCACCCCGGAGACAGGCTGCTGCCCTGCGCAGGGGAGCAGGGCAAGAGGAGTTCTTTCTTCCTGGGCACGAGGTGGCCCCTTCCAGCTGGGGCGCTCCGAATGCGCTTTTACACTTGGTTCTCATGCTTTTCGAGCGCTTCAGGTACGGCAGGATTTGACCCCTCGCCGCTCAACGCGCGCGCAGGCACGCACACACACACGTACTGCTGTTTTGCAAAGCAACTCCAAGCCTGCGGCGTCATCATCCACCTGCTCCTTTCTTGATCGAAACGTCCCTGGCGTCTGTCCTGCTACAGTTACTTCCCTGCGATGCCAGGTAACGGGAGGGTTTTGCAGAGGTGCTGGAGGGGCCGGCGCGCTGGCCTTCTCTCGGTAGTCCGGGGGTGTCCCTTATTCCTCGGGGGGGTGTGGGGGGAGCTGTCCTTCTCCTCCTTGCAATGAGCTGGGCTCCTTTAGTCGTGCTTACTTAACCATGACCGTGCAGCAGACCGCGTAAACCACCTACCTACCTATCTTCGCCTTGCGAAACTTCCTGCCAGTTAGACTCATAGAATCCTTTAGGTGGGAAAAGACCCTTAAGATCATCAAGTCCAACCGTAAACCTAGCTCTGCCAAGTCCACCGCTAAGCCATGTCCCTAAGCGCCGCGTCGGCACGTCTTTTAAAGACCTCCAGGGGCGGTGACTCCACCACTTCCCTGGGCGGCCTGTTCCAGCGCTTGACAACCCTTTCGGTGAAGAATTTTTCCCTGAGAGCCGATCTAAAGCTCCCCTGGCGCAACCTGAGGCCGTTTCCTCTCGTCCCATCGCCCGTCACCTGGGAGAAGAGACTGACACCCCCCTCGCTACAACCTCCTTCCGGGTAGTTGTAGAGAGCGACACGGTCTCCCCTCAGGCTCCTCTTCTCCAGACTGAACGACCCCGGTTCCCTCAGCTGCCTCCTCAGCAGGCGTGTGCTCTAGACCCTTCACCGGCTTCGTTGCCCTCCTTTGGCCGCGCTCCAGCACCTCAGTGTCTTTCTCGTAGCGAGGGGCCCAAACCCGAAGACGGTACTCGAGGTGCGGCCTCACCAGTGCCGAGCACAGGGGGACGCTCGCTTCCCTAGTCCTGCTGGCCACACGATTTCTGATACAAGCCAGGATGCCGTTGGCCGCCTTGGCCACCTGGGCACGCTGCCGGCTCACGTTCAGCCGGCTGTCGACCAACACCCCCAGGTCCTTTGCCCGCCGGGCAGCTTTCCAACCACTCTTCGCCAAGCCCGTAGCGTTGCACGGGGTTGTTGGGACCCGGGTGCAGGACCCGGCACTTGGCCTGCTTGAACCTCACACAGCTGGCCTCGGCCCATCGATCCAGCCTGTCCAGAGCCCTCTGTAGAGCCTTCCTGCCCGCCAGCAGATCAACGCTCCCGCCCGGCTTGGTGTCGGCTGCAGCATGCCGTAGCTTAAAGAGGGATTGGTACAGTAGCTAAAGACCAGTTGGTACAATAGTCAGGGAGGGAGGCTTTTGCTCAGAGGAGGGGTACGTGGTTGGGGCGTGCTGAGTCTTCCAGCCCCCCACCTCGGGAAGGCAGCCTGAGGATCGGAGCTGCCGCAGGTTTCCACTTGCGCCCAGAGCCCCCGGGGTTTTGCCTTGCCGCTGCCTTTCTTTTCCACGTCAGCCTTTCCTGTCCCGTTGGCGTGGGGCTGAGCCCGGGCAGCAGCCAGGCGCCCCTCCTGCCTGTGGCTCCCCGCCCTCTCCCGTGGGAAGGGGAGGGAAGAGAAAGAGGGCAAAAAGCCTGCCGGCTCAGGACGACGACACGTTACCGAGGAAAGCCAGAGCTGCCCGCGGAGCGCGAGCCCAGGTGCGTGCGAGGCGCTGGCGAGGGGCAAGGCGAGGCGCGCGGGGCGGGCTGCCCGCGGGGCAAAAGGTGGTGGGGAATCGAACTCGGTGCCCTTGGGCCCAGCGTCCCGCGACCTGGCCGCTCGTCTAACGGAGATCCCCACCGACGGCGGCCGCACAGCGACCCCTACAGGCCTCACGCCGCCCTGCGCCCCGCCGCTCGGACCCGCGCCCTGCGCGCCCGCCCCGCCGACGCGCGCCGCCTCCCGCGCCCACGGCACCCCGACGCCGCCCGCCTCACGCCCCGCTCCGCGCACCAGCCTCACCCTCCCCGCGCACAACAGCCTCTCGCCGCACCCGCCTCCCTTTCTCCCGCTCTGCCCGGGACCTCGAGCCACACACCAACCCCACCTGCCCCCACCCCCCCCGCTCCCCCCCGCCTCCAGCTGCACCCGGGCGGCACCGCCACGGCCCCTCGCCTTCCTCGCCGCTTCCCTGCCCGCTCCTCCCCCTCCGGCAAGCTTCTCCTCTGCTGCCAGAGCCCAACACCTCCTGCTGCTGCCAGGTACCCGGGCGCTCGGGGCCTCGGAGCGTCACCAAAATTTCCCAGCTGGCCCGTGCCCACCCCGGAGACAGGCTGCTGCCCTGCGCAGGGGAGCAGGGCAAGAGGAGTTCTTTCTTCCTGGGCACGAGGTGGCCCCTTCCAGCTGGGGCGCTCCGAATGCGCTTTTACACTTGGTTCTCATGCTTTTCGAGCGCTTCAGGTACGGCAGGATTTGACCCCTCGCCGCTCAACGCGCGCGCAGGCACGCACACACACACGTACTGCTGTTTTGCAAAGCAACTCCAAGCCTGCGGCGTCATCATCCACCTGCTCCTTTCTTGATCGAAACGTCCCTGGCGTCTGTCCTGCTACAGTTACTTCCCTGCGATGCCAGGTAACGGGAGGGTTTTGCAGAGGTGCTGGAGGGGCCGGCGCGCTGGCCTTCTCTCGGTAGTCCGGGGGTGTCCCTTATTCCTCGGGGGGGGGGTGGGGGGAGCTGTCCTTCTCCTCCTTGCAATGAGCTGGGCTCCTTTAGTCGTGCTTACTTAACCATGACCGTGCAGCAGACCGCGTAAACCACCTACCTACCTATCTTCGCCTTGCGAAACTTCCTGCCAGTTAGACTCATAGAATCCTTTAGGTGGGAAAAGACCCTTAAGATCATCAAGTCCAACCGTAAACCTAGCTCTGCCAAGTCCACCGCTAAGCCATGTCCCTAAGCGCCGCGTCGGCACGTCTTTTAAAGACCTCCAGGGGCGGTGACTCCACCACTTCCCTGGGCGGCCTGTTCCAGCGCTTGACAACCCTTTCGGTGAAGAATTTTTCCCTGAGAGCCGATCTAAAGCTCCCCTGGCGCAACCTGAGGCCGTTTCCTCTCGTCCCATCGCCCGTCACCTGGGAGAAGAGACTGACACCCCCCTCGCTACAACCTCCTTCCGGGTAGTTGTAGAGAGCGACACGGTCTCCCCTCAGGCTCCTCTTCTCCAGACTGAACGACCCCGGTTCCCTCAGCTGCCTCCTCAGCAGGCGTGTGCTCTAGACCCTTCACCGGCTTCGTTGCCCTCCTTTGGCCGCGCTCCAGCACCTCAGTGTCTTTCTCGTAGCGAGGGGCCCAAACCCGAAGACGGTACTCGAGGTGCGGCCTCACCAGTGCCGAGCACAGGGGGACGCTCGCTTCCCTAGTCCTGCTGGCCACACGATTTCTGATACAAGCCAGGATGCCGTTGGCCGCCTTGGCCACCTGGGCACGCTGCCGGCTCACGTTCAGCCGGCTGTCGACCAACACCCCCAGGTCCTTTGCCCGCCGGGCAGCTTTCCAGCCACTCTTCGCCAAGCCCGTAGCGTTGCACGGGGTTGTTGGGACCCGGGTGCAGGACCCGGCACTTGGCCTGCTTGAACCTCACACAGCTGGCCTCGGCCCATCGATCCAGCCTGTCCAGAGCCCTCTGTAGAGCCTTCCTGCCCGCCAGCAGATCAACGCTCCCGCCCGGCTTGGTGTCGGCTGCAGCATGCCGTAGCTTAAAGAGGGATTGGTACAGTAGCTAAAGACCAGTTGGTACAATAGTCAGGGAGGGAGGCTTTTGCTCAGAGGAGGGGTACGTGGTTGGGGCGTGCTGAGTCTTCCAGCCCCCCACCTCGGGAAGGCAGCCTGAGGATCGGAGCTGCCGCAGGTTTCCACTTGCGCCCAGAGCCCCCGGGGTTTTGCCTTGCCGCTGCCTTTCTTTTCCACGTCAGCCTTTCCTGTCCCGTTGGCGTGGGGCTGAGCCCGGGCAGCAGCCAGGCGCCCCTCCTGCCTGTGGCTCCCCGCCCTCTCCCGTGGGAAGGGGAGGGAAGAGAAAGAGGGCAAAAAGCCTGCCGGCTCAGGACGACGACACGTTACCGAGGAAAGCCAGAGCTGCCCGCGGAGCGCGAGCCCAGGTGCGTGCGAGGCGCTGGCGAGGGGCAAGGCGAGGCGCGCGGGGCGGGCTGCCCGCGGGGCAAAAGGTGGTGGGGAATCGAACTCGGTGCCCTTGGGCCCAGCGTCCCGCGACCTGGCCGCTCGTCTAACGGAGATCCCCACCGACGGCGGCCGCACAGCGACCCCTACAGGCCTCACGCCGCCCTGCGCCCCGCCGCTCGGACCCGCGCCCTGCGCGCCCGCCCCGCCGACGCGCGCCGCCTCCCGCGCCCACGGCACCCCGACGCCGCCCGCCTCACGCCCCGCTCCGCGCACCAGCCTCACCCTCCCCGCGCACAACAGCCTCTCGCCGCACCCGCCTCCCTTTCTCCCGCTCTGCCCGGGACCTCGAGCCACACACCAACCCCACCTGCCCCCACCCCCCCCGCTCCCCCCCGCCTCCAGCTGCACCCGGGCGGCACCGCCACGGCCCCTCGCCTTCCTCGCCGCTTCCCTGCCCGCTCCTCCCCCTCCGGCAAGCTTCTCCTCTGCTGCCAGAGCCCAACACCTCCTGCTGCTGCCAGGTACCCGGGCGCTCGGGGCCTCGGAGCGTCACCAAAATTTCCCAGCTGGCCCGTGCCCACCCCGGAGACAGGCTGCTGCCCTGCGCAGGGGAGCAGGGCAAGAGGAGTTCTTTCTTCCTGGGCACGAGGTGGCCCCTTCCAGCTGGGGCGCTCCGAATGCGCTTTTACACTTGGTTCTCATGCTTTTCGAGCGCTTCAGGTACGGCAGGATTTGACCCCTCGCCGCTCAACGCGCGCGCAGGCACGCACACACACACGTACTGCTGTTTTGCAAAGCAACTCCAAGCCTGTGGCGTCATCATCCACCTGCTCCTTTCTTGATCGAAACGTCCCTGGCGTCTGTCCTGCTACAGTTACTTCCCTGCGATGCCAGGTAACGGGAGGGTTTTGCAGAGGTGCTGGAGGGGCCGGCGCGCTGGCCTTCTCTCGGTAGTCCGGGGGTGTCCCTTATTCCTCGGGGGGTGGGGGGGTGGGGGGGGCCGTCCTTCTCCTCCTTGCAATGAGCTGGGCTCCTTTAGTCGTGCTTACTTAACCATGACCGTGCAGCAGACCGCGTAAACCACCTACCTACCTATCTTCGCCTTGCGAAACTTCCTGCCAGTTAGACTCATAGAATCCTTTAGGTGGGAAAAGACCCTTAAGATCATCAAGTCCAACCGTAAACCTAGCTCTGCCAAGTCCACCGCTAAGCCATGTCCCTAAGCGCCGCGTCGGCACGTCTTTTAAAGACCTCCAGGGGCGGTGACTCCACCACTTCCCTGGGCGGCCTGTTCCAGCGCTTGACAACCCTTTCGGTGAAGAATTTTTCCCTGAGAGCCGATCTAAAGCTCCCCTGGCGCAACCTGAGGCCGTTTCCTCTCGTCCCATCGCCCGTCACCTGGGAGAAGAGACTGACACCCCCCTCGCTACAACCTCCTTCCGGGTAGTTGTAGAGAGCGACACGGTCTCCCCTCAGGCTCCTCTTCTCCAGACTGAACGACCCCGGTTCCCTCAGCTGCCTCCTCAGCAGGCGTGTGCTCTAGACCCTTCACCGGCTTCGTTGCCCTCCTTTGGCCGCGCTCCAGCACCTCAGTGTCTTTCTCGTAGCGAGGGGCCCAAACCCGAAGACGGTACTCGAGGTGCGGCCTCACCAGTGCCGAGCACAGGGGGACGCTCGCTTCCCTAGTCCTGCTGGCCACACGATTTCTGATACAAGCCAGGATGCCGTTGGCCGCCTTGGCCACCTGGGCACGCTGCCGGCTCACGTTCAGCCGGCTGTCGACCAACACCCCCAGGTCCTTTGCCCGCCGGGCAGCTTTCCAGCCACTCTTCGCCAAGCCCGTAGCGTTGCACGGGGTTGTTGGGACCCGGGTGCAGGACCCGGCACTTGGCCTGCTTGAACCTCACACAGCTGGCCTCGGCCCATCGATCCAGCCTGTCCAGAGCCCTCTGTAGAGCCTTCCTGCCCGCCAGCAGATCAACGCTCCCGCCCGGCTTGGTGTCGGCTGCAGCATGCCGTAGCTTAAAGAGGGATTGGTACAGTAGCTAAAGACCAGTTGGTACAATAGTCAGGGAGGGAGGCTTTTGCTCAGAGGAGGGGTACGTGGTTGGGGCGTGCTGAGTCTTCCAGCCCCCCACCTCGGGAAGGCAGCCTGAGGATCGGAGCTGCCGCAGGTTTCCACTTGCGCCCAGAGCCCCCGGGGTTTTGCCTTGCCGCTGCCTTTCTTTTCCACGTCAGCCTTTCCTGTCCCGTTGGCGTGGGGCTGAGGCCGGGCAGCAGCCAGGCGCCCCTCCTGCCTGTGGCTCCCCGCCCTCTCCCGTGGGAAGGGGAGGGAAGAGAAAGAGGGCAAAAAGCCTGCCGGCTCAGGACGACGACACGTTACCGAGGAAAGCCAGAGCTGCCCGCGGAGCGCGAGCCCAGGTGCGTGCGAGGCGCTGGCGAGGGGCAAGGCGAGGCGCGCGGGGCGGGCTGCCCGCGGGGCAAAAGGTGGTGGGGAATCGAACTCGGTGCCCTTGGGCCCAGCGTCCCGCGACCTGGCCGCTCGTCTAACGGAGATCCCCACCGACGGCGGCCGCACAGCGACCCCTACAGGCCTCACGCCGCCCTGCGCCCCGCCGCTCGGACCCGCGCCCTGCGCGCCCGCCCCGCCGACGCGCGCCGCCTCCCGCGCCCACGGCACCCCGACGCCGCCCGCCTCACGCCCCGCTCCGCGCACCAGCCTCACCCTCCCCGCGCACAACAGCCTCTCGCCGCACCCGCCTCCCTTTCTCCCGCTCTGCCCGGGACCTCGAGCCACACACCAACCCCACCTGCCCCCACCCCCCCCGCTCCCCCCCGCCTCCAGCTGCACCCGGGCGGCACCGCCACGGCCCCTCGCCTTCCTCGCCGCTTCCCTGCCCGCTCCTCCCCCTCCGGCAAGCTTCTCCTCTGCTGCCAGAGCCCAACACCTCCTGCTGCTGCCAGGTACCCGGGCGCTCGGGGCCTCGGAGCGTCACCAAAATTTCCCAGCTGGCCCGTGCCCACCCCGGAGACAGGCTGCTGCCCTGCGCAGGGGAGCAGGGCAAGAGGAGTTCTTTCTTCCTGGGCACGAGGTGGCCCCTTCCAGCTGGGGCGCTCCGAATGCGCTTTTACACTTGGTTCTCATGCTTTTCGAGCGCTTCAGGTACGGCAGGATTTGACCCCTCGCCGCTCAACGCGCGCGCAGGCACGCACACACACACGTACTGCTGTTTTGCAAAGCAACTCCAAGCCTGTGGCGTCATCATCCACCTGCTCCTTTCTTGATCGAAACGTCCCTGGCGTCTGTCCTGCTACAGTTACTTCCCTGCGATGCCAGGTAACGGGAGGGTTTTGCAGAGGTGCTGGAGGGGCCGGCGCGCTGGCCTTCTCTCGGTAGTCCGGGGGTGTCCCTTATTCCTCGGGGGGGGGGTGGGGGGAGCTGTCCTTCTCCTCCTTGCAATGAGCTGGGCTCCTTTAGTCGTGCTTACTTAACCATGACCGTGCAGCAGACCGCGTAAACCACCTACCTACCTATCTTCGCCTTGCGAAACTTCCTGCCAGTTAGACTCATAGAATCCTTTAGGTGGGAAAAGACCCTTAAGATCATCAAGTCCAACCGTAAACCTAGCTCTGCCAAGTCCACCGCTAAGCCATGTCCCTAAGCGCCGCGTCGGCACGTCTTTTAAAGACCTCCAGGGGCGGTGACTCCACCACTTCCCTGGGCGGCCTGTTCCAGCGCTTGACAACCCTTTCGGTGAAGAATTTTTCCCTGAGAGCCGATCTAAAGCTCCCCTGGCGCAACCTGAGGCCGTTTCCTCTCGTCCCATCGCCCGTCACCTGGGAGAAGAGACTGACACCCCCCTCGCTACAACCTCCTTCCGGGTAGTTGTAGAGAGCGACACGGTCTCCCCTCAGGCTCCTCTTCTCCAGACTGAACGACCCCGGTTCCCTCAGCTGCCTCCTCAGCAGGCGTGTGCTCTAGACCCTTCACCGGCTTCGTTGCCCTCCTTTGGCCGCGCTCCAGCACCTCAGTGTCTTTCTCGTAGCGAGGGGCCCAAACCCGAAGACGGTACTCGAGGTGCGGCCTCACCAGTGCCGAGCACAGGGGGACGCTCGCTTCCCTAGTCCTGCTGGCCACACGATTTCTGATACAAGCCAGGATGCCGTTGGCCGCCTTGGCCACCTGGGCACGCTGCCGGCTCACGTTCAGCCGGCTGTCGACCAACACCCCCAGGTCCTTTGCCCGCCGGGCAGCTTTCCAGCCACTCTTCGCCAAGCCCGTAGCGTTGCACGGGGTTGTTGGGACCCGGGTGCAGGACCCGGCACTTGGCCTGCTTGAACCTCACACAGCTGGCCTCGGCCCATCGATCCAGCCTGTCCAGAGCCCTCTGTAGAGCCTTCCTGCCCGCCAGCAGATCAACGCTCCCGCCCGGCTTGGTGTCGGCTGCAGCATGCCGTAGCTTAAAGAGGGATTGGTACAGTAGCTAAAGACCAGTTGGTACAATAGTCAGGGAGGGAGGCTTTTGCTCAGAGGAGGGGTACGTGGTTGGGGCGTGCTGAGTCTTCCAGCCCCCCACCTCGGGAAGGCAGCCTGAGGATCGGAGCTGCCGCAGGTTTCCACTTGCGCCCAGAGCCCCCGGGGTTTTGCCTTGCCGCTGCCTTTCTTTTCCACGTCAGCCTTTCCTGTCCCGTTGGCGTGGGGCTGAGGCCGGGCAGCAGCCAGGCGCCCCTCCTGCCTGTGGCTCCCCGCCCTCTCCCGTGGGAAGGGGAGGGAAGAGAAAGAGGGCAAAAAGCCTGCCGGCTCAGGACGACGACACGTTACCGAGGAAAGCCAGAGCTGCCCGCGGAGCGCGAGCCCAGGTGCGTGCGAGGCGCTGGCGAGGGGCAAGGCGAGGCGCGCGGGGCGGGCTGCCCGCGGGGCAAAAGGTGGTGGGGAATCGAACTCGGTGCCCTTGGGCCCAGCGTCCCGCGACCTGGCCGCTCGTCTAACGGAGATCCCCACCGACGGCGGCCGCACAGCGACCCCTACAGGCCTCACGCCGCCCTGCGCCCCGCCGCTCGGACCCGCGCCCTGCGCGCCCGCCCCGCCGACGCGCGCCGCCTCCCGCGCCCACGGCACCCCGACGCCGCCCGCCTCACGCCCCGCTCCGCGCACCAGCCTCACCCTCCCCGCGCACAACAGCCTCTCGCCGCACCCGCCTCCCTTTCTCCCGCTCTGCCCGGGACCTCGAGCCACACACCAACCCCACCTGCCCCCACCCCCCCCGCTCCCCCCCGCCTCCAGCTGCACCCGGGCGGCACCGCCACGGCCCCTCGCCTTCCTCGCCGCTTCCCTGCCCGCTCCTCCCCCTCCGGCAAGCTTCTCCTCTGCTGCCAGAGCCCAACACCTCCTGCTGCTGCCAGGTACCCGGGCGCTCGGGGCCTCGGAGCGTCACCAAAATTTCCCAGCTGGCCCGTGCCCACCCCGGAGACAGGCTGCTGCCCTGCGCAGGGGAGCAGGGCAAGAGGAGTTCTTTCTTCCTGGGCACGAGGTGGCCCCTTCCAGCTGGGGCGCTCCGAATGCGCTTTTACACTTGGTTCTCATGCTTTTCGAGCGCTTCAGGTACGGCAGGATTTGACCCCTCGCCGCTCAACGCGCGCGCAGGCACGCACACACACACGTACTGCTGTTTTGCAAAGCAACTCCAAGCCTGCGGCGTCATCATCCACCTGCTCCTTTCTTGATCGAAACGTCCCTGGCGTCTGTCCTGCTACAGTTACTTCCCTGCGATGCCAGGTAACGGGAGGGTTTTGCAGAGGTGCTGGAGGGGCCGGCGCGCTGGCCTTCTCTCGGTAGTCCGGGGGTGTCCCTTATTCCTCGGGGGGGGGGTGGGGGGAGCTGTCCTTCTCCTCCTTGCAATGAGCTGGGCTCCTTTAGTCGTGCTTACTTAACCATGACCGTGCAGCAGACCGCGTAAACCACCTACCTACCTATCTTCGCCTTGCGAAACTTCCTGCCAGTTAGACTCATAGAATCCTTTAGGTGGGAAAAGACCCTTAAGATCATCAAGTCCAACCGTAAACCTAGCTCTGCCAAGTCCACCGCTAAGCCATGTCCCTAAGCGCCGCGTCGGCACGTCTTTTAAAGACCTCCAGGGGCGGTGACTCCACCACTTCCCTGGGCGGCCTGTTCCAGCGCTTGACAACCCTTTCGGTGAAGAATTTTTCCCTGAGAGCCGATCTAAAGCTCCCCTGGCGCAACCTGAGGCCGTTTCCTCTCGTCCCATCGCCCGTCACCTGGGAGAAGAGACTGACACCCCCCTCGCTACAACCTCCTTCCGGGTAGTTGTAGAGAGCGACACGGTCTCCCCTCAGGCTCCTCTTCTCCAGACTGAACGACCCCGGTTCCCTCAGCTGCCTCCTCAGCAGGCGTGTGCTCTAGACCCTTCACCGGCTTCGTTGCCCTCCTTTGGCCGCGCTCCAGCACCTCAGTGTCTTTCTCGTAGCGAGGGGCCCAAACCCGAAGACGGTACTCGAGGTGCGGCCTCACCAGTGCCGAGCACAGGGGGACGCTCGCTTCCCTAGTCCTGCTGGCCACACGATTTCTGATACAAGCCAGGATGCCGTTGGCCGCCTTGGCCACCTGGGCACGCTGCCGGCTCACGTTCAGCCGGCTGTCGACCAACACCCCCAGGTCCTTTGCCCGCCGGGCAGCTTTCCAGCCACTCTTCGCCAAGCCCGTAGCGTTGCACGGGGTTGTTGGGACCCGGGTGCAGGACCCGGCACTTGGCCTGCTTGAACCTCACACAGCTGGCCTCGGCCCATCGATCCAGCCTGTCCAGAGCCCTCTGTAGAGCCTTCCTGCCCGCCAGCAGATCAACGCTCCCGCCCGGCTTGGTGTCGGCTGCAGCATGCCGTAGCTTAAAGAGGGATTGGTACAGTAGCTAAAGACCAGTTGGTACAATAGTCAGGGAGGGAGGCTTTTGCTCAGAGGAGGGGTACGTGGTTGGGGCGTGCTGAGTCTTCCAGCCCCCCACCTCGGGAAGGCAGCCTGAGGATCGGAGCTGCCGCAGGTTTCCACTTGCGCCCAGAGCCCCCGGGGTTTTGCCTTGCCGCTGCCTTTCTTTTCCACGTCAGCCTTTCCTGTCCCGTTGGCGTGGGGCTGAGGCCGGGCAGCAGCCAGGCGCCCCTCCTGCCTGTGGCTCCCCGCCCTCTCCCGTGGGAAGGGGAGGGAAGAGAAAGAGGGCAAAAAGCCTGCCGGCTCAGGACGACGACACGTTACCGAGGAAAGCCAGAGCTGCCCGCGGAGCGCGAGCCCAGGTGCGTGCGAGGCGCTGGCGAGGGGCAAGGCGAGGCGCGCGGGGCGGGCTGCCCGCGGGGCAAAAGGTGGTGGGGAATCGAACTCGGTGCCCTTGGGCCCAGCGTCCCGCGACCTGGCCGCTCGTCTAACGGAGATCCCCACCGACGGCGGCCGCACAGCGACCCCTACAGGCCTCACGCCGCCCTGCGCCCCGCCGCTCGGACCCGCGCCCTGCGCGCCCGCCCCGCCGACGCGCGCCGCCTCCCGCGCCCACGGCACCCCGACGCCGCCCGCCTCACGCCCCGCTCCGCGCACCAGCCTCACCCTCCCCGCGCACAACAGCCTCTCGCCGCACCCGCCTCCCTTTCTCCCGCTCTGCCCGGGACCTCGAGCCACACACCAACCCCACCTGCCCCCACCCCCCCCGCTCCCCCCCGCCTCCAGCTGCACCCGGGCGGCACCGCCACGGCCCCTCGCCTTCCTCGCCGCTTCCCTGCCCGCTCCTCCCCCTCCGGCAAGCTTCTCCTCTGCTGCCAGAGCCCAACACCTCCTGCTGCTGCCAGGTACCCGGGCGCTCGGGGCCTCGGAGCATCACCAAAATTTCCCAGCTGGCCCGTGCCCACCCCGGAGACAGGCTGCTGCCCTGCGCAGGGGAGCAGGGCAAGAGGAGTTCTTTCTTCCTGGGCACGAGGTGGCCCCTTCCAGCTGGGGCGCTCCGAATGCGCTTTTACACTTGGTTCTCATGCTTTTCGAGCGCTTCAGGTACGGCAGGATTTGACCCCTCGCCGCTCAACGCGCGCGCAGGCACGCACACACACACGTACTGCTGTTTTGCAAAGCAACTCCAAGCCTGTGGCGTCATCATCCACCTGCTCCTTTCTTGATCGAAACGTCCCTGGCGTCTGTCCTGCTACAGTTACTTCCCTGCGATGCCAGGTAACGGGAGGGTTTTGCAGAGGTGCTGGAGGGGCCGGCGCGCTGGCCTTCTCTCGGTAGTCCGGGGGTGTCCCTTATTCCTCGGGGGGGGGGTGGGGGGAACTGTCCTTCTCCTCCTTGCAATGAGCTGGGCTCCTTTAGTCGTGCTTACTTAACCATGACCGTGCAGCAGACCGCGTAAACCACCTACCTACCTATCTTCGCCTTGCGAAACTTCCTGCCAGTTAGACTCATAGAATCCTTTAGGTGGGAAAAGACCCTTAAGATCATCAAGTCCAACCGTAAACCTAGCTCTGCCAAGTCCACCGCTAAGCCATGTCCCTAAGCGCCGCGTCGGCACGTCTTTTAAAGACCTCCAGGGGCGGTGACTCCACCACTTCCCTGGGCGGCCTGTTCCAGCGCTTGACAACCCTTTCGGTGAAGAATTTTTCCCTGAGAGCCGATCTAAAGCTCCCCTGGCGCAACCTGAGGCCGTTTCCTCTCGTCCCATCGCCCGTCACCTGGGAGAAGAGACTGACACCCCCCTCGCTACAACCTCCTTCCGGGTAGTTGTAGAGAGCGACACGGTCTCCCCTCAGGCTCCTCTTCTCCAGACTGAACGACCCCGGTTCCCTCAGCTGCCTCCTCAGCAGGCGTGTGCTCTAGACCCTTCACCGGCTTCGTTGCCCTCCTTTGGCCGCGCTCCAGCACCTCAGTGTCTTTCTCGTAGCGAGGGGCCCAAACCCGAAGACGGTACTCGAGGTGCGGCCTCACCAGTGCCGAGCACAGGGGGACGCTCGCTTCCCTAGTCCTGCTGGCCACACGATTTCTGATACAAGCCAGGATGCCGTTGGCCGCCTTGGCCACCTGGGCACGCTGCCGGCTCACGTTCAGCCGGCTGTCGACCAACACCCCCAGGTCCTTTGCCCGCCGGGCAGCTTTCCAGCCACTCTTCGCCAAGCCCGTAGCGTTGCACGGGGTTGTTGGGACCCGGGTGCAGGACCCGGCACTTGGCCTGCTTGAACCTCACACAGCTGGCCTCGGCCCATCGATCCAGCCTGTCCAGAGCCCTCTGTAGAGCCTTCCTGCCCGCCAGCAGATCAACGCTCCCGCCCGGCTTGGTGTCGGCTGCAGCATGCCGTAGCTTAAAGAGGGATTGGTACAGTAGCTAAAGACCAGTTGGTACAATAGTCAGGGAGGGAGGCTTTTGCTCAGAGGAGGGGTACGTGGTTGGGGCGTGCTGAGTCTTCCAGCCCCCCACCTCGGGAAGGCAGCCTGAGGATCGGAGCTGCCGCAGGTTTCCACTTGCGCCCAGAGCCCCCGGGGTTTTGCCTTGCCGCTGCCTTTCTTTTCCACGTCAGCCTTTCCTGTCCCGTTGGCGTGGGGCTGAGGCCGGGCAGCAGCCAGGCGCCCCTCCTGCCTGTGGCTCCCCGCCCTCTCCCGTGGGAAGGGGAGGGAAGAGAAAGAGGGCAAAAAGCCTGCCGGCTCAGGACGACGACACGTTACCGAGGAAAGCCAGAGCTGCCCGCGGAGCGCGAGCCCAGGTGCGTGCGAGGCGCTGGCGAGGGGCAAGGCGAGGCGCGCGGGGCGGGCTGCCCGCGGGGCAAAAGGTGGTGGGGAATCGAACTCGGTGCCCTTGGGCCCAGCGTCCCGCGACCTGGCCGCTCGTCTAACGGAGATCCCCACCGACGGCGGCCGCACAGCGACCCCTACAGGCCTCACGCCGCCCTGCGCCCCGCCGCTCGGACCCGCGCCCTGCGCGCCCGCCCCGCCGACGCGCGCCGCCTCCCGCGCCCACGGCACCCCGACGCCGCCCGCCTCACGCCCCGCTCCGCGCACCAGCCTCACCCTCCCCGCGCACAACAGCCTCTCGCCGCACCCGCCTCCCTTTCTCCCGCTCTGCCCGGGACCTCGAGCCACACACCAACCCCACCTGCCCCCACCCCCCCCGCTCCCCCCCGCCTCCAGCTGCACCCGGGCGGCACCGCCACGGCCCCTCGCCTTCCTCGCCGCTTCCCTGCCCGCTCCTCCCCCTCCGGCAAGCTTCTCCTCTGCTGCCAGAGCCCAACACCTCCTGCTGCTGCCAGGTACCCGGGCGCTCGGGGCCTCGGAGCGTCACCAAAATTTCCCAGCTGGCCCGTGCCCACCCCGGAGACAGGCTGCTGCCCTGCGCAGGGGAGCAGGGCAAGAGGAGTTCTTTCTTCCTGGGCACGAGGTGGCCCCTTCCAGCTGGGGCGCTCCGAATGCGCTTTTACACTTGGTTCTCATGCTTTTCGAGCGCTTCAGGTACGGCAGGATTTGACCCCTCGCCGCTCAACGCGCGCGCAGGCACGCACACACACACGTACTGCTGTTTTGCAAAGCAACTCCAAGCCTGTGGCGTCATCATCCACCTGCTCCTTTCTTGATCGAAACGTCCCTGGCGTCTGTCCTGCTACAGTTACTTCCCTGCGATGCCAGGTAACGGGAGGGTTTTGCAGAGGTGCTGGAGGGGCTGGCGCGCTGGCCTTCTCTCGGTAGTCTGGGGGTGTCCCTTATTCCTCGGGGGGTAGGGGGGTGGGGGGGGCCGTCCTTCTCCTCCTTGCAATGAGCTGGGCTCCTTTAGTCGTGCTTACTTAACCATGACCGTGCAGCAGACCGCGTAAACCACCTACCTACCTATCTTCACCTTACGAAACTTCCTGCCAGTTAGACTCATAGAATCCTTTAGGTGGGAAAAGACCCTTAACATCATCAAGTCCAACCGTAAACCTAGCTCTGCCAAGTCCACCGCTAAGCCATGTCCCTAAGCGCCGCGTCGGCACGTCTTTTAAAGACCTCCAGGGGCGGTGACTCCACCACTTCCCTGGGCGGCCTGTTCCAGCGCTTGACAACCCTTTCGGTGAAGAATTTTTCCCTGAGAGCCGATCTAAAGCTCCCCTGGCGCAACCTGAGGCCGTTTCCTCTCGTCCCATCGCCCGTCACCTGGGAGAAGAGACTGACACCCCCCTCGCTACAACCTCCTTCCGGGTAGTTGTAGAGAGCGACAAGGTCTCCCCTCAGGCTCCTCTTCTCCAGACTGAACGACCCCGGTTCCCTCAGCTGCCTCCTCAGCAGGCGTGTGCTCTAGACCCTTCACCGGCTTCGTTGCCCTCCTTTGGCCGCGCTCCAGCACCTCAGTGTCTTTCTCGTAGCGAGGGGCCCAAACCCGAAGACGGTACTCGAGGTGCGGCCTCACCAGTGCCGAGCACAGGGGGACGCTCGCTTCCCTAGTCCTGCTGGCCACACGATTTCTGATACAAGCCAGGATGCCGTTGGCCGCCTTGGCCACCTGGGCACGCTGCCGGCTCACGTTCAGCCGGCTGTCGACCAACACCCCCAGGTCCTTTGCCCGCCGGGCAGCTTTCCAGCCACTCTTCGCCAAGCCCGTAGCGTTGCACGGGGTTGTTGGGACCCGGGTGCAGGACCCGGCACTTGGCCTGCTTGAACCTCACACAGCTGGCCTCGGCCCATCGATCCAGCCTGTCCAGAGCCCTCTGTAGAGCCTTCCTGCCCGCCAGCAGATCAACGCTCCCGCCCGGCTTGGTGTCGGCTGCAGCATGCCGTAGCTTAAAGAGGGATTGGTACAGTAGCTAAAGACCAGTTGGTACAATAGTCAGGGAGGGAGGCTTTTGCTCAGAGGAGGGGTACGTGGTTGGGGCGTGCTGAGTCTTCCAGCCCCCCACCTCGGGAAGGCAGCCTGAGGATCGGAGCTGCCGCAGGTTTCCACTTGCGCCCAGAGCCCCCGGGGTTTTGCCTTGCCGCTGCCTTTCTTTTCCACGTCAGCCTTTCCTGTCCCGTTGGCGTGGGGCTGAGGCCGGGCAGCAGCCAGGCGCCCCTCCTGCCTGTGGCTCCCCGCCCTCTCCCGTGGGAAGGGGAGGGAAGAGAAAGAGGGCAAAAAGCCTGCCGGCTCAGGACGACGACACGTTACCGAGGAAAGCCAGAGCTGCCCGCGGAGCGCGAGCCCAGGTGCGTGCGAGGCGCTGGCGAGGGGCAAGGCGAGGCGCGCGGGGCGGGCTGCCCGCGGGGCAAAAGGTGGTGGGGAATCGAACTCGGTGCCCTTGGGCCCAGCGTCCCGCGACCTGGCCGCTCGTCTAACGGAGATCCCCACCGACGGCGGCCGCACAGCGACCCCTACAGGCCTCACGCCGCCCTGCGCCCCGCCGCTCGGACCCGCGCCCTGCGCGCCCGCCCCGCCGACGCGCGCCGCCTCCCGCGCCCACGGCACCCCGACGCCGCCCGCCTCACGCCCCGCTCCGCGCACCAGCCTCACCCTCCCCGCGCACAACAGCCTCTCGCCGCACCCGCCTCCCTTTCTCCCGCTCTGCCCGGGACCTCGAGCCACACACCAACCCCACCTGCCCCCACCCCCCCCGCTCCCCCCCGCCTCCAGCTGCACCCGGGCGGCACCGCCACGGCCCCTCGCCTTCCTCGCCGCTTCCCTGCCCGCTCCTCCCCCTCCGGCAAGCTTCTCCTCTGCTGCCAGAGCCCAACACCTCCTGCTGCTGCCAGGTACCCGGGCGCTCGGGGCCTCGGAGCATCACCAAAATTTCCCAGCTGGCCCGTGCCCACCCCGGAGACAGGCTGCTGCCCTGCGCAGGGGAGCAGGGCAAGAGGAGTTCTTTCTTCCTGGGCACGAGGTGGCCCCTTCCAGCTGGGGCGCTCCGAATGCGCTTTTACACTTGGTTCTCATGCTTTTCGAGCGCTTCAGGTACGGCAGGATTTGACCCCTCGCCGCTCAACGCGCGCGCAGGCACGCACACACACACGTACTGCTGTTTTGCAAAGCAACTCCAAGCCTGTGGCGTCATCATCCACCTGCTCCTTTCTTGATCGAAACGTCCCTGGCGTCTGTCCTGCTACAGTTACTTCCCTGCGATGCCAGGTAACGGGAGGGTTTTGCAGAGGTGCTGGAGGGGCCGGCGCGCTGGCCTTCTCTCGGTAGTCCGGGGGTGTCCCTTATTCCTCGGGGGGGGGGTGGGGGGAACTGTCCTTCTCCTCCTTGCAATGAGCTGGGCTCCTTTAGTCGTGCTTACTTAACCATGACCGTGCAGCAGACCGCGTAAACCACCTACCTACCTATCTTCGCCTTGCGAAACTTCCTGCCAGTTAGACTCATAGAATCCTTTAGGTGGGAAAAGACCCTTAAGATCATCAAGTCCAACCGTAAACCTAGCTCTGCCAAGTCCACCGCTAAGCCATGTCCCTAAGCGCCGCGTCGGCACGTCTTTTAAAGACCTCCAGGGGCGGTGACTCCACCACTTCCCTGGGCGGCCTGTTCCAGCGCTTGACAACCCTTTCGGTGAAGAATTTTTCCCTGAGAGCCGATCTAAAGCTCCCCTGGCGCAACCTGAGGCCGTTTCCTCTCGTCCCATCGCCCGTCACCTGGGAGAAGAGACTGACACCCCCCTCGCTACAACCTCCTTCCGGGTAGTTGTAGAGAGCGACACGGTCTCCCCTCAGGCTCCTCTTCTCCAGACTGAACGACCCCGGTTCCCTCAGCTGCCTCCTCAGCAGGCGTGTGCTCTAGACCCTTCACCGGCTTCGTTGCCCTCCTTTGGCCGCGCTCCAGCACCTCAGTGTCTTTCTCGTAGCGAGGGGCCCAAACCCGAAGACGGTACTCGAGGTGCGGCCTCACCAGTGCCGAGCACAGGGGGACGCTCGCTTCCCTAGTCCTGCTGGCCACACGATTTCTGATACAAGCCAGGATGCCGTTGGCCGCCTTGGCCACCTGGGCACGCTGCCGGCTCACGTTCAGCCGGCTGTCGACCAACACCCCCAGGTCCTTTGCCCGCCGGGCAGCTTTCCAGCCACTCTTCGCCAAGCCCGTAGCGTTGCACGGGGTTGTTGGGACCCGGGTGCAGGACCCGGCACTTGGCCTGCTTGAACCTCACACAGCTGGCCTCGGCCCATCGATCCAGCCTGTCCAGAGCCCTCTGTAGAGCCTTCCTGCCCGCCAGCAGATCAACGCTCCCGCCCGGCTTGGTGTCGGCTGCAGCATGCCGTAGCTTAAAGAGGGATTGGTACAGTAGCTAAAGACCAGTTGGTACAATAGTCAGGGAGGGAGGCTTTTGCTCAGAGGAGGGGTACGTGGTTGGGGCGTGCTGAGTCTTCCAGCCCCCCACCTCGGGAAGGCAGCCTGAGGATCGGAGCTGCCGCAGGTTTCCACTTGCGCCCAGAGCCCCCGGGGTTTTGCCTTGCCGCTGCCTTTCTTTTCCACGTCAGCCTTTCCTGTCCCGTTGGCGTGGGGCTGAGGCCGGGCAGCAGCCAGGCGCCCCTCCTGCCTGTGGCTCCCCGCCCTCTCCCGTGGGAAGGGGAGGGAAGAGAAAGAGGGCAAAAAGCCTGCCGGCTCAGGACGACGACACGTTACCGAGGAAAGCCAGAGCTGCCCGCGGAGCGCGAGCCCAGGTGCGTGCGAGGCGCTGGCGAGGGGCAAGGCGAGGCGCGCGGGGCGGGCTGCCCGCGGGGCAAAAGGTGGTGGGGAATCGAACTCGGTGCCCTTGGGCCCAGCGTCCCGCGACCTGGCCGCTCGTCTAACGGAGATCCCCACCGACGGCGGCCGCACAGCGACCCCTACAGGCCTCACGCCGCCCTGCGCCCCGCCGCTCGGACCCGCGCCCTGCGCGCCCGCCCCGCCGACGCGCGCCGCCTCCCGCGCCCACGGCACCCCGACGCCGCCCGCCTCACGCCCCGCTCCGCGCACCAGCCTCACCCTCCCCGCGCACAACAGCCTCTCGCCGCACCCGCCTCCCTTTCTCCCGCTCTGCCCGGGACCTCGAGCCACACACCAACCCCACCTGCCCCCACCCCCCCCGCTCCCCCCCGCCTCCAGCTGCACCCGGGCGGCACCGCCACGGCCCCTCGCCTTCCTCGCCGCTTCCCTGCCCGCTCCTCCCCCTCCGGCAAGCTTCTCCTCTGCTGCCAGAGCCCAACACCTCCTGCTGCTGCCAGGTACCCGGGCGCTCGGGGCCTCGGAGCGTCACCAAAATTTCCCAGCTGGCCCGTGCCCACCCCGGAGACAGGCTGCTGCCCTGCGCAGGGGAGCAGGGCAAGAGGAGTTCTTTCTTCCTGGGCACGAGGTGGCCCCTTCCAGCTGGGGCGCTCCGAATGCGCTTTTACACTTGGTTCTCATGCTTTTCGAGCGCTTCAGGTACGGCAGGATTTGACCCCTCGCCGCTCAACGCGCGCGCAGGCACGCACACACACACGTACTGCTGTTTTGCAAAGCAACTCCAAGCCTGTGGCGTCATCATCCACCTGCTCCTTTCTTGATCGAAACGTCCCTGGCGTCTGTCCTGCTACAGTTACTTCCCTGCGATGCCAGGTAACGGGAGGGTTTTGCAGAGGTGCTGGAGGGGCTGGCGCGCTGGCCTTCTCTCGGTAGTCTGGGGGTGTCCCTTATTCCTCGGGGGGTAGGGGGGTGGGGGGGGCCGTCCTTCTCCTCCTTGCAATGAGCTGGGCTCCTTTAGTCGTGCTTACTTAACCATGACCGTGCAGCAGACCGCGTAAACCACCTACCTACCTATCTTCACCTTACGAAACTTCCTGCCAGTTAGACTCATAGAATCCTTTAGGTGGGAAAAGACCCTTAACATCATCAAGTCCAACCGTAAACCTAGCTCTGCCAAGTCCACCGCTAAGCCATGTCCCTAAGCGCCGCGTCGGCACGTCTTTTAAAGACCTCCAGGGGCGGTGACTCCACCACTTCCCTGGGCGGCCTGTTCCAGCGCTTGACAACCCTTTCGGTGAAGAATTTTTCCCTGAGAGCCGATCTAAAGCTCCCCTGGCGCAACCTGAGGCCGTTTCCTCTCGTCCCATCGCCCGTCACCTGGGAGAAGAGACTGACACCCCCCTCGCTACAACCTCCTTCCGGGTAGTTGTAGAGAGCGACAAGGTCTCCCCTCAGGCTCCTCTTCTCCAGACTGAACGACCCCGGTTCCCTCAGCTGCCTCCTCAGCAGGCGTGTGCTCTAGACCCTTCACCGGCTTCGTTGCCCTCCTTTGGCCGCGCTCCAGCACCTCAGTGTCTTTCTCGTAGCGAGGGGCCCAAACCCGAAGACGGTACTCGAGGTGCGGCCTCACCAGTGCCGAGCACAGGGGGACGCTCGCTTCCCTAGTCCTGCTGGCCACACGATTTCTGATACAAGCCAGGATGCCGTTGGCCGCCTTGGCCACCTGGGCACGCTGCCGGCTCACGTTCAGCCGGCTGTCGACCAACACCCCCAGGTCCTTTGCCCGCCGGGCAGCTTTCCAGCCACTCTTCGCCAAGCCCGTAGCGTTGCACGGGGTTGTTGGGACCCGGGTGCAGGACCCGGCACTTGGCCTGCTTGAACCTCACACAGCTGGCCTCGGCCCATCGATCCAGCCTGTCCAGAGCCCTCTGTAGAGCCTTCCTGCCCGCCAGCAGATCAACGCTCCCGCCCGGCTTGGTGTCGGCTGCAGCATGCCGTAGCTTAAAGAGGGATTGGTACAGTAGCTAAAGACCAGTTGGTACAATAGTCAGGGAGGGAGGCTTTTGCTCAGAGGAGGGGTACGTGGTTGGGGCGTGCTGAGTCTTCCAGCCCCCCACCTCGGGAAGGCAGCCTGAGGATCGGAGCTGCCGCAGGTTTCCACTTGCGCCCAGAGCCCCCGGGGTTTTGCCTTGCCGCTGCCTTTCTTTTCCACGTCAGCCTTTCCTGTCCCGTTGGCGTGGGGCTGAGGCCGGGCAGCAGCCAGGCGCCCCTCCTGCCTGTGGCTCCCCGCCCTCTCCCGTGGGAAGGGGAGGGAAGAGAAAGAGGGCAAAAAGCCTGCCGGCTCAGGACGACGACACGTTACCGAGGAAAGCCAGAGCTGCCCGCGGAGCGCGAGCCCAGGTGCGTGCGAGGCGCTGGCGAGGGGCAAGGCGAGGCGCGCGGGGCGGGCTGCCCGCGGGGCAAAAGGTGGTGGGGAATCGAACTCGGTGCCCTTGGGCCCAGCGTCCCGCGACCTGGCCGCTCGTCTAACGGAGATCCCCACCGACGGCGGCCGCACAGCGACCCCTACAGGCCTCACGCCGCCCTGCGCCCCGCCGCTCGGACCCGCGCCCTGCGCGCCCGCCCCGCCGACGCGCGCCGCCTCCCGCGCCCACGGCACCCCGACGCCGCCCGCCTCACGCCCCGCTCCGCGCACCAGCCTCACCCTCCCCGCGCACAACAGCCTCTCGCCGCACCCGCCTCCCTTTCTCCCGCTCTGCCCGGGACCTCGAGCCACACACCAACCCCACCTGACCCCACCCCCCCCGCCCCCCCCCGCCTCCAGCTGCACCCGGGCGGCACCGCCACGGCCCCTCGCCTTCCTCGCCGCTTCCCTGCCCGCTCCTCCCCCTCCGGCAAGCTTCTCCTCTGCTGCCAGAGCCCAACACCTCCTGCTGCTGCCAGGTACCCGGGCGCTCGGGGCCTCGGAGCGTCACCAAAATTTCCCAGCTGGCCCGTGCCCACCCCGGAGACAGGCTGCTGCCCTGCGCAGGGGAGCAGGGCAAGAGGAGTTCTTTCTTCCTGGGCACGAGGTGGCCCCTTCCAGCTGGGGCGCTCCGAATGCGCTTTTACACTTGGTTCTCATGCTTTTCGAGCGCTTCAGGTACGGCAGGATTTGACCCCTCGCCGCTCAACGCGCGCGCAGGCACGCACACACACACGTACTGCTGTTTTGCAAAGCAACTCCAAGCCTGTGGCGTCATCATCCACCTGCTCCTTTCTTGATCGAAACGTCCCTGGCGTCTGTCCTGCTACAGTTACTTCCCTGCGATGCCAGGTAACGGGAGGGTTTTGCAGAGGTGCTGGAGGGGCCGGCGCGCTGGCCTTCTCTCGGTAGTCTGGGGGTGTCCCTTATTCCTCGGGGGGTAGGGGGGTGGGGGGGGCCGTCCTTCTCCTCCTTGCAATGAGCTGGGCTCCTTTAGTCGTGCTTACTTAACCATGACCGTGCAGCAGACCGCGTAAACCACCTACCTACCTATCTTCACCTTACGAAACTTCCTGCCAGTTAGACTCATAGAATCCTTTAGGTGGGAAAAGACCCTTAACATCATCAAGTCCAACCGTAAACCTAGCTCTGCCAAGTCCACCGCTAAGCCATGTCCCTAAGCGCCGCGTCGGCACGTCTTTTAAAGACCTCCAGGGGCGGTGACTCCACCACTTCCCTGGGCGGCCTGTTCCAGCGCTTGACAACCCTTTCGGTGAAGAATTTTTCCCTGAGAGCCGATCTAAAGCTCCCCTGGCGCAACCTGAGGCCGTTTCCTCTCGTCCCATCGCCCGTCACCTGGGAGAAGAGACTGACACCCCCCTCGCTACAACCTCCTTCCGGGTAGTTGTAGAGAGCGACAAGGTCTCCCCTCAGGCTCCTCTTCTCCAGACTGAACGACCCCGGTTCCCTCAGCTGCCTCCTCAGCAGGCGTGTGCTCTAGACCCTTCACCGGCTTCGTTGCCCTCCTTTGGCCGCGCTCCAGCACCTCAGTGTCTTTCTCGTAGCGAGGGGCCCAAACCCGAAGACGGTACTCGAGGTGCGGCCTCACCAGTGCCGAGCACAGGGGGATGCTCGCTTCCCTAGTCCTGCTGGCCACACGATTTCTGATACAAGCCAGGATGCCGTTGGCCGCCTTGGCCACCTGGGCACGCTGCCGGCTCACGTTCAGCCGGCTGTCGACCAACACCCCCAGGTCCTTTGCCCGCCGGGCAGCTTTCCAGCCACTCTTCGCCAAGCCCGTAGCGTTGCACGGGGTTGTTGGGACCCGGGTGCAGGACCCGGCACTTGGCCTGCTTGAACCTCACACAGCTGGCCTCGGCCCATCGATCCAGCCTGTCCAGAGCCCTCTGTAGAGCCTTCCTGCCCGCCAGCAGATCAACGCTCCCGCCCGGCTTGGTGTCGGCTGCAGCATGCCGTAGCTTAAAGAGGGATTGGTACAGTAGCTAAAGACCAGTTGGTACAATAGTCAGGGAGGGAGGCTTTTGCTCAGAGGAGGGGTACGTGGTTGGGGCGTGCTGAGTCTTCCAGCCCCCCACCTCGGGAAGGCAGCCTGAGGATCGGAGCTGCCGCAGGTTTCCACTTGCGCCCAGAGCCCCCGGGGTTTTGCCTTGCCGCTGCCTTTCTTTTCCACGTCAGCCTTTCCTGTCCCGTTGGCGTGGGGCTGAGGCCGGGCAGCAGCCAGGCGCCCCTCCTGCCTGTGGCTCCCCGCCCTCTCCCGTGGGAAGGGGAGGGAAGAGAAAGAGGGCAAAAAGCCTGCCGGCTCAGGACGACGACACGTTACCGAGGAAAGCCAGAGCTGCCCGCGGAGCGCGAGCCCAGGTGCGTGCGAGGCGCTGGCGAGGGGCAAGGCGAGGCGCGCGGGGCGGGCTGCCCGCGGGGCAAAAGGTGGTGGGGAATCGAACTCGGTGCCCTTGGGCCCAGCGTCCCGCGACCTGGCCGCTCGTCTAACGGAGATCCCCACCGACGGCGGCCGCACAGCGACCCCTACAGGCCTCACGCCGCCCTGCGCCCCGCCGCTCGGACCCGCGCCCTGCGCGCCCGCCCCGCCGACGCGCGCCGCCTCCCGCGCCCACGGCACCCCGACGCCGCCCGCCTCACGCCCCGCTCCGCGCACCAGCCTCACCCTCCCCGCGCACAACAGCCTCTCGCCGCACCCGCCTCCCTTTCTCCCGCTCTGCCCGGGACCTCGAGCCACACACCAACCCCACCTGACCCCACCCCCCCCGCCCCCCCCCGCCTCCAGCTGCACCCGGGCGGCACCGCCACGGCCCCTCGCCTTCCTCGCCGCTTCCCTGCCCGCTCCTCCCCCTCCGGCAAGCTTCTCCTCTGCTGCCAGAGCCCAACACCTCCTGCTGCTGCCAGGTACCCGGGCGCTCGGGGCCTCGGAGCGTCACCAAAATTTCCCAGCTGGCCCGTGCCCACCCCGGAGACAGGCTGCTGCCCTGCGCAGGGGAGCAGGGCAAGAGGAGTTCTTTCTTCCTGGGCACGAGGTGGCCCCTTCCAGCTGGGGCGCTCCGAATGCGCTTTTACACTTGGTTCTCATGCTTTTCGAGCGCTTCAGGTACGGCAGGATTTGACCCCTCGCCGCTCAACGCGCGCGCAGGCACGCACACACACACGTACTGCTGTTTTGCAAAGCAACTCCAAGCCTGCGGCGTCATCATCCACCTGCTCCTTTCTTGATCGAAACGTCCCTGGCGTCTGTCCTGCTACAGTTACTTCCCTGCGATGCCAGGTAACGGGAGGGTTTTGCAGAGGTGCTGGAGGGGCCGGCGCGCTGGCCTTCTCTCGGTAGTCCGGGGGTGTCCCTTATTCCTCGGGGGGTAGGGGGGTGGGGAGGGCCGTCCTTCTCCTCCTTGCAATGAGCTGGGCTCCTTTAGTCGTGCTTACTTAACCATGACCGTGCAGCAGACCGCGTAAACCACCTACCTACCTATCTTCGCCTTGCGAAACTTCCTGCCAGTTAGACTCATAGAATCCTTTAGGTGGGAAAAGACCCTTAAGATCATCAAGTCCAACCGTAAACCTAGCTCTGCCAAGTCCACCGCTAAGCCATGTCCCTAAGCGCCGCGTCGGCACGTCTTTTAAAGACCTCCAGGGGCGGTGACTCCACCACTTCCCTGGGCGGCCTGTTCCAGCGCTTGACAACCCTTTCGGTGAAGAATTTTTCCCTGAGAGCCGATCTAAAGCTCCCCTGGCGCAACCTGAGGCCGTTTCCTCTCGTCCCATCGCCCGTCACCTGGGAGAAGAGACTGACACCCCCCTCGCTACAACCTCCTTCCGGGTAGTTGTAGAGAGCGACAAGGTCTCCCCTCAGGCTCCTCTTCTCCAGACTGAACGACCCCGGTTCCCTCAGCTGCCTCCTCAGCAGGCGTGTGCTCTAGACCCTTCACCGGCTTCGTTGCCCTCCTTTGGCCGCGCTCCAGCACCTCAGTGTCTTTCTCGTAGCGAGGGGCCCAAACCCGAAGACGGTACTCGAGGTGCGGCCTCACCAGTGCCGAGCACAGGGGGACGCTCGCTTCCCTAGTCCTGCTGGCCACACGATTTCTGATACAAGCCAGGATGCCGTTGGCCGCCTTGGCCACCTGGGCACGCTGCCGGCTCACGTTCAGCCGGCTGTCGACCAACACCCCCAGGTCCTTTGCCCGCCGGGCAGCTTTCCAGCCACTCTTCGCCAAGCCCGTAGCGTTGCACGGGGTTGTTGGGACCCGGGTGCAGGACCCGGCACTTGGCCTGCTTGAACCTCACACAGCTGGCCTCGGCCCATCGATCCAGCCTGTCCAGAGCCCTCTGTAGAGCCTTCCTGCCCGCCAGCAGATCAACGCTCCCGCCCGGCTTGGTGTCGGCTGCAGCATGCCGTAGCTTAAAGAGGGATTGGTACAGTAGCTAAAGACCAGTTGGTACAATAGTCAGGGAGGGAGGCTTTTGCTCAGAGGAGGGGTACGTGGTTGGGGCGTGCTGAGTCTTCCAGCCCCCCACCTCGGGAAGGCAGCCTGAGGATCGGAGCTGCCGCAGGTTTCCACTTGCGCCCAGAGCCCCCGGGGTTTTGCCTTGCCGCTGCCTTTCTTTTCCACGTCAGCCTTTCCTGTCCCGTTGGCGTGGGGCTGAGGCCGGGCAGCAGCCAGGCGCCCCTCCTGCCTGTGGCTCCCCGCCCTCTCCCGTGGGAAGGGGAGGGAAGAGAAAGAGGGCAAAAAGCCTGCCGGCTCAGGACGACGACACGTTACCGAGGAAAGCCAGAGCTGCCCGCGGAGCGCGAGCCCAGGTGCGTGCGAGGCGCTGGCGAGGGGCAAGGCGAGGCGCGCGGGGCGGGCTGCCCGCGGGGCAAAAGGTGGTGGGGAATCGAACTCGGTGCCCTTGGGCCCAGCGTCCCGCGACCTGGCCGCTCGTCTAACGGAGATCCCCACCGACGGCGGCCGCACAGCGACCCCTACAGGCCTCACGCCGCCCTGCGCCCCGCCGCTCGGACCCGCGCCCTGCGCGCCCGCCCCGCCGACGCGCGCCGCCTCCCGCGCCCACGGCACCCCGACGCCGCCCGCCTCACGCCCCGCTCCGCGCACCAGCCTCACCCTCCCCGCGCACAACAGCCTCTCGCCGCACCCGCCTCCCTTTCTCCCGCTCTGCCCGGGACCTCGAGCCACACACCAACCCCACCTGACCCCACCCCCCCCGCCCCCCCCCGCCTCCAGCTGCACCCGGGCGGCACCGCCACGGCCCCTCGCCTTCCTCGCCGCTTCCCTGCCCGCTCCTCCCCCTCCGGCAAGCTTCTCCTCTGCTGCCAGAGCCCAACACCTCCTGCTGCTGCCAGGTACCCGGGCGCTCGGGGCCTCGGAGCGTCACCAAAATTTCCCAGCTGGCCCGTGCCCACCCCGGAGACAGGCTGCTGCCCTGCGCAGGGGAGCAGGGCAAGAGGAGTTCTTTCTTCCTGGGCACGAGGTGGCCCCTTCCAGCTGGGGCGCTCCGAATGCGCTTTTACACTTGGTTCTCATGCTTTTCGAGCGCTTCAGGTACGGCAGGATTTGACCCCTCGCCGCTCAACGCGCGCGCAGGCACGCACACACACACGTACTGCTGTTTTGCAAAGCAACTCCAAGCCTGTGGCGTCATCATCCACCTGCTCCTTTCTTGATCGAAACGTCCCTGGCGTCTGTCCTGCTACAGTTACTTCCCTGCGATGCCAGGTAACGGGAGGGTTTTGCAGAGGTGCTGGAGGGGCCGGCGCGCTGGCCTTCTCTCGGTAGTCCGGGGGTGTCCCTTATTCCTCGGGGGGTAGGGGGGTGGGGGGGGCCGTCCTTCTCCTCCTTGCAATGAGCTGGGCTCCTTTAGTCGTGCTTACTTAACCATGACCGTGCAGCAGACCGCGTAAACCACCTACCTACCTATCTTCGCCTTGCGAAACTTCCTGCCAGTTAGACTCATAGAATCCTTTAGGTGGGAAAAGACCCTTAAGATCATCAAGTCCAACCGTAAACCTAGCTCTGCCAAGTCCACCGCTAAGCCATGTCCCTAAGCGCCGCGTCGGCACGTCTTTTAAAGACCTCCAGGGGCGGTGACTCCACCACTTCCCTGGGCGGCCTGTTCCAGCGCTTGACAACCCTTTCGGTGAAGAATTTTTCCCTGAGAGCCGATCTAAAGCTCCCCTGGCGCAACCTGAGGCCGTTTCCTCTCGTCCCATCGCCCGTCACCTGGGAGAAGAGACTGACACCCCCCTCGCTACAACCTCCTTCCGGGTAGTTGTAGAGAGCGACAAGGTCTCCCCTCAGGCTCCTCTTCTCCAGACTGAACGACCCCGGTTCCCTCAGCTGCCTCCTCAGCAGGCGTGTGCTCTAGACCCTTCACCGGCTTCGTTGCCCTCCTTTGGCCGCGCTCCAGCACCTCAGTGTCTTTCTCGTAGCGAGGGGCCCAAACCCGAAGACGGTACTCGAGGTGCGGCCTCACCAGTGCCGAGCACAGGGGGACGCTCGCTTCCCTAGTCCTGCTGGCCACACGATTTCTGATACAAGCCAGGATGCCGTTGGCCGCCTTGGCCACCTGGGCACGCTGCCGGCTCACGTTCAGCCGGCTGTCGACCAACACCCCCAGGTCCTTTGCCCGCCGGGCAGCTTTCCAGCCACTCTTCGCCAAGCCCGTAGCGTTGCACGGGGTTGTTGGGACCCGGGTGCAGGACCCGGCACTTGGCCTGCTTGAACCTCACACAGCTGGCCTCGGCCCATCGATCCAGCCTGTCCAGAGCCCTCTGTAGAGCCTTCCTGCCCGCCAGCAGATCAACGCTCCCGCCCGGCTTGGTGTCGGCTGCAGCATGCCGTAGCTTAAAGAGGGATTGGTACAGTAGCTAAAGACCAGTTGGTACAATAGTCAGGGAGGGAGGCTTTTGCTCAGAGGAGGGGTACGTGGTTGGGGCGTGCTGAGTCTTCCAGCCCCCCACCTCGGGAAGGCAGCCTGAGGATCGGAGCTGCCGCAGGTTTCCACTTGCGCCCAGAGCCCCCGGGGTTTTGCCTTGCCGCTGCCTTTCTTTTCCACGTCAGCCTTTCCTGTCCCGTTGGCGTGGGGCTGAGGCCGGGCAGCAGCCAGGCGCCCCTCCTGCCTGTGGCTCCCCGCCCTCTCCCGTGGGAAGGGGAGGGAAGAGAAAGAGGGCAAAAAGCCTGCCGGCTCAGGACGACGACACGTTACCGAGGAAAGCCAGAGCTGCCCGCGGAGCGCGAGCCCAGGTGCGTGCGAGGCGCTGGCGAGGGGCAAGGCGAGGCGCGCGGGGCGGGCTGCCCGCGGGGCAAAAGGTGGTGGGGAATCGAACTCGGTGCCCTTGGGCCCAGCGTCCCGCGACCTGGCCGCTCGTCTAACGGAGATCCCCACCGACGGCGGCCGCACAGCGACCCCTACAGGCCTCACGCCGCCCTGCGCCCCGCCGCTCGGACCCGCGCCCTGCGCGCCCGCCCCGCCGACGCGCGCCGCCTCCCGCGCCCACGGCACCCCGACGCCGCCCGCCTCACGCCCCGCTCCGCGCACCAGCCTCACCCTCCCCGCGCACAACAGCCTCTCGCCGCACCCGCCTCCCTTTCTCCCGCTCTGCCCGGGACCTCGAGCCACACACCAACCCCACCTGACCCCACCCCCCCCGCCCCCCCCCGCCTCCAGCTGCACCCGGGCGGCACCGCCACGGCCCCTCGCCTTCCTCGCCGCTTCCCTGCCCGCTCCTCCCCCTCCGGCAAGCTTCTCCTCTGCTGCCAGAGCCCAACACCTCCTGCTGCTGCCAGGTACCCGGGCGCTCGGGGCCTCGGAGCGTCACCAAAATTTCCCAGCTGGCCCGTGCCCACCCCGGAGACAGGCTGCTGCCCTGCGCAGGGGAGCAGGGCAAGAGGAGTTCTTTCTTCCTGGGCACGAGGTGGCCCCTTCCAGCTGGGGCGCTCCGAATGCGCTTTTACACTTGGTTCTCATGCTTTTCGAGCGCTTCAGGTACGGCAGGATTTGACCCCTCGCCGCTCAACGCGCGCGCAGGCACGCACACACACACGTACTGCTGTTTTGCAAAGCAACTCCAAGCCTGCGGCGTCATCATCCACCTGCTCCTTTCTTGATCGAAACGTCCCTGGCGTCTGTCCTGCTACAGTTACTTCCCTGCGATGCCAGGTAACGGGAGGGTTTTGCAGAGGTGCTGGAGGGGCCGGCGCGCTGGCCTTCTCTCGGTAGTCCGGGGGTGTCCCTTATTCCTCGGGGGGTAGGGGGGTGGGGAGGGCCGTCCTTCTCCTCCTTGCAATGAGCTGGGCTCCTTTAGTCGTGCTTACTTAACCATGACCGTGCAGCAGACCGCGTAAACCACCTACCTACCTATCTTCGCCTTGCGAAACTTCCTGCCAGTTAGACTCATAGAATCCTTTAGGTGGGAAAAGACCCTTAAGATCATCAAGTCCAACCGTAAACCTAGCTCTGCCAAGTCCACCGCTAAGCCATGTCCCTAAGCGCCGCGTCGGCACGTCTTTTAAAGACCTCCAGGGGCGGTGACTCCACCACTTCCCTGGGCGGCCTGTTCCAGCGCTTGACAACCCTTTCGGTGAAGAATTTTTCCCTGAGAGCCGATCTAAAGCTCCCCTGGCGCAACCTGAGGCCGTTTCCTCTCGTCCCATCGCCCGTCACCTGGGAGAAGAGACTGACACCCCCCTCGCTACAACCTCCTTCCGGGTAGTTGTAGAGAGCGACAAGGTCTCCCCTCAGGCTCCTCTTCTCCAGACTGAACGACCCCGGTTCCCTCAGCTGCCTCCTCAGCAGGCGTGTGCTCTAGACCCTTCACCGGCTTCGTTGCCCTCCTTTGGCCGCGCTCCAGCACCTCAGTGTCTTTCTCGTAGCGAGGGGCCCAAACCCGAAGACGGTACTCGAGGTGCGGCCTCACCAGTGCCGAGCACAGGGGGACGCTCGCTTCCCTAGTCCTGCTGGCCACACGATTTCTGATACAAGCCAGGATGCCGTTGGCCGCCTTGGCCACCTGGGCACGCTGCCGGCTCACGTTCAGCCGGCTGTCGACCAACACCCCCAGGTCCTTTGCCCGCCGGGCAGCTTTCCAGCCACTCTTCGCCAAGCCCGTAGCGTTGCACGGGGTTGTTGGGACCCGGGTGCAGGACCCGGCACTTGGCCTGCTTGAACCTCACACAGCTGGCCTCGGCCCATCGATCCAGCCTGTCCAGAGCCCTCTGTAGAGCCTTCCTGCCCGCCAGCAGATCAACGCTCCCGCCCGGCTTGGTGTCGGCTGCAGCATGCCGTAGCTTAAAGAGGGATTGGTACAGTAGCTAAAGACCAGTTGGTACAATAGTCAGGGAGGGAGGCTTTTGCTCAGAGGAGGGGTACGTGGTTGGGGCGTGCTGAGTCTTCCAGCCCCCCACCTCGGGAAGGCAGCCTGAGGATCGGAGCTGCCGCAGGTTTCCACTTGCGCCCAGAGCCCCCGGGGTTTTGCCTTGCCGCTGCCTTTCTTTTCCACGTCAGCCTTTCCTGTCCCGTTGGCGTGGGGCTGAGGCCGGGCAGCAGCCAGGCGCCCCTCCTGCCTGTGGCTCCCCGCCCTCTCCCGTGGGAAGGGGAGGGAAGAGAAAGAGGGCAAAAAGCCTGCCGGCTCAGGACGACGACACGTTACCGAGGAAAGCCAGAGCTGCCCGCGGAGCGCGAGCCCAGGTGCGTGCGAGGCGCTGGCGAGGGGCAAGGCGAGGCGCGCGGGGCGGGCTGCCCGCGGGGCAAAAGGTGGTGGGGAATCGAACTCGGTGCCCTTGGGCCCAGCGTCCCGCGACCTGGCCGCTCGTCTAACGGAGATCCCCACCGACGGCGGCCGCACAGCGACCCCTACAGGCCTCACGCCGCCCTGCGCCCCGCCGCTCGGACCCGCGCCCTGCGCGCCCGCCCCGCCGACGCGCGCCGCCTCCCGCGCCCACGGCACCCCGACGCCGCCCGCCTCACGCCCCGCTCCGCGCACCAGCCTCACCCTCCCCGCGCACAACAGCCTCTCGCCGCACCCGCCTCCCTTTCTCCCGCTCTGCCCGGGACCTCGAGCCACACACCAACCCCACCTGACCCCACCCCCCCCGCCCCCCCCCGCCTCCAGCTGCACCCGGGCGGCACCGCCACGGCCCCTCGCCTTCCTCGCCGCTTCCCTGCCCGCTCCTCCCCCTCCGGCAAGCTTCTCCTCTGCTGCCAGAGCCCAACACCTCCTGCTGCTGCCAGGTACCCGGGCGCTCGGGGCCTCGGAGCGTCACCAAAATTTCCCAGCTGGCCCGTGCCCACCCCGGAGACAGGCTGCTGCCCTGCGCAGGGGAGCAGGGCAAGAGGAGTTCTTTCTTCCTGGGCACGAGGTGGCCCCTTCCAGCTGGGGCGCTCCGAATGCGCTTTTACACTTGGTTCTCATGCTTTTCGAGCGCTTCAGGTACGGCAGGATTTGACCCCTCGCCGCTCAACGCGCGCGCAGGCACGCACACACACACGTACTGCTGTTTTGCAAAGCAACTCCAAGCCTGCGGCGTCATCATCCACCTGCTCCTTTCTTGATCGAAACGTCCCTGGCGTCTGTCCTGCTACAGTTACTTCCCTGCGATGCCAGGTAACGGGAGGGTTTTGCAGAGGTGCTGGAGGGGCCGGCGCGCTGGCCTTCTCTCGGTAGTCCGGGGGTGTCCCTTATTCCTCGGGGGGTAGGGGGGTGGGGGGGGCCGTCCTTCTCCTCCTTGCAATGAGCTGGGCTCCTTTAGTCGTGCTTACTTAACCATGACCGTGCAGCAGACCGCGTAAACCACCTACCTACCTATCTTCGCCTTGCGAAACTTCCTGCCAGTTAGACTCATAGAATCCTTTAGGTGGGAAAAGACCCTTAAGATCATCAAGTCCAACCGTAAACCTAGCTCTGCCAAGTCCACCGCTAAGCCATGTCCCTAAGCGCCGCGTCGGCACGTCTTTTAAAGACCTCCAGGGGCGGTGACTCCACCACTTCCCTGGGCGGCCTGTTCCAGCGCTTGACAACCCTTTCGGTGAAGAATTTTTCCCTGAGAGCCGATCTAAAGCTCCCCTGGCGCAACCTGAGGCCGTTTCCTCTCGTCCCATCGCCCGTCACCTGGGAGAAGAGACTGACACCCCCCTCGCTACAACCTCCTTCCGGGTAGTTGTAGAGAGCGACAAGGTCTCCCCTCAGGCTCCTCTTCTCCAGACTGAACGACCCCGGTTCCCTCAGCTGCCTCCTCAGCAGGCGTGTGCTCTAGACCCTTCACCGGCTTCGTTGCCCTCCTTTGGCCGCGCTCCAGCACCTCAGTGTCTTTCTCGTAGCGAGGGGCCCAAACCCGAAGACGGTACTCGAGGTGCGGCCTCACCAGTGCCGAGCACAGGGGGACGCTCGCTTCCCTAGTCCTGCTGGCCACACGATTTCTGATACAAGCCAGGATGCCGTTGGCCGCCTTGGCCACCTGGGCACGCTGCCGGCTCACGTTCAGCCGGCTGTCGACCAACACCCCCAGGTCCTTTGCCCGCCGGGCAGCTTTCCAGCCACTCTTCGCCAAGCCCGTAGCGTTGCACGGGGTTGTTGGGACCCGGGTGCAGGACCCGGCACTTGGCCTGCTTGAACCTCACACAGCTGGCCTCGGCCCATCGATCCAGCCTGTCCAGAGCCCTCTGTAGAGCCTTCCTGCCCGCCAGCAGATCAACGCTCCCGCCCGGCTTGGTGTCGGCTGCAGCATGCCGTAGCTTAAAGAGGGATTGGTACAGTAGCTAAAGACCAGTTGGTACAATAGTCAGGGAGGGAGGCTTTTGCTCAGAGGAGGGGTACGTGGTTGGGGCGTGCTGAGTCTTCCAGCCCCCCACCTCGGGAAGGCAGCCTGAGGATCGGAGCTGCCGCAGGTTTCCACTTGCGCCCAGAGCCCCCGGGGTTTTGCCTTGCCGCTGCCTTTCTTTTCCACGTCAGCCTTTCCTGTCCCGTTGGCGTGGGGCTGAGGCCGGGCAGCAGCCAGGCGCCCCTCCTGCCTGTGGCTCCCCGCCCTCTCCCGTGGGAAGGGGAGGGAAGAGAAAGAGGGCAAAAAGCCTGCCGGCTCAGGACGACGACACGTTACCGAGGAAAGCCAGAGCTGCCCGCGGAGCGCGAGCCCAGGTGCGTGCGAGGCGCTGGCGAGGGGCAAGGCGAGGCGCGCGGGGCGGGCTGCCCGCGGGGCAAAAGGTGGTGGGGAATCGAACTCGGTGCCCTTGGGCCCAGCGTCCCGCGACCTGGCCGCTCGTCTAACGGAGATCCCCACCGACGGCGGCCGCACAGCGACCCCTACAGGCCTCACGCCGCCCTGCGCCCCGCCGCTCGGACCCGCGCCCTGCGCGCCCGCCCCGCCGACGCGCGCCGCCTCCCGCGCCCACGGCACCCCGACGCCGCCCGCCTCACGCCCCGCTCCGCGCACCAGCCTCACCCTCCCCGCGCACAACAGCCTCTCGCCGCACCCGCCTCCCTTTCTCCCGCTCTGCCCGGGACCTCGAGCCACACACCAACCCCACCTGCCCCCACCCCCCCCGCTCCCCCCCGCCTCCAGCTGCACCCGGGCGGCACCGCCACGGCCCCTCGCCTTCCTCGCCGCTTCCCTGCCCGCTCCTCCCCCTCCGGCAAGCTTCTCCTCTGCTGCCAGAGCCCAACACCTCCTGCTGCTGCCAGGTACCCGGGCGCTCGGGGCCTCGGAGCGTCACCAAAATTTCCCAGCTGGCCCGTGCCCACCCCGGAGACAGGCTGCTGCCCTGCGCAGGGGAGCAGGGCAAGAGGAGTTCTTCCTGGGCACGAGGTGGCCCCTTCCAGCTGGGGCGCTCCGAATGCGCTTTTACACTTGGTTCTCATGCTTTTCGAGCGCTTCAGGTACGGCAGGATTTGACCCCTCGCCGCTCAACGCGCGCGCAGGCACGCACACACACACGTACTGCTGTTTTGCAAAGCAACTCCAAGCCTGCGGCGTCATCATCCACCTGCTCCTTTCTTGATCGAAACGTCCCTGGCGTCTGTCCTGCTACAGTTACTTCCCTGCGATGCCAGGTAACGGGAGGGTTTTGCAGAGGTGCTGGAGGGGCCGGCGCGCTGGCCTTCTCTCGGTAGTCCGGGGGTGTCCCTTATTCCTCGGGGGGTAGGGGGGTGGGGAGGGCCGTCCTTCTCCTCCTTGCAATGAGCTGGGCTCCTTTAGTCGTGCTTACTTAACCATGACCGTGCAGCAGACCGCGTAAACCACCTACCTACCTATCTTCGCCTTGCGAAACTTCCTGCCAGTTAGACTCATAGAATCCTTTAGGTGGGAAAAGACCCTTAAGATCATCAAGTCCAACCGTAAACCTAGCTCTGCCAAGTCCACCGCTAAGCCATGTCCCTAAGCGCCGCGTCGGCACGTCTTTTAAAGACCTCCAGGGGCGGTGACTCCACCACTTCCCTGGGCGGCCTGTTCCAGCGCTTGACAACCCTTTCGGTGAAGAATTTTTCCCTGAGAGCCGATCTAAAGCTCCCCTGGCGCAACCTGAGGCCGTTTCCTCTCGTCCCATCGCCCGTCACCTGGGAGAAGAGACTGACACCCCCCTCGCTACAACCTCCTTCCGGGTAGTTGTAGAGAGCGACAAGGTCTCCCCTCAGGCTCCTCTTCTCCAGACTGAACGACCCCGGTTCCCTCAGCTGCCTCCTCAGCAGGCGTGTGCTCTAGACCCTTCACCGGCTTCGTTGCCCTCCTTTGGCCGCGCTCCAGCACCTCAGTGTCTTTCTCGTAGCGAGGGGCCCAAACCCGAAGACGGTACTCGAGGTGCGGCCTCACCAGTGCCGAGCACAGGGGGACGCTCGCTTCCCTAGTCCTGCTGGCCACACGATTTCTGATACAAGCCAGGATGCCGTTGGCCGCCTTGGCCACCTGGGCACGCTGCCGGCTCACGTTCAGCCGGCTGTCGACCAACACCCCCAGGTCCTTTGCCCGCCGGGCAGCTTTCCAGCCACTCTTCGCCAAGCCCGTAGCGTTGCACGGGGTTGTTGGGACCCGGGTGCAGGACCCGGCACTTGGCCTGCTTGAACCTCACACAGCTGGCCTCGGCCCATCGATCCAGCCTGTCCAGAGCCCTCTGTAGAGCCTTCCTGCCCGCCAGCAGATCAACGCTCCCGCCCGGCTTGGTGTCGGCTGCAGCATGCCGTAGCTTAAAGAGGGATTGGTACAGTAGCTAAAGACCAGTTGGTACAATAGTCAGGGAGGGAGGCTTTTGCTCAGAGGAGGGGTACGTGGTTGGGGCGTGCTGAGTCTTCCAGCCCCCCACCTCGGGAAGGCAGCCTGAGGATCGGAGCTGCCGCAGGTTTCCACTTGCGCCCAGAGCCCCCGGGGTTTTGCCTTGCCGCTGCCTTTCTTTTCCACGTCAGCCTTTCCTGTCCCGTTGGCGTGGGGCTGAGGCCGGGCAGCAGCCAGGCGCCCCTCCTGCCTGTGGCTCCCCGCCCTCTCCCGTGGGAAGGGGAGGGAAGAGAAAGAGGGCAAAAAGCCTGCCGGCTCAGGACGACGACACGTTACCGAGGAAAGCCAGAGCTGCCCGCGGAGCGCGAGCCCAGGTGCGTGCGAGGCGCTGGCGAGGGGCAAGGCGAGGCGCGCGGGGCGGGCTGCCCGCGGGGCAAAAGGTGGTGGGGAATCGAACTCGGTGCCCTTGGGCCCAGCGTCCCGCGACCTGGCCGCTCGTCTAACGGAGATCCCCACCGACGGCGGCCGCACAGCGACCCCTACAGGCCTCACGCCGCCCTGCGCCCCGCCGCTCGGACCCGCGCCCTGCGCGCCCGCCCCGCCGACGCGCGCCGCCTCCCGCGCCCACGGCACCCCGACGCCGCCCGCCTCACGCCCCGCTCCGCGCACCAGCCTCACCCTCCCCGCGCACAACAGCCTCTCGCCGCACCCGCCTCCCTTTCTCCCGCTCTGCCCGGGACCTCGAGCCACACACCAACCCCACCTGACCCCACCCCCCCCGCCCCCCCCCGCCTCCAGCTGCACCCGGGCGGCACCGCCACGGCCCCTCGCCTTCCTCGCCGCTTCCCTGCCCGCTCCTCCCCCTCCGGCAAGCTTCTCCTCTGCTGCCAGAGCCCAACACCTCCTGCTGCTGCCAGGTACCCGGGCGCTCGGGGCCTCGGAGCGTCACCAAAATTTCCCAGCTGGCCCGTGCCCACCCCGGAGACAGGCTGCTGCCCTGCGCAGGGGAGCAGGGCAAGAGGAGTTCTTTCTTCCTGGGCACGAGGTGGCCCCTTCCAGCTGGGGCGCTCCGAATGCGCTTTTACACTTGGTTCTCATGCTTTTCGAGCGCTTCAGGTACGGCAGGATTTGACCCCTCGCCGCTCAACGCGCGCGCAGGCACGCACACACACACGTACTGCTGTTTTGCAAAGCAACTCCAAGCCTGCGGCGTCATCATCCACCTGCTCCTTTCTTGATCGAAACGTCCCTGGCGTCTGTCCTGCTACAGTTACTTCCCTGCGATGCCAGGTAACGGGAGGGTTTTGCAGAGGTGCTGGAGGGGCCGGCGCGCTGGCCTTCTCTCGGTAGTCCGGGGGTGTCCCTTATTCCTCGGGGGGTAGGGGGGTGGGGGGGGCCGTCCTTCTCCTCCTTGCAATGAGCTGGGCTCCTTTAGTCGTGCTTACTTAACCATGACCGTGCAGCAGACCGCGTAAACCACCTACCTACCTATCTTCGCCTTGCGAAACTTCCTGCCAGTTAGACTCATAGAATCCTTTAGGTGGGAAAAGACCCTTAAGATCATCAAGTCCAACCGTAAACCTAGCTCTGCCAAGTCCACCGCTAAGCCATGTCCCTAAGCGCCGCGTCGGCACGTCTTTTAAAGACCTCCAGGGGCGGTGACTCCACCACTTCCCTGGGCGGCCTGTTCCAGCGCTTGACAACCCTTTCGGTGAAGAATTTTTCCCTGAGAGCCGATCTAAAGCTCCCCTGGCGCAACCTGAGGCCGTTTCCTCTCGTCCCATCGCCCGTCACCTGGGAGAAGAGACTGACACCCCCCTCGCTACAACCTCCTTCCGGGTAGTTGTAGAGAGCGACAAGGTCTCCCCTCAGGCTCCTCTTCTCCAGACTGAACGACCCCGGTTCCCTCAGCTGCCTCCTCAGCAGGCGTGTGCTCTAGACCCTTCACCGGCTTCGTTGCCCTCCTTTGGCCGCGCTCCAGCACCTCAGTGTCTTTCTCGTAGCGAGGGGCCCAAACCCGAAGACGGTACTCGAGGTGCGGCCTCACCAGTGCCGAGCACAGGGGGACGCTCGCTTCCCTAGTCCTGCTGGCCACACGATTTCTGATACAAGCCAGGATGCCGTTGGCCGCCTTGGCCACCTGGGCACGCTGCCGGCTCACGTTCAGCCGGCTGTCGACCAACACCCCCAGGTCCTTTGCCCGCCGGGCAGCTTTCCAGCCACTCTTCGCCAAGCCCGTAGCGTTGCACGGGGTTGTTGGGACCCGGGTGCAGGACCCGGCACTTGGCCTGCTTGAACCTCACACAGCTGGCCTCGGCCCATCGATCCAGCCTGTCCAGAGCCCTCTGTAGAGCCTTCCTGCCCGCCAGCAGATCAACGCTCCCGCCCGGCTTGGTGTCGGCTGCAGCATGCCGTAGCTTAAAGAGGGATTGGTACAGTAGCTAAAGACCAGTTGGTACAATAGTCAGGGAGGGAGGCTTTTGCTCAGAGGAGGGGTACGTGGTTGGGGCGTGCTGAGTCTTCCAGCCCCCCACCTCGGGAAGGCAGCCTGAGGATCGGAGCTGCCGCAGGTTTCCACTTGCGCCCAGAGCCCCCGGGGTTTTGCCTTGCCGCTGCCTTTCTTTTCCACGTCAGCCTTTCCTGTCCCGTTGGCGTGGGGCTGAGGCCGGGCAGCAGCCAGGCGCCCCTCCTGCCTGTGGCTCCCCGCCCTCTCCCGTGGGAAGGGGAGGGAAGAGAAAGAGGGCAAAAAGCCTGCCGGCTCAGGACGACGACACGTTACCGAGGAAAGCCAGAGCTGCCCGCGGAGCGCGAGCCCAGGTGCGTGCGAGGCGCTGGCGAGGGGCAAGGCGAGGCGCGCGGGGCGGGCTGCCCGCGGGGCAAAAGGTGGTGGGGAATCGAACTCGGTGCCCTTGGGCCCAGCGTCCCGCGACCTGGCCGCTCGTCTAACGGAGATCCCCACCGACGGCGGCCGCACAGCGACCCCTACAGGCCTCACGCCGCCCTGCGCCCCGCCGCTCGGACCCGCGCCCTGCGCGCCCGCCCCGCCGACGCGCGCCGCCTCCCGCGCCCACGGCACCCCGACGCCGCCCGCCTCACGCCCCGCTCCGCGCACCAGCCTCACCCTCCCCGCGCACAACAGCCTCTCGCCGCACCCGCCTCCCTTTCTCCCGCTCTGCCCGGGACCTCGAGCCACACACCAACCCCACCTGACCCCACCCCCCCCGCCCCCCCCCGCCTCCAGCTGCACCCGGGCGGCACCGCCACGGCCCCTCGCCTTCCTCGCCGCTTCCCTGCCCGCTCCTCCCCCTCCGGCAAGCTTCTCCTCTGCTGCCAGAGCCCAACACCTCCTGCTGCTGCCAGGTACCCGGGCGCTCGGGGCCTCGGAGCGTCACCAAAATTTCCCAGCTGGCCCGTGCCCACCCCGGAGACAGGCTGCTGCCCTGCGCAGGGGAGCAGGGCAAGAGGAGTTCTTTCTTCCTGGGCACGAGGTGGCCCCTTCCAGCTGGGGCGCTCCGAATGCGCTTTTACACTTGGTTCTCATGCTTTTCGAGCGCTTCAGGTACGGCAGGATTTGACCCCTCGCCGCTCAACGCGCGCGCAGGCACGCACACACACACGTACTGCTGTTTTGCAAAGCAACTCCAAGCCTGCGGCGTCATCATCCACCTGCTCCTTTCTTGATCGAAACGTCCCTGGCGTCTGTCCTGCTACAGTTACTTCCCTGCGATGCCAGGTAACGGGAGGGTTTTGCAGAGGTGCTGGAGGGGCCGGCGCGCTGGCCTTCTCTCGGTAGTCCGGGGGTGTCCCTTATTCCTCGGGGGGTAGGGGGGTGGGGAGGGCCGTCCTTCTCCTCCTTGCAATGAGCTGGGCTCCTTTAGTCGTGCTTACTTAACCATGACCGTGCAGCAGACCGCGTAAACCACCTACCTACCTATCTTCGCCTTGCGAAACTTCCTGCCAGTTAGACTCATAGAATCCTTTAGGTGGGAAAAGACCCTTAAGATCATCAAGTCCAACCGTAAACCTAGCTCTGCCAAGTCCACCGCTAAGCCATGTCCCTAAGCGCCGCGTCGGCACGTCTTTTAAAGACCTCCAGGGGCGGTGACTCCACCACTTCCCTGGGCGGCCTGTTCCAGCGCTTGACAACCCTTTCGGTGAAGAATTTTTCCCTGAGAGCCGATCTAAAGCTCCCCTGGCGCAACCTGAGGCCGTTTCCTCTCGTCCCATCGCCCGTCACCTGGGAGAAGAGACTGACACCCCCCTCGCTACAACCTCCTTCCGGGTAGTTGTAGAGAGCGACAAGGTCTCCCCTCAGGCTCCTCTTCTCCAGACTGAACGACCCCGGTTCCCTCAGCTGCCTCCTCAGCAGGCGTGTGCTCTAGACCCTTCACCGGCTTCGTTGCCCTCCTTTGGCCGCGCTCCAGCACCTCAGTGTCTTTCTCGTAGCGAGGGGCCCAAACCCGAAGACGGTACTCGAGGTGCGGCCTCACCAGTGCCGAGCACAGGGGGACGCTCGCTTCCCTAGTCCTGCTGGCCACACGATTTCTGATACAAGCCAGGATGCCGTTGGCCGCCTTGGCCACCTGGGCACGCTGCCGGCTCACGTTCAGCCGGCTGTCGACCAACACCCCCAGGTCCTTTGCCCGCCGGGCAGCTTTCCAGCCACTCTTCGCCAAGCCCGTAGCGTTGCACGGGGTTGTTGGGACCCGGGTGCAGGACCCGGCACTTGGCCTGCTTGAACCTCACACAGCTGGCCTCGGCCCATCGATCCAGCCTGTCCAGAGCCCTCTGTAGAGCCTTCCTGCCCGCCAGCAGATCAACGCTCCCGCCCGGCTTGGTGTCGGCTGCAGCATGCCGTAGCTTAAAGAGGGATTGGTACAGTAGCTAAAGACCAGTTGGTACAATAGTCAGGGAGGGAGGCTTTTGCTCAGAGGAGGGGTACGTGGTTGGGGCGTGCTGAGTCTTCCAGCCCCCCACCTCGGGAAGGCAGCCTGAGGATCGGAGCTGCCGCAGGTTTCCACTTGCGCCCAGAGCCCCCGGGGTTTTGCCTTGCCGCTGCCTTTCTTTTCCACGTCAGCCTTTCCTGTCCCGTTGGCGTGGGGCTGAGGCCGGGCAGCAGCCAGGCGCCCCTCCTGCCTGTGGCTCCCCGCCCTCTCCCGTGGGAAGGGGAGGGAAGAGAAAGAGGGCAAAAAGCCTGCCGGCTCAGGACGACGACACGTTACCGAGGAAAGCCAGAGCTGCCCGCGGAGCGCGAGCCCAGGTGCGTGCGAGGCGCTGGCGAGGGGCAAGGCGAGGCGCGCGGGGCGGGCTGCCCGCGGGGCAAAAGGTGGTGGGGAATCGAACTCGGTGCCCTTGGGCCCAGCGTCCCGCGACCTGGCCGCTCGTCTAACGGAGATCCCCACCGACGGCGGCCGCACAGCGACCCCTACAGGCCTCACGCCGCCCTGCGCCCCGCCGCTCGGACCCGCGCCCTGCGCGCCCGCCCCGCCGACGCGCGCCGCCTCCCGCGCCCACGGCACCCCGACGCCGCCCGCCTCACGCCCCGCTCCGCGCACCAGCCTCACCCTCCCCGCGCACAACAGCCTCTCGCCGCACCCGCCTCCCTTTCTCCCGCTCTGCCCGGGACCTCGAGCCACACACCAACCCCACCTGACCCCACCCCCCCCGCCCCCCCCCGCCTCCAGCTGCACCCGGGCGGCACCGCCACGGCCCCTCGCCTTCCTCGCCGCTTCCCTGCCCGCTCCTCCCCCTCCGGCAAGCTTCTCCTCTGCTGCCAGAGCCCAACACCTCCTGCTGCTGCCAGGTACCCGGGCGCTCGGGGCCTCGGAGCGTCACCAAAATTTCCCAGCTGGCCCGTGCCCACCCCGGAGACAGGCTGCTGCCCTGCGCAGGGGAGCAGGGCAAGAGGAGTTCTTCCTGGGCACGAGGTGGCCCCTTCCAGCTGGGGCGCTCCGAATGCGCTTTTACACTTGGTTCTCATGCTTTTCGAGCGCTTCAGGTACGGCAGGATTTGACCCCTCGCCGCTCAACGCGCGCGCAGGCACGCACACACACACGTACTGCTGTTTTGCAAAGCAACTCCAAGCCTGCGGCGTCATCATCCACCTGCTCCTTTCTTGATCGAAACGTCCCTGGCGTCTGTCCTGCTACAGTTACTTCCCTGCGATGCCAGGTAACGGGAGGGTTTTGCAGAGGTGCTGGAGGGGCCGGCGCGCTGGCCTTCTCTCGGTAGTCCGGGGGTGTCCCTTATTCCTCGGGGGGTAGGGGGGTGGGGGGGGCCGTCCTTCTCCTCCTTGCAATGAGCTGGGCTCCTTTAGTCGTGCTTACTTAACCATGACCGTGCAGCAGACCGCGTAAACCACCTACCTACCTATCTTCGCCTTGCGAAACTTCCTGCCAGTTAGACTCATAGAATCCTTTAGGTGGGAAAAGACCCTTAAGATCATCAAGTCCAACCGTAAACCTAGCTCTGCCAAGTCCACCGCTAAGCCATGTCCCTAAGCGCCGCGTCGGCACGTCTTTTAAAGACCTCCAGGGGCGGTGACTCCACCACTTCCCTGGGCGGCCTGTTCCAGCGCTTGACAACCCTTTCGGTGAAGAATTTTTCCCTGAGAGCCGATCTAAAGCTCCCCTGGCGCAACCTGAGGCCGTTTCCTCTCGTCCCATCGCCCGTCACCTGGGAGAAGAGACTGACACCCCCCTCGCTACAACCTCCTTCCGGGTAGTTGTAGAGAGCGACAAGGTCTCCCCTCAGGCTCCTCTTCTCCAGACTGAACGACCCCGGTTCCCTCAGCTGCCTCCTCAGCAGGCGTGTGCTCTAGACCCTTCACCGGCTTCGTTGCCCTCCTTTGGCCGCGCTCCAGCACCTCAGTGTCTTTCTCGTAGCGAGGGGCCCAAACCCGAAGACGGTACTCGAGGTGCGGCCTCACCAGTGCCGAGCACAGGGGGACGCTCGCTTCCCTAGTCCTGCTGGCCACACGATTTCTGATACAAGCCAGGATGCCGTTGGCCGCCTTGGCCACCTGGGCACGCTGCCGGCTCACGTTCAGCCGGCTGTCGACCAACACCCCCAGGTCCTTTGCCCGCCGGGCAGCTTTCCAGCCACTCTTCGCCAAGCCCGTAGCGTTGCACGGGGTTGTTGGGACCCGGGTGCAGGACCCGGCACTTGGCCTGCTTGAACCTCACACAGCTGGCCTCGGCCCATCGATCCAGCCTGTCCAGAGCCCTCTGTAGAGCCTTCCTGCCCGCCAGCAGATCAACGCTCCCGCCCGGCTTGGTGTCGGCTGCAGCATGCCGTAGCTTAAAGAGGGATTGGTACAGTAGCTAAAGACCAGTTGGTACAATAGTCAGGGAGGGAGGCTTTTGCTCAGAGGAGGGGTACGTGGTTGGGGCGTGCTGAGTCTTCCAGCCCCCCACCTCGGGAAGGCAGCCTGAGGATCGGAGCTGCCGCAGGTTTCCACTTGCGCCCAGAGCCCCCGGGGTTTTGCCTTGCCGCTGCCTTTCTTTTCCACGTCAGCCTTTCCTGTCCCGTTGGCGTGGGGCTGAGGCCGGGCAGCAGCCAGGCGCCCCTCCTGCCTGTGGCTCCCCGCCCTCTCCCGTGGGAAGGGGAGGGAAGAGAAAGAGGGCAAAAAGCCTGCCGGCTCAGGACGACGACACGTTACCGAGGAAAGCCAGAGCTGCCCGCGGAGCGCGAGCCCAGGTGCGTGCGAGGCGCTGGCGAGGGGCAAGGCGAGGCGCGCGGGGCGGGCTGCCCGCGGGGCAAAAGGTGGTGGGGAATCGAACTCGGTGCCCTTGGGCCCAGCGTCCCGCGACCTGGCCGCTCGTCTAACGGAGATCCCCACCGACGGCGGCCGCACAGCGACCCCTACAGGCCTCACGCCGCCCTGCGCCCCGCCGCTCGGACCCGCGCCCTGCGCGCCCGCCCCGCCGACGCGCGCCGCCTCCCGCGCCCACGGCACCCCGACGCCGCCCGCCTCACGCCCCGCTCCGCGCACCAGCCTCACCCTCCCCGCGCACAACAGCCTCTCGCCGCACCCGCCTCCCTTTCTCCCGCTCTGCCCGGGACCTCGAGCCACACACCAACCCCACCTGCCCCCACCCCCCCCGCTCCCCCCCGCCTCCAGCTGCACCCGGGCGGCACCGCCACGGCCCCTCGCCTTCCTCGCCGCTTCCCTGCCCGCTCCTCCCCCTCCGGCAAGCTTCTCCTCTGCTGCCAGAGCCCAACACCTCCTGCTGCTGCCAGGTACCCGGGCGCTCGGGGCCTCGGAGCGTCACCAAAATTTCCCAGCTGGCCCGTGCCCACCCCGGAGACAGGCTGCTGCCCTGCGCAGGGGAGCAGGGCAAGAGGAGTTCTTCCTGGGCACGAGGTGGCCCCTTCCAGCTGGGGCGCTCCGAATGCGCTTTTACACTTGGTTCTCATGCTTTTCGAGCGCTTCAGGTACGGCAGGATTTGACCCCTCGCCGCTCAACGCGCGCGCAGGCACGCACACACACACGTACTGCTGTTTTGCAAAGCAACTCCAAGCCTGCGGCGTCATCATCCACCTGCTCCTTTCTTGATCGAAACGTCCCTGGCGTCTGTCCTGCTACAGTTACTTCCCTGCGATGCCAGGTAACGGGAGGGTTTTGCAGAGGTGCTGGAGGGGCCGGCGCGCTGGCCTTCTCTCGGTAGTCCGGGGGTGTCCCTTATTCCTCGGGGGGTAGGGGGGTGGGGAGGGCCGTCCTTCTCCTCCTTGCAATGAGCTGGGCTCCTTTAGTCGTGCTTACTTAACCATGACCGTGCAGCAGACCGCGTAAACCACCTACCTACCTATCTTCGCCTTGCGAAACTTCCTGCCAGTTAGACTCATAGAATCCTTTAGGTGGGAAAAGACCCTTAAGATCATCAAGTCCAACCGTAAACCTAGCTCTGCCAAGTCCACCGCTAAGCCATGTCCCTAAGCGCCGCGTCGGCACGTCTTTTAAAGACCTCCAGGGGCGGTGACTCCACCACTTCCCTGGGCGGCCTGTTCCAGCGCTTGACAACCCTTTCGGTGAAGAATTTTTCCCTGAGAGCCGATCTAAAGCTCCCCTGGCGCAACCTGAGGCCGTTTCCTCTCGTCCCATCGCCCGTCACCTGGGAGAAGAGACTGACACCCCCCTCGCTACAACCTCCTTCCGGGTAGTTGTAGAGAGCGACAAGGTCTCCCCTCAGGCTCCTCTTCTCCAGACTGAACGACCCCGGTTCCCTCAGCTGCCTCCTCAGCAGGCGTGTGCTCTAGACCCTTCACCGGCTTCGTTGCCCTCCTTTGGCCGCGCTCCAGCACCTCAGTGTCTTTCTCGTAGCGAGGGGCCCAAACCCGAAGACGGTACTCGAGGTGCGGCCTCACCAGTGCCGAGCACAGGGGGACGCTCGCTTCCCTAGTCCTGCTGGCCACACGATTTCTGATACAAGCCAGGATGCCGTTGGCCGCCTTGGCCACCTGGGCACGCTGCCGGCTCACGTTCAGCCGGCTGTCGACCAACACCCCCAGGTCCTTTGCCCGCCGGGCAGCTTTCCAGCCACTCTTCGCCAAGCCCGTAGCGTTGCACGGGGTTGTTGGGACCCGGGTGCAGGACCCGGCACTTGGCCTGCTTGAACCTCACACAGCTGGCCTCGGCCCATCGATCCAGCCTGTCCAGAGCCCTCTGTAGAGCCTTCCTGCCCGCCAGCAGATCAACGCTCCCGCCCGGCTTGGTGTCGGCTGCAGCATGCCGTAGCTTAAAGAGGGATTGGTACAGTAGCTAAAGACCAGTTGGTACAATAGTCAGGGAGGGAGGCTTTTGCTCAGAGGAGGGGTACGTGGTTGGGGCGTGCTGAGTCTTCCAGCCCCCCACCTCGGGAAGGCAGCCTGAGGATCGGAGCTGCCGCAGGTTTCCACTTGCGCCCAGAGCCCCCGGGGTTTTGCCTTGCCGCTGCCTTTCTTTTCCACGTCAGCCTTTCCTGTCCCGTTGGCGTGGGGCTGAGGCCGGGCAGCAGCCAGGCGCCCCTCCTGCCTGTGGCTCCCCGCCCTCTCCCGTGGGAAGGGGAGGGAAGAGAAAGAGGGCAAAAAGCCTGCCGGCTCAGGACGACGACACGTTACCGAGGAAAGCCAGAGCTGCCCGCGGAGCGCGAGCCCAGGTGCGTGCGAGGCGCTGGCGAGGGGCAAGGCGAGGCGCGCGGGGCGGGCTGCCCGCGGGGCAAAAGGTGGTGGGGAATCGAACTCGGTGCCCTTGGGCCCAGCGTCCCGCGACCTGGCCGCTCGTCTAACGGAGATCCCCACCGACGGCGGCCGCACAGCGACCCCTACAGGCCTCACGCCGCCCTGCGCCCCGCCGCTCGGACCCGCGCCCTGCGCGCCCGCCCCGCCGACGCGCGCCGCCTCCCGCGCCCACGGCACCCCGACGCCGCCCGCCTCACGCCCCGCTCCGCGCACCAGCCTCACCCTCCCCGCGCACAACAGCCTCTCGCCGCACCCGCCTCCCTTTCTCCCGCTCTGCCCGGGACCTCGAGCCACACACCAACCCCACCTGACCCCACCCCCCCCGCCCCCCCCCGCCTCCAGCTGCACCCGGGCGGCACCGCCACGGCCCCTCGCCTTCCTCGCCGCTTCCCTGCCCGCTCCTCCCCCTCCGGCAAGCTTCTCCTCTGCTGCCAGAGCCCAACACCTCCTGCTGCTGCCAGGTACCCGGGCGCTCGGGGCCTCGGAGCGTCACCAAAATTTCCCAGCTGGCCCGTGCCCACCCCGGAGACAGGCTGCTGCCCTGCGCAGGGGAGCAGGGCAAGAGGAGTTCTTTCTTCCTGGGCACGAGGTGGCCCCTTCCAGCTGGGGCGCTCCGAATGCGCTTTTACACTTGGTTCTCATGCTTTTCGAGCGCTTCAGGTACGGCAGGATTTGACCCCTCGCCGCTCAACGCGCGCGCAGGCACGCACACACACACGTACTGCTGTTTTGCAAAGCAACTCCAAGCCTGCGGCGTCATCATCCACCTGCTCCTTTCTTGATCGAAACGTCCCTGGCGTCTGTCCTGCTACAGTTACTTCCCTGCGATGCCAGGTAACGGGAGGGTTTTGCAGAGGTGCTGGAGGGGCCGGCGCGCTGGCCTTCTCTCGGTAGTCCGGGGGTGTCCCTTATTCCTCGGGGGGTAGGGGGGTGGGGGGGGCCGTCCTTCTCCTCCTTGCAATGAGCTGGGCTCCTTTAGTCGTGCTTACTTAACCATGACCGTGCAGCAGACCGCGTAAACCACCTACCTACCTATCTTCGCCTTGCGAAACTTCCTGCCAGTTAGACTCATAGAATCCTTTAGGTGGGAAAAGACCCTTAAGATCATCAAGTCCAACCGTAAACCTAGCTCTGCCAAGTCCACCGCTAAGCCATGTCCCTAAGCGCCGCGTCGGCACGTCTTTTAAAGACCTCCAGGGGCGGTGACTCCACCACTTCCCTGGGCGGCCTGTTCCAGCGCTTGACAACCCTTTCGGTGAAGAATTTTTCCCTGAGAGCCGATCTAAAGCTCCCCTGGCGCAACCTGAGGCCGTTTCCTCTCGTCCCATCGCCCGTCACCTGGGAGAAGAGACTGACACCCCCCTCGCTACAACCTCCTTCCGGGTAGTTGTAGAGAGCGACAAGGTCTCCCCTCAGGCTCCTCTTCTCCAGACTGAACGACCCCGGTTCCCTCAGCTGCCTCCTCAGCAGGCGTGTGCTCTAGACCCTTCACCGGCTTCGTTGCCCTCCTTTGGCCGCGCTCCAGCACCTCAGTGTCTTTCTCGTAGCGAGGGGCCCAAACCCGAAGACGGTACTCGAGGTGCGGCCTCACCAGTGCCGAGCACAGGGGGACGCTCGCTTCCCTAGTCCTGCTGGCCACACGATTTCTGATACAAGCCAGGATGCCGTTGGCCGCCTTGGCCACCTGGGCACGCTGCCGGCTCACGTTCAGCCGGCTGTCGACCAACACCCCCAGGTCCTTTGCCCGCCGGGCAGCTTTCCAGCCACTCTTCGCCAAGCCCGTAGCGTTGCACGGGGTTGTTGGGACCCGGGTGCAGGACCCGGCACTTGGCCTGCTTGAACCTCACACAGCTGGCCTCGGCCCATCGATCCAGCCTGTCCAGAGCCCTCTGTAGAGCCTTCCTGCCCGCCAGCAGATCAACGCTCCCGCCCGGCTTGGTGTCGGCTGCAGCATGCCGTAGCTTAAAGAGGGATTGGTACAGTAGCTAAAGACCAGTTGGTACAATAGTCAGGGAGGGAGGCTTTTGCTCAGAGGAGGGGTACGTGGTTGGGGCGTGCTGAGTCTTCCAGCCCCCCACCTCGGGAAGGCAGCCTGAGGATCGGAGCTGCCGCAGGTTTCCACTTGCGCCCAGAGCCCCCGGGGTTTTGCCTTGCCGCTGCCTTTCTTTTCCACGTCAGCCTTTCCTGTCCCGTTGGCGTGGGGCTGAGGCCGGGCAGCAGCCAGGCGCCCCTCCTGCCTGTGGCTCCCCGCCCTCTCCCGTGGGAAGGGGAGGGAAGAGAAAGAGGGCAAAAAGCCTGCCGGCTCAGGACGACGACACGTTACCGAGGAAAGCCAGAGCTGCCCGCGGAGCGCGAGCCCAGGTGCGTGCGAGGCGCTGGCGAGGGGCAAGGCGAGGCGCGCGGGGCGGGCTGCCCGCGGGGCAAAAGGTGGTGGGGAATCGAACTCGGTGCCCTTGGGCCCAGCGTCCCGCGACCTGGCCGCTCGTCTAACGGAGATCCCCACCGACGGCGGCCGCACAGCGACCCCTACAGGCCTCACGCCGCCCTGCGCCCCGCCGCTCGGACCCGCGCCCTGCGCGCCCGCCCCGCCGACGCGCGCCGCCTCCCGCGCCCACGGCACCCCGACGCCGCCCGCCTCACGCCCCGCTCCGCGCACCAGCCTCACCCTCCCCGCGCACAACAGCCTCTCGCCGCACCCGCCTCCCTTTCTCCCGCTCTGCCCGGGACCTCGAGCCACACACCAACCCCACCTGACCCCACCCCCCCCGCCCCCCCCCGCCTCCAGCTGCACCCGGGCGGCACCGCCACGGCCCCTCGCCTTCCTCGCCGCTTCCCTGCCCGCTCCTCCCCCTCCGGCAAGCTTCTCCTCTGCTGCCAGAGCCCAACACCTCCTGCTGCTGCCAGGTACCCGGGCGCTCGGGGCCTCGGAGCGTCACCAAAATTTCCCAGCTGGCCCGTGCCCACCCCGGAGACAGGCTGCTGCCCTGCGCAGGGGAGCAGGGCAAGAGGAGTTCTTTCTTCCTGGGCACGAGGTGGCCCCTTCCAGCTGGGGCGCTCCGAATGCGCTTTTACACTTGGTTCTCATGCTTTTCGAGCGCTTCAGGTACGGCAGGATTTGACCCCTCGCCGCTCAACGCGCGCGCAGGCACGCACACACACACGTACTGCTGTTTTGCAAAGCAACTCCAAGCCTGCGGCGTCATCATCCACCTGCTCCTTTCTTGATCGAAACGTCCCTGGCGTCTGTCCTGCTACAGTTACTTCCCTGCGATGCCAGGTAACGGGAGGGTTTTGCAGAGGTGCTGGAGGGGCCGGCGCGCTGGCCTTCTCTCGGTAGTCCGGGGGTGTCCCTTATTCCTCGGGGGGTAGGGGGGTGGGGAGGGCCGTCCTTCTCCTCCTTGCAATGAGCTGGGCTCCTTTAGTCGTGCTTACTTAACCATGACCGTGCAGCAGACCGCGTAAACCACCTACCTACCTATCTTCGCCTTGCGAAACTTCCTGCCAGTTAGACTCATAGAATCCTTTAGGTGGGAAAAGACCCTTAAGATCATCAAGTCCAACCGTAAACCTAGCTCTGCCAAGTCCACCGCTAAGCCATGTCCCTAAGCGCCGCGTCGGCACGTCTTTTAAAGACCTCCAGGGGCGGTGACTCCACCACTTCCCTGGGCGGCCTGTTCCAGCGCTTGACAACCCTTTCGGTGAAGAATTTTTCCCTGAGAGCCGATCTAAAGCTCCCCTGGCGCAACCTGAGGCCGTTTCCTCTCGTCCCATCGCCCGTCACCTGGGAGAAGAGACTGACACCCCCCTCGCTACAACCTCCTTCCGGGTAGTTGTAGAGAGCGACAAGGTCTCCCCTCAGGCTCCTCTTCTCCAGACTGAACGACCCCGGTTCCCTCAGCTGCCTCCTCAGCAGGCGTGTGCTCTAGACCCTTCACCGGCTTCGTTGCCCTCCTTTGGCCGCGCTCCAGCACCTCAGTGTCTTTCTCGTAGCGAGGGGCCCAAACCCGAAGACGGTACTCGAGGTGCGGCCTCACCAGTGCCGAGCACAGGGGGACGCTCGCTTCCCTAGTCCTGCTGGCCACACGATTTCTGATACAAGCCAGGATGCCGTTGGCCGCCTTGGCCACCTGGGCACGCTGCCGGCTCACGTTCAGCCGGCTGTCGACCAACACCCCCAGGTCCTTTGCCCGCCGGGCAGCTTTCCAGCCACTCTTCGCCAAGCCCGTAGCGTTGCACGGGGTTGTTGGGACCCGGGTGCAGGACCCGGCACTTGGCCTGCTTGAACCTCACACAGCTGGCCTCGGCCCATCGATCCAGCCTGTCCAGAGCCCTCTGTAGAGCCTTCCTGCCCGCCAGCAGATCAACGCTCCCGCCCGGCTTGGTGTCGGCTGCAGCATGCCGTAGCTTAAAGAGGGATTGGTACAGTAGCTAAAGACCAGTTGGTACAATAGTCAGGGAGGGAGGCTTTTGCTCAGAGGAGGGGTACGTGGTTGGGGCGTGCTGAGTCTTCCAGCCCCCCACCTCGGGAAGGCAGCCTGAGGATCGGAGCTGCCGCAGGTTTCCACTTGCGCCCAGAGCCCCCGGGGTTTTGCCTTGCCGCTGCCTTTCTTTTCCACGTCAGCCTTTCCTGTCCCGTTGGCGTGGGGCTGAGGCCGGGCAGCAGCCAGGCGCCCCTCCTGCCTGTGGCTCCCCGCCCTCTCCCGTGGGAAGGGGAGGGAAGAGAAAGAGGGCAAAAAGCCTGCCGGCTCAGGACGACGACACGTTACCGAGGAAAGCCAGAGCTGCCCGCGGAGCGCGAGCCCAGGTGCGTGCGAGGCGCTGGCGAGGGGCAAGGCGAGGCGCGCGGGGCGGGCTGCCCGCGGGGCAAAAGGTGGTGGGGAATCGAACTCGGTGCCCTTGGGCCCAGCGTCCCGCGACCTGGCCGCTCGTCTAACGGAGATCCCCACCGACGGCGGCCGCACAGCGACCCCTACAGGCCTCACGCCGCCCTGCGCCCCGCCGCTCGGACCCGCGCCCTGCGCGCCCGCCCCGCCGACGCGCGCCGCCTCCCGCGCCCACGGCACCCCGACGCCGCCCGCCTCACGCCCCGCTCCGCGCACCAGCCTCACCCTCCCCGCGCACAACAGCCTCTCGCCGCACCCGCCTCCCTTTCTCCCGCTCTGCCCGGGACCTCGAGCCACACACCAACCCCACCTGACCCCACCCCCCCCGCCCCCCCCCGCCTCCAGCTGCACCCGGGCGGCACCGCCACGGCCCCTCGCCTTCCTCGCCGCTTCCCTGCCCGCTCCTCCCCCTCCGGCAAGCTTCTCCTCTGCTGCCAGAGCCCAACACCTCCTGCTGCTGCCAGGTACCCGGGCGCTCGGGGCCTCGGAGCGTCACCAAAATTTCCCAGCTGGCCCGTGCCCACCCCGGAGACAGGCTGCTGCCCTGCGCAGGGGAGCAGGGCAAGAGGAGTTCTTTCTTCCTGGGCACGAGGTGGCCCCTTCCAGCTGGGGCGCTCCGAATGCGCTTTTACACTTGGTTCTCATGCTTTTCGAGCGCTTCAGGTACGGCAGGATTTGACCCCTCGCCGCTCAACGCGCGCGCAGGCACGCACACACACACGTACTGCTGTTTTGCAAAGCAACTCCAAGCCTGCGGCGTCATCATCCACCTGCTCCTTTCTTGATCGAAACGTCCCTGGCGTCTGTCCTGCTACAGTTACTTCCCTGCGATGCCAGGTAACGGGAGGGTTTTGCAGAGGTGCTGGAGGGGCCGGCGCGCTGGCCTTCTCTCGGTAGTCCGGGGGTGTCCCTTATTCCTCGGGGGGTAGGGGGGTGGGGGGGGCCGTCCTTCTCCTCCTTGCAATGAGCTGGGCTCCTTTAGTCGTGCTTACTTAACCATGACCGTGCAGCAGACCGCGTAAACCACCTACCTACCTATCTTCGCCTTGCGAAACTTCCTGCCAGTTAGACTCATAGAATCCTTTAGGTGGGAAAAGACCCTTAAGATCATCAAGTCCAACCGTAAACCTAGCTCTGCCAAGTCCACCGCTAAGCCATGTCCCTAAGCGCCGCGTCGGCACGTCTTTTAAAGACCTCCAGGGGCGGTGACTCCACCACTTCCCTGGGCGGCCTGTTCCAGCGCTTGACAACCCTTTCGGTGAAGAATTTTTCCCTGAGAGCCGATCTAAAGCTCCCCTGGCGCAACCTGAGGCCGTTTCCTCTCGTCCCATCGCCCGTCACCTGGGAGAAGAGACTGACACCCCCCTCGCTACAACCTCCTTCCGGGTAGTTGTAGAGAGCGACAAGGTCTCCCCTCAGGCTCCTCTTCTCCAGACTGAACGACCCCGGTTCCCTCAGCTGCCTCCTCAGCAGGCGTGTGCTCTAGACCCTTCACCGGCTTCGTTGCCCTCCTTTGGCCGCGCTCCAGCACCTCAGTGTCTTTCTCGTAGCGAGGGGCCCAAACCCGAAGACGGTACTCGAGGTGCGGCCTCACCAGTGCCGAGCACAGGGGGACGCTCGCTTCCCTAGTCCTGCTGGCCACACGATTTCTGATACAAGCCAGGATGCCGTTGGCCGCCTTGGCCACCTGGGCACGCTGCCGGCTCACGTTCAGCCGGCTGTCGACCAACACCCCCAGGTCCTTTGCCCGCCGGGCAGCTTTCCAGCCACTCTTCGCCAAGCCCGTAGCGTTGCACGGGGTTGTTGGGACCCGGGTGCAGGACCCGGCACTTGGCCTGCTTGAACCTCACACAGCTGGCCTCGGCCCATCGATCCAGCCTGTCCAGAGCCCTCTGTAGAGCCTTCCTGCCCGCCAGCAGATCAACGCTCCCGCCCGGCTTGGTGTCGGCTGCAGCATGCCGTAGCTTAAAGAGGGATTGGTACAGTAGCTAAAGACCAGTTGGTACAATAGTCAGGGAGGGAGGCTTTTGCTCAGAGGAGGGGTACGTGGTTGGGGCGTGCTGAGTCTTCCAGCCCCCCACCTCGGGAAGGCAGCCTGAGGATCGGAGCTGCCGCAGGTTTCCACTTGCGCCCAGAGCCCCCGGGGTTTTGCCTTGCCGCTGCCTTTCTTTTCCACGTCAGCCTTTCCTGTCCCGTTGGCGTGGGGCTGAGGCCGGGCAGCAGCCAGGCGCCCCTCCTGCCTGTGGCTCCCCGCCCTCTCCCGTGGGAAGGGGAGGGAAGAGAAAGAGGGCAAAAAGCCTGCCGGCTCAGGACGACGACACGTTACCGAGGAAAGCCAGAGCTGCCCGCGGAGCGCGAGCCCAGGTGCGTGCGAGGCGCTGGCGAGGGGCAAGGCGAGGCGCGCGGGGCGGGCTGCCCGCGGGGCAAAAGGTGGTGGGGAATCGAACTCGGTGCCCTTGGGCCCAGCGTCCCGCGACCTGGCCGCTCGTCTAACGGAGATCCCCACCGACGGCGGCCGCACAGCGACCCCTACAGGCCTCACGCCGCCCTGCGCCCCGCCGCTCGGACCCGCGCCCTGCGCGCCCGCCCCGCCGACGCGCGCCGCCTCCCGCGCCCACGGCACCCCGACGCCGCCCGCCTCACGCCCCGCTCCGCGCACCAGCCTCACCCTCCCCGCGCACAACAGCCTCTCGCCGCACCCGCCTCCCTTTCTCCCGCTCTGCCCGGGACCTCGAGCCACACACCAACCCCACCTGACCCCACCCCCCCCGCCCCCCCCCGCCTCCAGCTGCACCCGGGCGGCACCGCCACGGCCCCTCGCCTTCCTCGCCGCTTCCCTGCCCGCTCCTCCCCCTCCGGCAAGCTTCTCCTCTGCTGCCAGAGCCCAACACCTCCTGCTGCTGCCAGGTACCCGGGCGCTCGGGGCCTCGGAGCGTCACCAAAATTTCCCAGCTGGCCCGTGCCCACCCCGGAGACAGGCTGCTGCCCTGCGCAGGGGAGCAGGGCAAGAGGAGTTCTTTCTTCCTGGGCACGAGGTGGCCCCTTCCAGCTGGGGCGCTCCGAATGCGCTTTTACACTTGGTTCTCATGCTTTTCGAGCGCTTCAGGTACGGCAGGATTTGACCCCTCGCCGCTCAACGCGCGCGCAGGCACGCACACACACACGTACTGCTGTTTTGCAAAGCAACTCCAAGCCTGCGGCGTCATCATCCACCTGCTCCTTTCTTGATCGAAACGTCCCTGGCGTCTGTCCTGCTACAGTTACTTCCCTGCGATGCCAGGTAACGGGAGGGTTTTGCAGAGGTGCTGGAGGGGCCGGCGCGCTGGCCTTCTCTCGGTAGTCCGGGGGTGTCCCTTATTCCTCGGGGGGTAGGGGGGTGGGGAGGGCCGTCCTTCTCCTCCTTGCAATGAGCTGGGCTCCTTTAGTCGTGCTTACTTAACCATGACCGTGCAGCAGACCGCGTAAACCACCTACCTACCTATCTTCGCCTTGCGAAACTTCCTGCCAGTTAGACTCATAGAATCCTTTAGGTGGGAAAAGACCCTTAAGATCATCAAGTCCAACCGTAAACCTAGCTCTGCCAAGTCCACCGCTAAGCCATGTCCCTAAGCGCCGCGTCGGCACGTCTTTTAAAGACCTCCAGGGGCGGTGACTCCACCACTTCCCTGGGCGGCCTGTTCCAGCGCTTGACAACCCTTTCGGTGAAGAATTTTTCCCTGAGAGCCGATCTAAAGCTCCCCTGGCGCAACCTGAGGCCGTTTCCTCTCGTCCCATCGCCCGTCACCTGGGAGAAGAGACTGACACCCCCCTCGCTACAACCTCCTTCCGGGTAGTTGTAGAGAGCGACAAGGTCTCCCCTCAGGCTCCTCTTCTCCAGACTGAACGACCCCGGTTCCCTCAGCTGCCTCCTCAGCAGGCGTGTGCTCTAGACCCTTCACCGGCTTCGTTGCCCTCCTTTGGCCGCGCTCCAGCACCTCAGTGTCTTTCTCGTAGCGAGGGGCCCAAACCCGAAGACGGTACTCGAGGTGCGGCCTCACCAGTGCCGAGCACAGGGGGACGCTCGCTTCCCTAGTCCTGCTGGCCACACGATTTCTGATACAAGCCAGGATGCCGTTGGCCGCCTTGGCCACCTGGGCACGCTGCCGGCTCACGTTCAGCCGGCTGTCGACCAACACCCCCAGGTCCTTTGCCCGCCGGGCAGCTTTCCAGCCACTCTTCGCCAAGCCCGTAGCGTTGCACGGGGTTGTTGGGACCCGGGTGCAGGACCCGGCACTTGGCCTGCTTGAACCTCACACAGCTGGCCTCGGCCCATCGATCCAGCCTGTCCAGAGCCCTCTGTAGAGCCTTCCTGCCCGCCAGCAGATCAACGCTCCCGCCCGGCTTGGTGTCGGCTGCAGCATGCCGTAGCTTAAAGAGGGATTGGTACAGTAGCTAAAGACCAGTTGGTACAATAGTCAGGGAGGGAGGCTTTTGCTCAGAGGAGGGGTACGTGGTTGGGGCGTGCTGAGTCTTCCAGCCCCCCACCTCGGGAAGGCAGCCTGAGGATCGGAGCTGCCGCAGGTTTCCACTTGCGCCCAGAGCCCCCGGGGTTTTGCCTTGCCGCTGCCTTTCTTTTCCACGTCAGCCTTTCCTGTCCCGTTGGCGTGGGGCTGAGGCCGGGCAGCAGCCAGGCGCCCCTCCTGCCTGTGGCTCCCCGCCCTCTCCCGTGGGAAGGGGAGGGAAGAGAAAGAGGGCAAAAAGCCTGCCGGCTCAGGACGACGACACGTTACCGAGGAAAGCCAGAGCTGCCCGCGGAGCGCGAGCCCAGGTGCGTGCGAGGCGCTGGCGAGGGGCAAGGCGAGGCGCGCGGGGCGGGCTGCCCGCGGGGCAAAAGGTGGTGGGGAATCGAACTCGGTGCCCTTGGGCCCAGCGTCCCGCGACCTGGCCGCTCGTCTAACGGAGATCCCCACCGACGGCGGCCGCACAGCGACCCCTACAGGCCTCACGCCGCCCTGCGCCCCGCCGCTCGGACCCGCGCCCTGCGCGCCCGCCCCGCCGACGCGCGCCGCCTCCCGCGCCCACGGCACCCCGACGCCGCCCGCCTCACGCCCCGCTCCGCGCACCAGCCTCACCCTCCCCGCGCACAACAGCCTCTCGCCGCACCCGCCTCCCTTTCTCCCGCTCTGCCCGGGACCTCGAGCCACACACCAACCCCACCTGACCCCACCCCCCCCGCCCCCCCCCGCCTCCAGCTGCACCCGGGCGGCACCGCCACGGCCCCTCGCCTTCCTCGCCGCTTCCCTGCCCGCTCCTCCCCCTCCGGCAAGCTTCTCCTCTGCTGCCAGAGCCCAACACCTCCTGCTGCTGCCAGGTACCCGGGTGCTCGGGGCCTCGGAGCGTCACCAAAATTTCCCAGCTGGCCCGTGCCCACCCCGGAGACAGGCTGCTGCCCTGCGCAGGGGAGCAGGGCAAGAGGAGTTCTTTCTTCCTGGGCACGAGGTGGCCCCTTCCAGCTGGGGCGCTCCGAATGCGCTTTTACACTTGGTTCTCATGCTTTTCGAGCGCTTCAGGTACGGCAGGATTTGACCCCTCGCCGCTCAACGCGCGCGCAGGCACGCACACACACACGTACTGCTGTTTTGCAAAGCAACTCCAAGCCTGTGGCGTCATCATCCACCTGCTCCTTTCTTGATCGAAACGTCCCTGGCGTCTGTCCTGCTACAGTTACTTCCCTGCGATGCCAGGTAACGGGAGGGTTTTGCAGAGGTGCTGGAGGGGCCGGCGCGCTGGCCTTCTCTCGGTAGTCCGGGGGTGTCCCTTATTCCTCGGGGGGTGGGGGGGTGGGGGGGGCCGTCCTTCTCCTCCTTGCAATGAGCTGGGCTCCTTTAGTCGTGCTTACTTAACCATGACCGTGCAGCAGACCGCGTAAACCACCTACCTACCTATCTTCGCCTTGCGAAACTTCCTGCCAGTTAGACTCATAGAATCCTTTAGGTGGGAAAAGACCCTTAAGATCATCAAGTCCAACCGTAAACCTAGCTCTGCCAAGTCCACCGCTAAGCCATGTCCCTAAGCGCCGCGTCGGCACGTCTTTTAAAGACCTCCAGGGGCGGTGACTCCACCACTTCCCTGGGCGGCCTGTTCCAGCGCTTGACAACCCTTTCGGTGAAGAATTTTTCCCTGAGAGCCGATCTAAAGCTCCCCTGGCGCAACCTGAGGCCGTTTCCTCTCGTCCCATCGCCCGTCACCTGGGAGAAGAGACTGACACCCCCCTCGCTACAACCTCCTTCCGGGTAGTTGTAGAGAGCGACAAGGTCTCCCCTCAGGCTCCTCTTCTCCAGACTGAACGACCCCGGTTCCCTCAGCTGCCTCCTCAGCAGGCGTGTGCTCTAGACCCTTCACCGGCTTCGTTGCCCTCCTTTGGCCGCGCTCCAGCACCTCAGTGTCTTTCTCGTAGCGAGGGGCCCAAACCCGAAGACGGTACTCGAGGTGCGGCCTCACCAGTGCCGAGCACAGGGGGACGCTCGCTTCCCTAGTCCTGCTGGCCACACGATTTCTGATACAAGCCAGGATGCCGTTGGCCGCCTTGGCCACCTGGGCACGCTGCCGGCTCACGTTCAGCCGGCTGTCGACCAACACCCCCAGGTCCTTTGCCCGCCGGGCAGCTTTCCAGCCACTCTTCGCCAAGCCCGTAGCGTTGCACGGGGTTGTTGGGACCCGGGTGCAGGACCCGGCACTTGGCCTGCTTGAACCTCACACAGCTGGCCTCGGCCCATCGATCCAGCCTGTCCAGAGCCCTCTGTAGAGCCTTCCTGCCCGCCAGCAGATCAACGCTCCCGCCCGGCTTGGTGTCGGCTGCAGCATGCCGTAGCTTAAAGAGGGATTGGTACAGTAGCTAAAGACCAGTTGGTACAATAGTCAGGGAGGGAGGCTTTTGCTCAGAGGAGGGGTACGTGGTTGGGGCGTGCTGAGTCTTCCAGCCCCCCACCTCGGGAAGGCAGCCTGAGGATCGGAGCTGCCGCAGGTTTCCACTTGCGCCCAGAGCCCCCGGGGTTTTGCCTTGCCGCTGCCTTTCTTTTCCACGTCAGCCTTTCCTGTCCCGTTGGCGTGGGGCTGAGGCCGGGCAGCAGCCAGGCGCCCCTCCTGCCTGTGGCTCCCCGCCCTCTCCCGTGGGAAGGGGAGGGAAGAGAAAGAGGGCAAAAAGCCTGCCGGCTCAGGACGACGACACGTTACCGAGGAAAGCCAGAGCTGCCCGCGGAGCGCGAGCCCAGGTGCGTGCGAGGCGCTGGCGAGGGGCAAGGCGAGGCGCGCGGGGCGGGCTGCCCGCGGGGCAAAAGGTGGTGGGGAATCGAACTCGGTGCCCTTGGGCCCAGCGTCCCGCGACCTGGCCGCTCGTCTAACGGAGATCCCCACCGACGGCGGCCGCACAGCGACCCCTACAGGCCTCACGCCGCCCTGCGCCCCGCCGCTCGGACCCGCGCCCTGCGCGCCCGCCCCGCCGACGCGCGCCGCCTCCCGCGCCCACGGCACCCCGACGCCGCCCGCCTCACGCCCCGCTCCGCGCACCAGCCTCACCCTCCCCGCGCACAACAGCCTCTCGCCGCACCCGCCTCCCTTTCTCCCGCTCTGCCCGGGACCTCGAGCCACACACCAACCCCACCTGCCCCCACCCCCCCGCTCCCCCCCGCCTCCAGCTGCACCCGGGCGGCACCGCCACGGCCCCTCGCCTTCCTCGCCGCTTCCCTGCCCGCTCCTCCCCCTCCGGCAAGCTTCTCCTCTGCTGCCAGAGCCCAACACCTCCTGCTGCTGCCAGGTACCCGGGCGCTCGGGGCCTCGGAGCGTCACCAAAATTTCCCAGCTGGCCCGTGCCCACCCCGGAGACAGGCTGCTGCCCTGCGCAGGGGAGCAGGGCAAGAGGAGTTCTTTCTTCCTGGGCACGAGGTGGCCCCTTCCAGCTGGGGCGCTCCGAATGCGCTTTTACACTTGGTTCTCATGCTTTTCGAGCGCTTCAGGTACGGCAGGATTTGACCCCTCGCCGCTCAACGCGCGCGCAGGCACGCACACACACACGTACTGCTGTTTTGCAAAGCAACTCCAAGCCTGTGGCGTCATCATCCACCTGCTCCTTTCTTGATCGAAACGTCCCTGGCGTCTGTCCTGCTACAGTTACTTCCCTGCGATGCCAGGTAACGGGAGGGTTTTGCAGAGGTGCTGGAGGGGCTGGCGCGCTGGCCTTCTCTCGGTAGTCCGGGGGTGTCCCTTATTCCTCGGGGGGTGGGGGGGTGGGGGGGGGCCGTCCTTCTCCTCCTTGCAATGAGCTGGGCTCCTTTAGTCGTGCTTACTTAACCATGACCGTGCAGCAGACCGCGTAAACCACCTACCTACCTATCTTCGCCTTGCGAAACTTCCTGCCAGTTAGACTCATAGAATCCTTTAGGTGGGAAAAGACCCTTAAGATCATCAAGTCCAACCGTAAACCTAGCTCTGCCAAGTCCACCGCTAAGCCATGTCCCTAAGCGCCGCGTCGGCACGTCTTTTAAAGACCTCCAGGGGCGGTGACTCCACCACTTCCCTGGGCGGCCTGTTCCAGCGCTTGACAACCCTTTCGGTGAAGAATTTTTCCCTGAGAGCCGATCTAAAGCTCCCCTGGCGCAACCTGAGGCCGTTTCCTCTCGTCCCATCGCCCGTCACCTGGGAGAAGAGACTGACACCCCCCTCGCTACAACCTCCTTCCGGGTAGTTGTAGAGAGCGACAAGGTCTCCCCTCAGGCTCCTCTTCTCCAGACTGAACGACCCCGGTTCCCTCAGCTGCCTCCTCAGCAGGCGTGTGCTCTAGACCCTTCACCGGCTTCGTTGCCCTCCTTTGGCCGCGCTCCAGCACCTCAGTGTCTTTCTCGTAGCGAGGGGCCCAAACCCGAAGACGGTACTCGAGGTGCGGCCTCACCAGTGCCGAGCACAGGGGGACGCTCGCTTCCCTAGTCCTGCTGGCCACACGATTTCTGATACAAGCCAGGATGCCGTTGGCCGCCTTGGCCACCTGGGCACGCTGCCGGCTCACGTTCAGCCGGCTGTCGACCAACACCCCCAGGTCCTTTGCCCGCCGGGCAGCTTTCCAGCCACTCTTCGCCAAGCCCGTAGCGTTGCACGGGGTTGTTGGGACCCGGGTGCAGGACCCGGCACTTGGCCTGCTTGAACCTCACACAGCTGGCCTCGGCCCATCGATCCAGCCTGTCCAGAGCCCTCTGTAGAGCCTTCCTGCCCGCCAGCAGATCAACGCTCCCGCCCGGCTTGGTGTCGGCTGCAGCATGCCGTAGCTTAAAGAGGGATTGGTACAGTAGCTAAAGACCAGTTGGTACAATAGTCAGGGAGGGAGGCTTTTGCTCAGAGGAGGGGTACGTGGTTGGGGCGTGCTGAGTCTTCCAGCCCCCCACCTCGGGAAGGCAGCCTGAGGATCGGAGCTGCCGCAGGTTTCCACTTGCGCCCAGAGCCCCCGGGGTTTTGCCTTGCCGCTGCCTTTCTTTTCCACGTCAGCCTTTCCTGTCCCGTTGGCGTGGGGCTGAGGCCGGGCAGCAGCCAGGCGCCCCTCCTGCCTGTGGCTCCCCGCCCTCTCCCGTGGGAAGGGGAGGGAAGAGAAAGAGGGCAAAAAGCCTGCCGGCTCAGGACGACGACACGTTACCGAGGAAAGCCAGAGCTGCCCGCGGAGCGCGAGCCCAGGTGCGTGCGAGGCGCTGGCGAGGGGCAAGGCGAGGCGCGCGGGGCGGGCTGCCCGCGGGGCAAAAGGTGGTGGGGAATCGAACTCGGTGCCCTTGGGCCCAGCGTCCCGCGACCTGGCCGCTCGTCTAACGGAGATCCCCACCGACGGCGGCCGCACAGCGACCCCTACAGGCCTCACGCCGCCCTGCGCCCCGCCGCTCGGACCCGCGCCCTGCGCGCCCGCCCCGCCGACGCGCGCCGCCTCCCGCGCCCACGGCACCCCGACGCCGCCCGCCTCACGCCCCGCTCCGCGCACCAGCCTCACCCTCCCCGCGCACAACAGCCTCTCGCCGCACCCGCCTCCCTTTCTCCCGCTCTGCCCGGGACCTCGAGCCACACACCAACCCCACCTGACCCCACCCCCCCCGCCCCCCCCCGCCTCCAGCTGCACCCGGGCGGCACCGCCACGGCCCCTCGCCTTCCTCGCCGCTTCCCTGCCCGCTCCTCCCCCTCCGGCAAGCTTCTCCTCTGCTGCCAGAGCCCAACACCTCCTGCTGCTGCCAGGTACCCGGGCGCTCGGGGCCTCGGAGCGTCACCAAAATTTCCCAGCTGGCCCGTGCCCACCCCGGAGACAGGCTGCTGCCCTGCGCAGGGGAGCAGGGCAAGAGGAGTTCTTTCTTCCTGGGCACGAGGTGGCCCCTTCCAGCTGGGGCGCTCCGAATGCGCTTTTACACTTGGTTCTCATGCTTTTCGAGCGCTTCAGGTACGGCAGGATTTGACCCCTCGCCGCTCAACGCGCGCGCAGGCACGCACACACACACGTACTGCTGTTTTGCAAAGCAACTCCAAGCCTGTGGCGTCATCATCCACCTGCTCCTTTCTTGATCGAAACGTCCCTGGCGTCTGTCCTGCTACAGTTACTTCCCTGCGATGCCAGGTAACGGGAGGGTTTTGCAGAGGTGCTGGAGGGGCCGGCGCGCTGGCCTTCTCTCGGTAGTCTGGGGGTGTCCCTTATTCCTCGGGGGGTAGGGGGGTGGGGGGGGCCGTCCTTCTCCTCCTTGCAATGAGCTGGGCTCCTTTAGTCGTGCTTACTTAACCATGACCGTGCAGCAGACCGCGTAAACCACCTACCTACCTATCTTCACCTTACGAAACTTCCTGCCAGTTAGACTCATAGAATCCTTTAGGTGGGAAAAGACCCTTAACATCATCAAGTCCAACCGTAAACCTAGCTCTGCCAAGTCCACCGCTAAGCCATGTCCCTAAGCGCCGCGTCGGCACGTCTTTTAAAGACCTCCAGGGGCGGTGACTCCACCACTTCCCTGGGCGGCCTGTTCCAGCGCTTGACAACCCTTTCGGTGAAGAATTTTTCCCTGAGAGCCGATCTAAAGCTCCCCTGGCGCAACCTGAGGCCGTTTCCTCTCGTCCCATCGCCCGTCACCTGGGAGAAGAGACTGACACCCCCCTCGCTACAACCTCCTTCCGGGTAGTTGTAGAGAGCGACAAGGTCTCCCCTCAGGCTCCTCTTCTCCAGACTGAACGACCCCGGTTCCCTCAGCTGCCTCCTCAGCAGGCGTGTGCTCTAGACCCTTCACCGGCTTCGTTGCCCTCCTTTGGCCGCGCTCCAGCACCTCAGTGTCTTTCTCGTAGCGAGGGGCCCAAACCCGAAGACGGTACTCGAGGTGCGGCCTCACCAGTGCCGAGCACAGGGGGACGCTCGCTTCCCTAGTCCTGCTGGCCACACGATTTCTGATACAAGCCAGGATGCCGTTGGCCGCCTTGGCCACCTGGGCACGCTGCCGGCTCACGTTCAGCCGGCTGTCGACCAACACCCCCAGGTCCTTTGCCCGCCGGGCAGCTTTCCAGCCACTCTTCGCCAAGCCCGTAGCGTTGCACGGGGTTGTTGGGACCCGGGTGCAGGACCCGGCACTTGGCCTGCTTGAACCTCACACAGCTGGCCTCGGCCCATCGATCCAGCCTGTCCAGAGCCCTCTGTAGAGCCTTCCTGCCCGCCAGCAGATCAACGCTCCCGCCCGGCTTGGTGTCGGCTGCAGCATGCCGTAGCTTAAAGAGGGATTGGTACAGTAGCTAAAGACCAGTTGGTACAATAGTCAGGGAGGGAGGCTTTTGCTCAGAGGAGGGGTACGTGGTTGGGGCGTGCTGAGTCTTCCAGCCCCCCACCTCGGGAAGGCAGCCTGAGGATCGGAGCTGCCGCAGGTTTCCACTTGCGCCCAGAGCCCCCGGGGTTTTGCCTTGCCGCTGCCTTTCTTTTCCACGTCAGCCTTTCCTGTCCCGTTGGCGTGGGGCTGAGGCCGGGCAGCAGCCAGGCGCCCCTCCTGCCTGTGGCTCCCCGCCCTCTCCCGTGGGAAGGGGAGGGAAGAGAAAGAGGGCAAAAAGCCTGCCGGCTCAGGACGACGACACGTTACCGAGGAAAGCCAGAGCTGCCCGCGGAGCGCGAGCCCAGGTGCGTGCGAGGCGCTGGCGAGGGGCAAGGCGAGGCGCGCGGGGCGGGCTGCCCGCGGGGCAAAAGGTGGTGGGGAATCGAACTCGGTGCCCTTGGGCCCAGCGTCCCGCGACCTGGCCGCTCGTCTAACGGAGATCCCCACCGACGGCGGCCGCACAGCGACCCCTACAGGCCTCACGCCGCCCTGCGCCCCGCCGCTCGGACCCGCGCCCTGCGCGCCCGCCCCGCCGACGCGCGCCGCCTCCCGCGCCCACGGCACCCCGACGCCGCCCGCCTCACGCCCCGCTCCGCGCACCAGCCTCACCCTCCCCGCGCACAACAGCCTCTCGCCGCACCCGCCTCCCTTTCTCCCGCTCTGCCCGGGACCTCGAGCCACACACCAACCCCACCTGCCCCCACCCCCCCCGCTCCCCCCGCCTCCAGCTGCACCCGGGCGGCACCGCCACGGCCCCTCGCCTTCCTCGCCGCTTCCCTGCCCGCTCCTCCCCCTCCGGCAAGCTTCTCCTCTGCTGCCAGAGCCCAACACCTCCTGCTGCTGCCAGGTACCCGGGCGCTCGGGGCCTCGGAGCGTCACCAAAATTTCCCAGCTGGCCCGTGCCCACCCCGAAGACAGGCTGCTGCCCTGCGCAGGGGAGCAGGGCAAGAGGAGTTCTTTCTTCCTGGGCACGAGGTGGCCCCTTCCAGCTGGGGCGCTCCGAATGCGCTTTTACACTTGGTTCTCATGCTTTTCGAGCGCTTCAGGTACGGCAGGATTTGACCCCTCGCCGCTCAACGCGCGCGCAGGCACGCACACACACACGTACTGCTGTTTTGCAAAGCAACTCCAAGCCTGCGGCGTCATCATCCACCTGCTCCTTTCTTGATCGAAACGTCCCTGGCGTCTGTCCTGCTACAGTTACTTCCCTGCGATGCCAGGTAACGGGAGGGTTTTGCAGAGGTGCTGGAGGGGCCGGCGCGCTGGCCTTCTCTCGGTAGTCCGGGGGTGTCCCTTATTCCTCGGGGGGTAGGGGGGTGGGGAGGGCCGTCCTTCTCCTCCTTGCAATGAGCTGGGCTCCTTTAGTCGTGCTTACTTAACCATGACCGTGCAGCAGACCGCGTAAACCACCTACCTACCTATCTTCGCCTTGCGAAACTTCCTGCCAGTTAGACTCATAGAATCCTTTAGGTGGGAAAAGACCCTTAAGATCATCAAGTCCAACCGTAAACCTAGCTCTGCCAAGTCCACCGCTAAGCCATGTCCCTAAGCGCCGCGTCGGCACGTCTTTTAAAGACCTCCAGGGGCGGTGACTCCACCACTTCCCTGGGCGGCCTGTTCCAGCGCTTGACAACCCTTTCGGTGAAGAATTTTTCCCTGAGAGCCGATCTAAAGCTCCCCTGGCGCAACCTGAGGCCGTTTCCTCTCGTCCCATCGCCCGTCACCTGGGAGAAGAGACTGACACCCCCCTCGCTACAACCTCCTTCCGGGTAGTTGTAGAGAGCGACAAGGTCTCCCCTCAGGCTCCTCTTCTCCAGACTGAACGACCCCGGTTCCCTCAGCTGCCTCCTCAGCAGGCGTGTGCTCTAGACCCTTCACCGGCTTCGTTGCCCTCCTTTGGCCGCGCTCCAGCACCTCAGTGTCTTTCTCGTAGCGAGGGGCCCAAACCCGAAGACGGTACTCGAGGTGCGGCCTCACCAGTGCCGAGCACAGGGGGACGCTCGCTTCCCTAGTCCTGCTGGCCACACGATTTCTGATACAAGCCAGGATGCCGTTGGCCGCCTTGGCCACCTGGGCACGCTGCCGGCTCACGTTCAGCCGGCTGTCGACCAACACCCCCAGGTCCTTTGCCCGCCGGGCAGCTTTCCAGCCACTCTTCGCCAAGCCCGTAGCGTTGCACGGGGTTGTTGGGACCCGGGTGCAGGACCCGGCACTTGGCCTGCTTGAACCTCACACAGCTGGCCTCGGCCCATCGATCCAGCCTGTCCAGAGCCCTCTGTAGAGCCTTCCTGCCCGCCAGCAGATCAACGCTCCCGCCCGGCTTGGTGTCGGCTGCAGCATGCCGTAGCTTAAAGAGGGATTGGTACAGTAGCTAAAGACCAGTTGGTACAATAGTCAGGGAGGGAGGCTTTTGCTCAGAGGAGGGGTACGTGGTTGGGGCGTGCTGAGTCTTCCAGCCCCCCACCTCGGGAAGGCAGCCTGAGGATCGGAGCTGCCGCAGGTTTCCACTTGCGCCCAGAGCCCCCGGGGTTTTGCCTTGCCGCTGCCTTTCTTTTCCACGTCAGCCTTTCCTGTCCCGTTGGCGTGGGGCTGAGGCCGGGCAGCAGCCAGGCGCCCCTCCTGCCTGTGGCTCCCCGCCCTCTCCCGTGGGAAGGGGAGGGAAGAGAAAGAGGGCAAAAAGCCTGCCGGCTCAGGACGACGACACGTTACCGAGGAAAGCCAGAGCTGCCCGCGGAGCGCGAGCCCAGGTGCGTGCGAGGCGCTGGCGAGGGGCAAGGCGAGGCGCGCGGGGCGGGCTGCCCGCGGGGCAAAAGGTGGTGGGGAATCGAACTCGGTGCCCTTGGGCCCAGCGTCCCGCGACCTGGCCGCTCGTCTAACGGAGATCCCCACCGACGGCGGCCGCACAGCGACCCCTACAGGCCTCACGCCGCCCTGCGCCCCGCCGCTCGGACCCGCGCCCTGCGCGCCCGCCCCGCCGACGCGCGCCGCCTCCCGCGCCCACGGCACCCCGACGCCGCCCGCCTCACGCCCCGCTCCGCGCACCAGCCTCACCCTCCCCGCGCACAACAGCCTCTCGCCGCACCCGCCTCCCTTTCTCCCGCTCTGCCCGGGACCTCGAGCCACACACCAACCCCACCTGACCCCACCCCCCCCGCCCCCCCCCGCCTCCAGCTGCACCCGGGCGGCACCGCCACGGCCCCTCGCCTTCCTCGCCGCTTCCCTGCCCGCTCCTCCCCCTCCGGCAAGCTTCTCCTCTGCTGCCAGAGCCCAACACCTCCTGCTGCTGCCAGGTACCCGGGCGCTCGGGGCCTCGGAGCGTCACCAAAATTTCCCAGCTGGCCCGTGCCCACCCCGGAGACAGGCTGCTGCCCTGCGCAGGGGAGCAGGGCAAGAGGAGTTCTTTCTTCCTGGGCACGAGGTGGCCCCTTCCAGCTGGGGCGCTCCGAATGCGCTTTTACACTTGGTTCTCATGCTTTTCGAGCGCTTCAGGTACGGCAGGATTTGACCCCTCGCCGCTCAACGCGCGCGCAGGCACGCACACACACACGTACTGCTGTTTTGCAAAGCAACTCCAAGCCTGCGGCGTCATCATCCACCTGCTCCTTTCTTGATCGAAACGTCCCTGGCGTCTGTCCTGCTACAGTTACTTCCCTGCGATGCCAGGTAACGGGAGGGTTTTGCAGAGGTGCTGGAGGGGCCGGCGCGCTGGCCTTCTCTCGGTAGTCCGGGGGTGTCCCTTATTCCTCGGGGGGTAGGGGGGTGGGGGGGGCCGTCCTTCTCCTCCTTGCAATGAGCTGGGCTCCTTTAGTCGTGCTTACTTAACCATGACCGTGCAGCAGACCGCGTAAACCACCTACCTACCTATCTTCGCCTTGCGAAACTTCCTGCCAGTTAGACTCATAGAATCCTTTAGGTGGGAAAAGACCCTTAAGATCATCAAGTCCAACCGTAAACCTAGCTCTGCCAAGTCCACCGCTAAGCCATGTCCCTAAGCGCCGCGTCGGCACGTCTTTTAAAGACCTCCAGGGGCGGTGACTCCACCACTTCCCTGGGCGGCCTGTTCCAGCGCTTGACAACCCTTTCGGTGAAGAATTTTTCCCTGAGAGCCGATCTAAAGCTCCCCTGGCGCAACCTGAGGCCGTTTCCTCTCGTCCCATCGCCCGTCACCTGGGAGAAGAGACTGACACCCCCCTCGCTACAACCTCCTTCCGGGTAGTTGTAGAGAGCGACAAGGTCTCCCCTCAGGCTCCTCTTCTCCAGACTGAACGACCCCGGTTCCCTCAGCTGCCTCCTCAGCAGGCGTGTGCTCTAGACCCTTCACCGGCTTCGTTGCCCTCCTTTGGCCGCGCTCCAGCACCTCAGTGTCTTTCTCGTAGCGAGGGGCCCAAACCCGAAGACGGTACTCGAGGTGCGGCCTCACCAGTGCCGAGCACAGGGGGACGCTCGCTTCCCTAGTCCTGCTGGCCACACGATTTCTGATACAAGCCAGGATGCCGTTGGCCGCCTTGGCCACCTGGGCACGCTGCCGGCTCACGTTCAGCCGGCTGTCGACCAACACCCCCAGGTCCTTTGCCCGCCGGGCAGCTTTCCAGCCACTCTTCGCCAAGCCCGTAGCGTTGCACGGGGTTGTTGGGACCCGGGTGCAGGACCCGGCACTTGGCCTGCTTGAACCTCACACAGCTGGCCTCGGCCCATCGATCCAGCCTGTCCAGAGCCCTCTGTAGAGCCTTCCTGCCCGCCAGCAGATCAACGCTCCCGCCCGGCTTGGTGTCGGCTGCAGCATGCCGTAGCTTAAAGAGGGATTGGTACAGTAGCTAAAGACCAGTTGGTACAATAGTCAGGGAGGGAGGCTTTTGCTCAGAGGAGGGGTACGTGGTTGGGGCGTGCTGAGTCTTCCAGCCCCCCACCTCGGGAAGGCAGCCTGAGGATCGGAGCTGCCGCAGGTTTCCACTTGCGCCCAGAGCCCCCGGGGTTTTGCCTTGCCGCTGCCTTTCTTTTCCACGTCAGCCTTTCCTGTCCCGTTGGCGTGGGGCTGAGGCCGGGCAGCAGCCAGGCGCCCCTCCTGCCTGTGGCTCCCCGCCCTCTCCCGTGGGAAGGGGAGGGAAGAGAAAGAGGGCAAAAAGCCTGCCGGCTCAGGACGACGACACGTTACCGAGGAAAGCCAGAGCTGCCCGCGGAGCGCGAGCCCAGGTGCGTGCGAGGCGCTGGCGAGGGGCAAGGCGAGGCGCGCGGGGCGGGCTGCCCGCGGGGCAAAAGGTGGTGGGGAATCGAACTCGGTGCCCTTGGGCCCAGCGTCCCGCGACCTGGCCGCTCGTCTAACGGAGATCCCCACCGACGGCGGCCGCACAGCGACCCCTACAGGCCTCACGCCGCCCTGCGCCCCGCCGCTCGGACCCGCGCCCTGCGCGCCCGCCCCGCCGACGCGCGCCGCCTCCCGCGCCCACGGCACCCCGACGCCGCCCGCCTCACGCCCCGCTCCGCACACCAGCCTCACCCTCCCCGCGCACAACAGCCTCTCGCCGCACCCGCCTCCCTTTCTCCCGCTCTGCCCGGGACCTCGAGCCACACACCAACCCCACCTGACCCCACCCCCCCCGCCCCCCCCCGCCTCCAGCTGCACCCGGGCGGCACCGCCACGGCCCCTCGCCTTCCTCGCCGCTTCCCTGCCCGCTCCTCCCCCTCCGGCAAGCTTCTCCTCTGCTGCCAGAGCCCAACACCTCCTGCTGCTGCCAGGTACCCGGGCGCTCGGGGCCTCGGAGCGTCACCAAAATTTCCCAGCTGGCCCGTGCCCACCCCGGAGACAGGCTGCTGCCCTGCGCAGGGGAGCAGGGCAAGAGGAGTTCTTTCTTCCTGGGCACGAGGTGGCCCCTTCCAGCTGGGGCGCTCCGAATGCGCTTTTACACTTGGTTCTCATGCTTTTCGAGCGCTTCAGGTACGGCAGGATTTGACCCCTCGCCGCTCAACGCGCGCGCAGGCACGCACACACACACGTACTGCTGTTTTGCAAAGCAACTCCAAGCCTGCGGCGTCATCATCCACCTGCTCCTTTCTTGATCGAAACGTCCCTGGCGTCTGTCCTGCTACAGTTACTTCCCTGCGATGCCAGGTAACGGGAGGGTTTTGCAGAGGTGCTGGAGGGGCCGGCGCGCTGGCCTTCTCTCGGTAGTCCGGGGGTGTCCCTTATTCCTCGGGGGGTAGGGGGGTGGGGGGGGCCGTCCTTCTCCTCCTTGCAATGAGCTGGGCTCCTTTAGTCGTGCTTACTTAACCATGACCGTGCAGCAGACCGCGTAAACCACCTACCTACCTATCTTCGCCTTGCGAAACTTCCTGCCAGTTAGACTCATAGAATCCTTTAGGTGGGAAAAGACCCTTAAGATCATCAAGTCCAACCGTAAACCTAGCTCTGCCAAGTCCACCGCTAAGCCATGTCCCTAAGCGCCACGTCGGCACGTCTTTTAAAGACCTCCAGGGGCGGTGACTCCACCACTTCCCTGGGCGGCCTGTTCCAGCGCTTGACAACCCTTTCGGTGAAGAATTTTTCCCTGAGAGCCGATCTAAAGCTCCCCTGGCGCAACCTGAGGCCGTTTCCTCTCGTCCCATCGCCCGTCACCTGGGAGAAGAGACTGACACCCCCCTCGCTACAACCTCCTTCCGGGTAGTTGTAGAGAGCGACAAGGTCTCCCCTCAGGCTCCTCTTCTCCAGACTGAACGACCCCGGTTCCCTCAGCTGCCTCCTCAGCAGGCGTGTGCTCTAGACCCTTCACCGGCTTCGTTGCCCTCCTTTGGCCGCGCTCCAGCACCTCAGTGTCTTTCTCGTAGCGAGGGGCCCAAACCCGAAGACGGTACTCGAGGTGCGGCCTCACCAGTGCCGAGCACAGGGGGACGCTCGCTTCCCTAGTCCTGCTGGCCACACGATTTCTGATACAAGCCAGGATGCCGTTGGCCGCCTTGGCCACCTGGGCACGCTGCCGGCTCACGTTCAGCCGGCTGTCGACCAACACCCCCAGGTCCTTTGCCCGCCGGGCAGCTTTCCAGCCACTCTTCGCCAAGCCCGTAGCGTTGCACGGGGTTGTTGGGACCCGGGTGCAGGACCCGGCACTTGGCCTGCTTGAACCTCACACAGCTGGCCTCGGCCCATCGATCCAGCCTGTCCAGAGCCCTCTGTAGAGCCTTCCTGCCCGCCAGCAGATCAACGCTCCCGCCCGGCTTGGTGTCGGCTGCAGCATGCCGTAGCTTAAAGAGGGATTGGTACAGTAGCTAAAGACCAGTTGGTACAATAGTCAGGGAGGGAGGCTTTTGCTCAGAGGAGGGGTACGTGGTTGGGGCGTGCTGAGTCTTCCAGCCCCCCACCTCGGGAAGGCAGCCTGAGGATCGGAGCTGCCGCAGGTTTCCACTTGCGCCCAGAGCCCCCGGGGTTTTGCCTTGCCGCTGCCTTTCTTTTCCACGTCAGCCTTTCCTGTCCCGTTGGCGTGGGGCTGAGGCCGGGCAGCAGCCAGGCGCCCCTCCTGCCTGTGGCTCCCCGCCCTCTCCCGTGGGAAGGGGAGGGAAGAGAAAGAGGGCAAAAAGCCTGCCGGCTCAGGACGACGACACGTTACCGAGGAAAGCCAGAGCTGCCCGCGGAGCGCGAGCCCAGGTGCGTGCGAGGCGCTGGCGAGGGGCAAGGCGAGGCGCGCGGGGCGGGCTGCCCGCGGGGCAAAAGGTGGTGGGGAATCGAACTCGGTGCCCTTGGGCCCAGCGTCCCGCGACCTGGCCGCTCGTCTAACGGAGATCCCCACCGACGGCGGCCGCACAGCGACCCCTACAGGCCTCACGCCGCCCTGCGCCCCGCCGCTCGGACCCGCGCCCTGCGCGCCCGCCCCGCCGACGCGCGCCGCCTCCCGCGCCCACGGCACCCCGACGCCGCCCGCCTCACGCCCCGCTCCGCGCACCAGCCTCACCCTCCCCGCGCACAACAGCCTCTCGCCGCACCCGCCTCCCTTTCTCCCGCTCTGCCCGGGACCTCGAGCCACACACCAACCCCACCTGACCCCACCCCCCCCGCCCCCCCCCGCCTCCAGCTGCACCCGGGCGGCACCGCCACGGCCCCTCGCCTTCCTCGCCGCTTCCCTGCCCGCTCCTCCCCCTCCGGCAAGCTTCTCCTCTGCTGCCAGAGCCCAACACCTCCTGCTGCTGCCAGGTACCCGGGCGCTCGGGGCCTCGGAGCGTCACCAAAATTTCCCAGCTGGCCCGTGCCCACCCCGGAGACAGGCTGCTGCCCTGCGCAGGGGAGCAGGGCAAGAGGAGTTCTTTCTTCCTGGGCACGAGGTGGCCCCTTCCAGCTGGGGCGCTCCGAATGCGCTTTTACACTTGGTTCTCATGCTTTTCGAGCGCTTCAGGTACGGCAGGATTTGACCCCTCGCCGCTCAACGCGCGCGCAGGCACGCACACACACACGTACTGCTGTTTTGCAAAGCAACTCCAAGCCTGCGGCGTCATCATCCACCTGCTCCTTTCTTGATCGAAACGTCCCTGGCGTCTGTCCTGCTACAGTTACTTCCCTGCGATGCCAGGTAACGGGAGGGTTTTGCAGAGGTGCTGGAGGGGCCGGCGCGCTGGCCTTCTCTCGGTAGTCCGGGGGTGTCCCTTATTCCTCGGGGGGTAGGGGGGTGGGGAGGGCCGTCCTTCTCCTCCTTGCAATGAGCTGGGCTCCTTTAGTCGTGCTTACTTAACCATGACCGTGCAGCAGACCGCGTAAACCACCTACCTACCTATCTTCGCCTTGCGAAACTTCCTGCCAGTTAGACTCATAGAATCCTTTAGGTGGGAAAAGACCCTTAAGATCATCAAGTCCAACCGTAAACCTAGCTCTGCCAAGTCCACCGCTAAGCCATGTCCCTAAGCGCCGCGTCGGCACGTCTTTTAAAGACCTCCAGGGGCGGTGACTCCACCACTTCCCTGGGCGGCCTGTTCCAGCGCTTGACAACCCTTTCGGTGAAGAATTTTTCCCTGAGAGCCGATCTAAAGCTCCCCTGGCGCAACCTGAGGCCGTTTCCTCTCGTCCCATCGCCCGTCACCTGGGAGAAGAGACTGACACCCCCCTCGCTACAACCTCCTTCCGGGTAGTTGTAGAGAGCGACACGGTCTCCCCTCAGGCTCCTCTTCTCCAGACTGAACGACCCCGGTTCCCTCAGCTGCCTCCTCAGCAGGCGTGTGCTCTAGACCCTTCACCGGCTTCGTTGCCCTCCTTTGGCCGCGCTCCAGCACCTCAGTGTCTTTCTCGTAGCGAGGGGCCCAAACCCGAAGACGGTACTCGAGGTGCGGCCTCACCAGTGCCGAGCACAGGGGGACGCTCGCTTCCCTAGTCCTGCTGGCCACACGATTTCTGATACAAGCCAGGATGCCGTTGGCCGCCTTGGCCACCTGGGCACGCTGCCGGCTCACGTTCAGCCGGCTGTCGACCAACACCCCCAGGTCCTTTGCCCGCCGGGCAGCTTTCCAGCCACTCTTCGCCAAGCCCGTAGCGTTGCACGGGGTTGTTGGGACCCGGGTGCAGGACCCGGCACTTGGCCTGCTTGAACCTCACACAGCTGGCCTCGGCCCATCGATCCAGCCTGTCCAGAGCCCTCTGTAGAGCCTTCCTGCCCGCCAGCAGATCAACGCTCCCGCCCGGCTTGGTGTCGGCTGCAGCATGCCGTAGCTTAAAGAGGGATTGGTACAGTAGCTAAAGACCAGTTGGTACAATAGTCAGGGAGGGAGGCTTTTGCTCAGAGGAGGGGTACGTGGTTGGGGCGTGCTGAGTCTTCCAGCCCCCCACCTCGGGAAGGCAGCCTGAGGATCGGAGCTGCCGCAGGTTTCCACTTGCGCCCAGAGCCCCCGGGGTTTTGCCTTGCCGCTGCCTTTCTTTTCCACGTCAGCCTTTCCTGTCCCGTTGGCATGGGGCTGAGGCCGGGCAGCAGCCAGGCGCCCCTCCTGCCTGTGGCTCCCCGCCCTCTCCCGTGGGAAGGGGAGGGAAGAGAAAGAGGGCAAAAAGCCTGCCGGCTCAGGACGACGACACGTTACCGAGGAAAGCCAGAGCTGCCCGCGGAGCGCGAGCCCAGGTGCGTGCGAGGCGCTGGCGAGGGGCAAGGCGAGGCGCGCGGGGCGGGCTGCCCGCGGGGCAAAAGGTGGTGGGGAATCGAACTCGGTGCCCTTGGGCCCAGCGTCCCGCGACCTGGCCGCTCGTCTAACGGAGATCCCCACCGACGGCGGCCGCACAGCGACCCCTACAGGCCTCACGCCGCCCTGCGCCCCGCCGCTCGGACCCGCGCCCTGCGCGCCCGCCCCGCCGACGCGCGCCGCCTCCCGCGCCCACGGCACCCCGACGCCGCCCGCCTCACGCCCCGCTCCGCGCACCAGCCTCACCCTCCCCGCGCACAACAGCCTCTCGCCGCACCCGCCTCCCTTTCTCCCGCTCTGCCCGGGACCTCGAGCCACACACCAACCCCACCTGACCCCACCCCCCCCGCCCCCCCCCGCCTCCAGCTGCACCCGGGCGGCACCGCCACGGCCCCTCGCCTTCCTCGCCGCTTCCCTGCCCGCTCCTCCCCCTCCGGCAAGCTTCTCCTCTGCTGCCAGAGCCCAACACCTCCTGCTGCTGCCAGGTACCCGGGTGCTCGGGGCCTCGGAGCGTCACCAAAATTTCCCAGCTGGCCCGTGCCCACCCCGGAGACAGGCTGCTGCCCTGCGCAGGGGAGCAGGGCAAGAGGAGTTCTTTCTTCCTGGGCACGAGGTGGCCCCTTCCAGCTGGGGCGCTCCGAATGCGCTTTTACACTTGGTTCTCATGCTTTTCGAGCGCTTCAGGTACGGCAGGATTTGACCCCTCGCCGCTCAACGCGCGCGCAGGCACGCACACACACACGTACTGCTGTTTTGCAAAGCAACTCCAAGCCTGCGGCGTCATCATCCACCTGCTCCTTTCTTGATCGAAACGTCCCTGGCGTCTGTCCTGCTACAGTTACTTCCCTGCGATGCCAGGTAACGGGAGGGTTTTGCAGAGGTGCTGGAGGGGCCGGCGCGCTGGCCTTCTCTCGGTAGTCCGGGGGTGTCCCTTATTCCTCGGGGGGTAGGGGGGTGGGGAGGGCCGTCCTTCTCCTCCTTGCAATGAGCTGGGCTCCTTTAGTCGTGCTTACTTAACCATGACCGTGCAGCAGACCGCGTAAACCACCTACCTACCTATCTTCGCCTTGCGAAACTTCCTGCCAGTTAGACTCATAGAATCCTTTAGGTGGGAAAAGACCCTTAAGATCATCAAGTCCAACCGTAAACCTAGCTCTGCCAAGTCCACCGCTAAGCCATGTCCCTAAGCGCCGCGTCGGCACGTCTTTTAAAGACCTCCAGGGGCGGTGACTCCACCACTTCCCTGGGCGGCCTGTTCCAGCGCTTGACAACCCTTTCGGTGAAGAATTTTTCCCTGAGAGCCGATCTAAAGCTCCCCTGGCGCAACCTGAGGCCGTTTCCTCTCGTCCCATCGCCCGTCACCTGGGAGAAGAGACTGACACCCCCCTCGCTACAACCTCCTTCCGGGTAGTTGTAGAGAGCGACAAGGTCTCCCCTCAGGCTCCTCTTCTCCAGACTGAACGACCCCGGTTCCCTCAGCTGCCTCCTCAGCAGGCGTGTGCTCTAGACCCTTCACCGGCTTCGTTGCCCTCCTTTGGCCGCGCTCCAGCACCTCAGTGTCTTTCTCGTAGCGAGGGGCCCAAACCCGAAGACGGTACTCGAGGTGCGGCCTCACCAGTGCCAAGCACAGGGGGACGCTCGCTTCCCTAGTCCTGCTGGCCACACGATTTCTGATACAAGCCAGGATGCCGTTGGCCGCCTTGGCCACCTGGGCACGCTGCCGGCTCACGTTCAGCCGGCTGTCGACCAACACCCCCAGGTCCTTTGCCCGCCGGGCAGCTTTCCAGCCACTCTTCGCCAAGCCCGTAGCGTTGCACGGGGTTGTTGGGACCCGGGTGCAGGACCCGGCACTTGGCCTGCTTGAACCTCACACAGCTGGCCTCGGCCCATCGATCCAGCCTGTCCAGAGCCCTCTGTAGAGCCTTCCTGCCCGCCAGCAGATCAACGCTCCCGCCCGGCTTGGTGTCGGCTGCAGCATGCCGTAGCTTAAAGAGGGATTGGTACAGTAGCTAAAGACCAGTTGGTACAATAGTCAGGGAGGGAGGCTTTTGCTCAGAGGAGGGGTACGTGGTTGGGGCGTGCTGAGTCTTCCAGCCCCCCACCTCGGGAAGGCAGCCTGAGGATCGGAGCTGCCGCAGGTTTCCACTTGCGCCCAGAGCCCCCGGGGTTTTGCCTTGCCGCTGCCTTTCTTTTCCACGTCAGCCTTTCCTGTCCCGTTGGCGTGGGGCTGAGGCCGGGCAGCAGCCAGGCGCCCCTCCTGCCTGTGGCTCCCCGCCCTCTCCCGTGGGAAGGGGAGGGAAGAGAAAGAGGGCAAAAAGCCTGCCGGCTCAGGACGACGACACGTTACCGAGGAAAGCCAGAGCTGCCCGCGGAGCGCGAGCCCAGGTGCGTGCGAGGCGCTGGCGAGGGGCAAGGCGAGGCGCGCGGGGCGGGCTGCCCGCGGGGCAAAAGGTGGTGGGGAATCGAACTCGGTGCCCTTGGGCCCAGCGTCCCGCGACCTGGCCGCTCGTCTAACGGAGATCCCCACCGACGGCGGCCGCACAGCGACCCCTACAGGCCTCACGCCGCCCTGCGCCCCGCCGCTCGGACCCGCGCCCTGCGCGCCCGCCCCGCCGACGCGCGCCGCCTCCCGCGCCCACGGCACCCCGACGCCGCCCGCCTCACGCCCCGCTCCGCGCACCAGCCTCACCCTCCCCGCGCACAACAGCCTCTCGCCGCACCCGCCTCCCTTTCTCCCGCTCTGCCCGGGACCTCGAGCCACACACCAACCCCACCTGACCCCACCCCCCCCGCCCCCCCCCGCCTCCAGCTGCACCCGGGCGGCACCGCCACGGCCCCTCGCCTTCCTCGCCGCTTCCCTGCCCGCTCCTCCCCCTCCGGCAAGCTTCTCCTCTGCTGCCAGAGCCCAACACCTCCTGCTGCTGCCAGGTACCCGGGTGCTCGGGGCCTCGGAGCGTCACCAAAATTTCCCAGCTGGCCCGTGCCCACCCCGGAGACAGGCTGCTGCCCTGCGCAGGGGAGCAGGGCAAGAGGAGTTCTTTCTTCCTGGGCACGAGGTGGCCCCTTCCAGCTGGGGCGCTCCGAATGCGCTTTTACACTTGGTTCTCATGCTTTTCGAGCGCTTCAGGTACGGCAGGATTTGACCCCTCGCCGCTCAACGCGCGCGCAGGCACGCACACACACACGTACTGCTGTTTTGCAAAGCAACTCCAAGCCTGTGGCGTCATCATCCACCTGCTCCTTTCTTGATCGAAACGTCCCTGGCGTCTGTCCTGCTACAGTTACTTCCCTGCGATGCCAGGTAACGGGAGGGTTTTGCAGAGGTGCTGGAGGGGCCGGCGCGCTGGCCTTCTCTCGGTAGTCCGGGGGTGTCCCTTATTCCTCGGGGGGTAGGGGGGTGGGGAGGGCCGTCCTTCTCCTCCTTGCAATGAGCTGGGCTCCTTTAGTCGTGCTTACTTAACCATGACCGTGCAGCAGACCGCGTAAACCACCTACCTACCTATCTTCGCCTTGCGAAACTTCCTGCCAGTTAGACTCATAGAATCCTTTAGGTGGGAAAAGACCCTTAAGATCATCAAGTCCAACCGTAAACCTAGCTCTGCCAAGTCCACCGCTAAGCCATGTCCCTAAGCGCCGCGTCGGCACGTCTTTTAAAGACCTCCAGGGGCGGTGACTCCACCACTTCCCTGGGCGGCCTGTTCCAGCGCTTGACAACCCTTTCGGTGAAGAATTTTTCCCTGAGAGCCGATCTAAAGCTCCCCTGGCGCAACCTGAGGCCGTTTCCTCTCGTCCCATCGCCCGTCACCTGGGAGAAGAGACTGACACCCCCCTCGCTACAACCTCCTTCCGGGTAGTTGTAGAGAGCGACAAGGTCTCCCCTCAGGCTCCTCTTCTCCAGACTGAACGACCCCGGTTCCCTCAGCTGCCTCCTCAGCAGGCGTGTGCTCTAGACCCTTCACCGGCTTCGTTGCCCTCCTTTGGCCGCGCTCCAGCACCTCAGTGTCTTTCTCGTAGCGAGGGGCCCAAACCCGAAGACGGTACTCGAGGTGCGGCCTCACCAGTGCCGAGCACAGGGGGACGCTCGCTTCCCTAGTCCTGCTGGCCACACGATTTCTGATACAAGCCAGGATGCCGTTGGCCGCCTTGGCCACCTGGGCACGCTGCCGGCTCACGTTCAGCCGGCTGTCGACCAACACCCCCAGGTCCTTTGCCCGCCGGGCAGCTTTCCAGCCACTCTTCGCCAAGCCCGTAGTGTTGCACGGGGTTGTTGGGACCCGGGTGCAGGACCCGGCACTTGGCCTGCTTGAACCTCACACAGCTGGCCTCGGCCCATCGATCCAGCCTGTCCAGAGCCCTCTGTAGAGCCTTCCTGCCCGCCAGCAGATCAACGCTCCCGCCCGGCTTGGTGTCGGCTGCAGCATGCCGTAGCTTAAAGAGGGATTGGTACAGTAGCTAAAGACCAGTTGGTACAATAGTCAGGGAGGGAGGCTTTTGCTCAGAGGAGGGGTACGTGGTTGGGGCGTGCTGAGTCTTCCAGCCCCCCACCTCGGGAAGGCAGCCTGAGGATCGGAGCTGCCGCAGGTTTCCACTTGCGCCCAGAGCCCCCGGGGTTTTGCCTTGCCGCTGCCTTTCTTTTCCACGTCAGCCTTTCCTGTCCCGTTGGCGTGGGGCTGAGGCCGGGCAGCAGCCAGGCGCCCCTCCTGCCTGTGGCTCCCCGCCCTCTCCCGTGGGAAGGGGAGGGAAGAGAAAGAGGGCAAAAAGCCTGCCGGCTCAGGACGACGACACGTTACCGAGGAAAGCCAGAGCTGCCCGCGGAGCGCGAGCCCAGGTGCGTGCGAGGCGCTGGCGAGGGGCAAGGCGAGGCGCGCGGGGCGGGCTGCCCGCGGGGCAAAAGGTGGTGGGGAATCGAACTCGGTGCCCTTGGGCCCAGCGTCCCGCGACCTGGCCGCTCGTCTAACGGAGATCCCCACCGACGGCGGCCGCACAGCGACCCCTACAGGCCTCACGCCGCCCTGCGCCCCGCCGCTCGGACCCGCGCCCTGCGCGCCCGCCCCGCCGACGCGCGCCGCCTCCCGCGCCCACGGCACCCCGACGCCGCCCGCCTCACGCCCCGCTCCGCGCACCAGCCTCACCCTCCCCGCGCACAACAGCCTCTCGCCGCACCCGCCTCCCTTTCTCCCGCTCTGCCCGGGACCTCGAGCCACACAACAACCCCACCTGCCCGCACCCCCCACCCCCCACCCCCGCCTCCAGCTGCACCCGGGCGGCACCGCCACGGCCCCTCGCCTTCCTCGCCGCTTCCCTGCCCGCTCCTCCCCCTCCGGCAAGCTTCTCCTCTGCTGCCAGAGCCCAACACCTCCTGCTGCTGCCAGGTACCCGGGCGCTCGGGGCCTCGGAGCGTCACCAAAATTTCCCAGCTGGCCCGTGCCCACCCCGGAGACAGGCTGCTGCCCTGCGCAGGGGAGCAGGGCAAGAGGAGTTCTTTCTTCCTGGGCACGAGGTGGCCCCTTCCAGCTGGGGCGCTCCGAATGCGCTTTTACACTTGGTTCTCATGCTTTTCGAGCGCTTCAGGTACGGCAGGATTTGACCCCTCGCCGCTCAACGCGCGCGCAGGCACGCACACACACACGTACTGCTGTTTTGCAAAGCAACTCCAAGCCTGCGGCGTCATCATCCACCTGCTCCTTTCTTGATCGAAACGTCCCTGGCGTCTGTCCTGCTACAGTTACTTCCCTGCGATGCCAGGTAACGGGAGGGTTTTGCAGAGGTGCTGGAGGGGCCGGCGCGCTGGCCTTCTCTCGGTAGTCCGGGGGTGTCCCTTATTCCTCGGGGGGTAGGGGGGTGGGGGGGGCCGTCCTTCTCCTCCTTGCAATGAGCTGGGCTCCTTTAGTCGTGCTTACTTAACCATGACCGTGCAGCAGACCGCGTAAACCACCTACCTACCTATCTTCGCCTTGCGAAACTTCCTGCCAGTTAGACTCATAGAATCCTTTAGGTGGGAAAAGACCCTTAAGATCATCAAGTCCAACCGTAAACCTAGCTCTGCCAAGTCCACCGCTAAGCCATGTCCCTAAGCGCCGCGTCGGCACGTCTTTTAAAGACCTCCAGGGGCGGTGACTCCACCACTTCCCTGGGCGGCCTGTTCCAGCGCTTGACAACCCTTTCGGTGAAGAATTTTTCCCTGAGAGCCGATCTAAAGCTCCCCTGGCGCAACCTGAGGCCGTTTCCTCTCGTCCCATCGCCCGTCACCTGGGAGAAGAGACTGACACCCCCCTCGCTACAACCTCCTTCCGGGTAGTTGTAGAGAGCGACAAGGTCTCCCCTCAGGCTCCTCTTCTCCAGACTGAACGACCCCGGTTCCCTCAGCTGCCTCCTCAGCAGGCGTGTGCTCTAGACCCTTCACCGGCTTCGTTGCCCTCCTTTGGCCGCGCTCCAGCACCTCAGTGTCTTTCTCGTAGCGAGGGGCCCAAACCCGAAGACGGTACTCGAGGTGCGGCCTCACCAGTGCCGAGCACAGGGGGACGCTCGCTTCCCTAGTCCTGCTGGCCACACGATTTCTGATACAAGCCAGGATGCCGTTGGCCGCCTTGGCCACCTGGGCACGCTGCCGGCTCACGTTCAGCCGGCTGTCGACCAACACCCCCAGGTCCTTTGCCCGCCGGGCAGCTTTCCAGCCACTCTTCGCCAAGCCCGTAGCGTTGCACGGGGTTGTTGGGACCCGGGTGCAGGACCCGGCACTTGGCCTGCTTGAACCTCACACAGCTGGCCTCGGCCCATCGATCCAGCCTGTCCAGAGCCCTCTGTAGAGCCTTCCTGCCCGCCAGCAGATCAACGCTCCCGCCCGGCTTGGTGTCGGCTGCAGCATGCCGTAGCTTAAAGAGGGATTGGTACAGTAGCTAAAGACCAGTTGGTACAATAGTCAGGGAGGGAGGCTTTTGCTCAGAGGAGGGGTACGTGGTTGGGGCGTGCTGAGTCTTCCAGCCCCCCACCTCGGGAAGGCAGCCTGAGGATCGGAGCTGCCGCAGGTTTCCACTTGCGCCCAGAGCCCCCGGGGTTTTGCCTTGCCGCTGCCTTTCTTTTCCACGTCAGCCTTTCCTGTCCCGTTGGCGTGGGGCTGAGGCCGGGCAGCAGCCAGGCGCCCCTCCTGCCTGTGGCTCCCCGCCCTCTCCCGTGGGAAGGGGAGGGAAGAGAAAGAGGGCAAAAAGCCTGCCGGCTCAGGACGACGACACGTTACCGAGGAAAGCCAGAGCTGCCCGCGGAGCGCGAGCCCAGGTGCGTGCGAGGCGCTGGCGAGGGGCAAGGCGAGGCGCGCGGGGCGGGCTGCCCGCGGGGCAAAAGGTGGTGGGGAATCGAACTCGGTGCCCTTGGGCCCAGCGTCCCGCGACCTGGCCGCTCGTCTAACGGAGATCCCCACCGACGGCGGCCGCACAGCGACCCCTACAGGCCTCACGCCGCCCTGCGCCCCGCCGCTCGGACCCGCGCCCTGCGCGCCCGCCCCGCCGACGCGCGCCGCCTCCCGCGCCCACGGCACCCCGACGCCGCCCGCCTCACGCCCCGCTCCGCGCACCAGCCTCACCCTCCCCGCGCACAACAGCCTCTCGCCGCACCCGCCTCCCTTTCTCCCGCTCTGCCCGGGACCTCGAGCCACACACCAACCCCACCTGCCCCCACCCCCCCCGCTCCCCCCCGCCTCCAGCTGCACCCGGGCGGCACCGCCACGGCCCCTCGCCTTCCTCGCCGCTTCCCTGCCCGCTCCTCCCCCTCCGGCAAGCTTCTCCTCTGCTGCCAGAGCCCAACACCTCCTGCTGCTGCCAGGTACCCGGGCGCTCGGGGCCTCGGAGCGTCACCAAAATTTCCCAGCTGGCCCGTGCCCACCCCGGAGACAGGCTGCTGCCCTGCGCAGGGGAGCAGGGCAAGAGGAGTTCTTTCTTCCTGGGCACGAGGTGGCCCCTTCCAGCTGGGGCGCTCCGAATGCGCTTTTACACTTGGTTCTCATGCTTTTCGAGCGCTTCAGGTACGGCAGGATTTGACCCCTCGCCGCTCAACGCGCGCGCAGGCACGCACACACACACGTACTGCTGTTTTGCAAAGCAACTCCAAGCCTGCGGCGTCATCATCCACCTGCTCCTTTCTTGATCGAAACGTCCCTGGCGTCTGTCCTGCTACAGTTACTTCCCTGCGATGCCAGGTAACGGGAGGGTTTTGCAGAGGTGCTGGAGGGGCCGGCGCGCTGGCCTTCTCTCGGTAGTCCGGGGGTGTCCCTTATTCCTCGGGGGGTAGGGGGGTGGGGGGGGCCGTCCTTCTCCTCCTTGCAATGAGCTGGGCTCCTTTAGTCGTGCTTACTTAACCATGACCGTGCAGCAGACCGCGTAAACCACCTACCTACCTATCTTCGCCTTGCGAAACTTCCTGCCAGTTAGACTCATAGAATCCTTTAGGTGGGAAAAGACCCTTAAGATCATCAAGTCCAACCGTAAACCTAGCTCTGCCAAGTCCACCGCTAAGCCATGTCCCTAAGCGCCGCGTCGGCACGTCTTTTAAAGACCTCCAGGGGCGGTGACTCCACCACTTCCCTGGGCGGCCTGTTCCAGCGCTTGACAACCCTTTCGGTGAAGAATTTTTCCCTGAGAGCCGATCTAAAGCTCCCCTGGCGCAACCTGAGGCCGTTTCCTCTCGTCCCATCGCCCGTCACCTGGGAGAAGAGACTGACACCCCCCTCGCTACAACCTCCTTCCGGGTAGTTGTAGAGAGCGACAAGGTCTCCCCTCAGGCTCCTCTTCTCCAGACTGAACGACCCCGGTTCCCTCAGCTGCCTCCTCAGCAGGCGTGTGCTCTAGACCCTTCACCGGCTTCGTTGCCCTCCTTTGGCCGCGCTCCAGCACCTCAGTGTCTTTCTCGTAGCGAGGGGCCCAAACCCGAAGACGGTACTCGAGGTGCGGCCTCACCAGTGCCGAGCACAGGGGGACGCTCGCTTCCCTAGTCCTGCTGGCCACACGATTTCTGATACAAGCCAGGATGCCGTTGGCCGCCTTGGCCACCTGGGCACGCTGCCGGCTCACGTTCAGCCGGCTGTCGACCAACACCCCCAGGTCCTTTGCCCGCCGGGCAGCTTTCCAGCCACTCTTCGCCAAGCCCGTAGCGTTGCACGGGGTTGTTGGGACCCGGGTGCAGGACCCGGCACTTGGCCTGCTTGAACCTCACACAGCTGGCCTCGGCCCATCGATCCAGCCTGTCCAGAGCCCTCTGTAGAGCCTTCCTGCCCGCCAGCAGATCAACGCTCCCGCCCGGCTTGGTGTCGGCTGCAGCATGCCGTAGCTTAAAGAGGGATTGGTACAGTAGCTAAAGACCAGTTGGTACAATAGTCAGGGAGGGAGGCTTTTGCTCAGAGGAGGGGTACGTGGTTGGGGCGTGCTGAGTCTTCCAGCCCCCCACCTCGGGAAGGCAGCCTGAGGATCGGAGCTGCCGCAGGTTTCCACTTGCGCCCAGAGCCCCCGGGGTTTTGCCTTGCCGCTGCCTTTCTTTTCCACGTCAGCCTTTCCTGTCCCGTTGGCGTGGGGCTGAGGCCGGGCAGCAGCCAGGCGCCCCTCCTGCCTGTGGCTCCCCGCCCTCTCCCGTGGGAAGGGGAGGGAAGAGAAAGAGGGCAAAAAGCCTGCCGGCTCAGGACGACGACACGTTACCGAGGAAAGCCAGAGCTGCCCGCGGAGCGCGAGCCCAGGTGCGTGCGAGGCGCTGGCGAGGGGCAAGGCGAGGCGCGCGGGGCGGGCTGCCCGCGGGGCAAAAGGTGGTGGGGAATCGAACTCGGTGCCCTTGGGCCCAGCGTCCCGCGACCTGGCCGCTCGTCTAACGGAGATCCCCACCGACGGCGGCCGCACAGCGACCCCTACAGGCCTCACGCCGCCCTGCGCCCCGCCGCTCGGACCCGCGCCCTGCGCGCCCGCCCCGCCGACGCGCGCCGCCTCCCGCGCCCACGGCACCCCGACGCCGCCCGCCTCACGCCCCGCTCCGCGCACCAGCCTCACCCTCCCCGCGCACAACAGCCTCTCGCCGCACCCGCCTCCCTTTCTCCCGCTCTGCCCGGGACCTCGAGCCACACACCAACCCCACCTGCCCCCACCCCCCCCGCTCCCCCCCGCCTCCAGCTGCACCCGGGCGGCACCGCCACGGCCCCTCGCCTTCCTCGCCGCTTCCCTGCCCGCTCCTCCCCCTCCGGCAAGCTTCTCCTCTGCTGCCAGAGCCCAACACCTCCTGCTGCTGCCAGGTACCCGGGCGCTCGGGGCCTCGGAGCGTCACCAAAATTTCCCAGCTGGCCCGTGCCCACCCCGGAGACAGGCTGCTGCCCTGCGCAGGGGAGCAGGGCAAGAGGAGTTCTTTCTTCCTGGGCACGAGGTGGCCCCTTCCAGCTGGGGCGCTCCGAATGCGCTTTTACACTTGGTTCTCATGCTTTTCGAGCGCTTCAGGTACGGCAGGATTTGACCCCTCGCCGCTCAACGCGCGCGCAGGCACGCACACACACACGTACTGCTGTTTTGCAAAGCAACTCCAAGCCTGTGGCGTCATCATCCACCTGCTCCTTTCTTGATCGAAACGTCCCTGGCGTCTGTCCTGCTACAGTTACTTCCCTGCGATGCCAGGTAACGGGAGGGTTTTGCAGAGGTGCTGGAGGGGCCGGCGCGCTGGCCTTCTCTCGGTAGTCCGGGGGTGTCCCTTATTCCTTGGGGGGTAGGGGGGTGGGGGGGGCCGTCCTTCTCCTCCTTGCAATGAGCTGGGCTCCTTTAGTCGTGCTTACTTAACCATGACCGTGCAGCAGACTGCGTAAACCACCTACCTACCTATCTTCACCTTGCGAAACTTCCTGCCAGTTAGACTCATAGAATCCTTTAGGTGGGAAAAGACCCTTAAGATCATCAAGTCCAACCGTAAACCTAGCTCTGCCAAGTCCACCGCTAAGCCATGTCCCTAAGCGCCGCGTCGGCACGTCTTTTAAAGACCTCCAGGGGCGGTGACTCCACCACTTCCCTGGGCGGCCTGTTCCAGCGCTTGACAACCCTTTCGGTGAAGAATTTTTCCCTGAGAGCCGATCTAAAGCTCCCCTGGCGCAACCTGAGGCCGTTTCCTCTCGTCCCATCGCCCGTCACCTGGGAGAAGAGACTGACACCCCCCTCGCTACAACCTCCTTCCGGGTAGTTGTAGAGAGCGACAAGGTCTCCCCTCAGGCTCCTCTTCTCCAGACTGAACGACCCCGGTTCCCTCAGCTGCCTCCTCAGCAGGCGTGTGCTCTAGACCCTTCACCGGCTTCGTTGCCCTCCTTTGGCCGCGCTCCAGCACCTCAGTGTCTTTCTCGTAGCGAGGGGCCCAAACCCGAAGACGGTACTCGAGGTGCAGCCTCACCAGTGCCGAGCACAGGGGGACGCTCGCTTCCCTAGTCCTGCTGGCCACACGATTTCTGATACAAGCCAGGATGCCGTTGGCCGCCTTGGCCACCTGGGCACGCTGCCGGCTCACGTTCAGCCGGCTGTCGACCAACACCCCCAGGTCCTTTGCCCGCCGGGCAGCTTTCCAGCCACTCTTCGCCAAGCCCGTAGCGTTGCACGGGGTTGTTGGGACCCGGGTGCAGGACCCGGCACTTGGCCTGCTTGAACCTCACACAGCTGGCCTCGGCCCATCGATCCAGCCTGTCCAGAGCCCTCTGTAGAGCCTTCCTGCCCGCCAGCAGATCAACGCTCCCGCCCGGCTTGGTGTCGGCTGCAGCATGCCGTAGCTTAAAGAGGGATTGGTACAGTAGCTAAAGACCAGTTGGTACAATAGTCAGGGAGGGAGGCTTTTGCTCAGAGGAGGGGTACGTGGTTGGGGCGTGCTGAGTCTTCCAGCCCCCCACCTCGGGAAGGCAGCCTGAGGATCGGAGCTGCCGCAGGTTTCCACTTGCGCCCAGAGCCCCCGGGGTTTTGCCTTGCCGCTGCCTTTCTTTTCCACGTCAGCCTTTCCTGTCCCGTTGGCGTGGGGCTGAGGCCGGGCAGCAGCCAGGCGCCCCTCCTGCCTGTGGCTCCCCGCCCTCTCCCGTGGGAAGGGGAGGGAAGAGAAAGAGGGCAAAAAGCCTGCCGGCTCAGGACGACGACACGTTACCGAGGAAAGCCAGAGCTGCCCGCGGAGCGCGAGCCCAGGTGCGTGCGAGGCGCTGGCGAGGGGCAAGGCGAGGCGCGCGGGGCGGGCTGCCCGCGGGGCAAAAGGTGGTGGGGAATCGAACTCGGTGCCCTTGGGCCCAGCGTCCCGCGACCTGGCCGCTCGTCTAACGGAGATCCCCACCGACGGCGGCCGCACAGCGACCCCTACAGGCCTCACGCCGCCCTGCGCCCCGCCGCTCGGACCCGCGCCCTGCGCGCCCGCCCCGCCGACGCGCGCCGCCTCCCGCGCCCACGGCACCCCGACGCCGCCCGCCTCACGCCCCGCTCCGCGCACCAGCCTCACCCTCCCCGCGCACAACAGCCTCTCGCCGCACCCGCCTCCCTTTCTCCCGCTCTGCCCGGGACCTCGAGCCACACACCAACCCCACCTGCCCCCACCCCCCCCGCTCCCCCCCGCCTCCAGCTGCACCCGGGCGGCACCGCCACGGCCCCTCGCCTTCCTCGCCGCTTCCCTGCCCGCTCCTCCCCCTCCGGCAAGCTTCTCCTCTGCTGCCAGAGCCCAACACCTCCTGCTGCTGCCAGGTACCCGGGCGCTCGGGGCCTCGGAGCGTCACCAAAATTTCCCAGCTGGCCCGTGCCCACCCCGGAGACAGGCTGCTGCCCTGCGCAGGGGAGCAGGGCAAGAGGAGTTCTTTCTTCCTGGGCACGAGGTGGCCCCTTCCAGCTGGGGCGCTCCGAATGCGCTTTTACACTTGGTTCTCATGCTTTTCGAGCGCTTCAGGTACGGCAGGATTTGACCCCTCGCCGCTCAACGCGCGCGCAGGCACGCACACACACACGTACTGCTGTTTTGCAAAGCAACTCCAAGCCTGTGGCGTCATCATCCACCTGCTCCTTTCTTGATCGAAACGTCCCTGGCGTCTGTCCTGCTACAGTTACTTCCCTGCGATGCCAGGTAACGGGAGGGTTTTGCAGAGATGCTGGAGGGGCCGGCGCGCTGGCCTTCTCTCGGTAGTCCGGGGGTGTCCCTTATTCCTCGGGGGGGGGGTGGGGGGAGCTGTCCTTCTCCTCCTTGCAATGAGCTGGGCTCCTTTAGTCGTGCTTACTTAACCATGACCGTGCAGCAGACCGCGTAAACCACCTACCTACCTATCTTCACCTTACGAAACTTCCTGCCAGTTAGACTCATAGAATCCTTTAGGTGGGAAAAGACCCTTAAGATCATCAAGTCCAACCGTAAACCTAGCTCTGCCAAGTCCACCGCTAAGCCATGTCCCTAAGCGCCGCGTCGGCACGTCTTTTAAAGACCTCCAGGGGCGGTGACTCCACCACTTCCCTGGGCGGCCTGTTCCAGCGCTTGACAACCCTTTCGGTGAAGAATTTTTCCCTGAGAGCCGATCTAAAGCTCCCCTGGCGCAACCTGAGGCCGTTTCCTCTCGTCCCATCGCCCGTCACCTGGGAGAAGAGACTGACACCCCCCTCGCTACAACCTCCTTCCGGGTAGTTGTAGAGAGCGACAAGGTCTCCCCTCAGGCTCCTCTTCTCCAGACTGAACGACCCCGGTTCCCTCAGCTGCCTCCTCAGCAGGCGTGTGCTCTAGACCCTTCACCGGCTTCGTTGCCCTCCTTTGGCCGCGCTCCAGCACCTCAGTGTCTTTCTCGTAGCGAGGGGCCCAAACCCGAAGACGGTACTCGAGGTGCGGCCTCACCAGTGCCGAGCACAGGGGGACGCTCGCTTCCCTAGTCCTGCTGGCCACACGATTTCTGATACAAGCCAGGATGCCGTTGGCCGCCTTGGCCACCTGGGCACGCTGCCGGCTCACGTTCAGCCGGCTGTCGACCAACACCCCCAGGTCCTTTGCCCGCCGGGCAGCTTTCCAGCCACTCTTCGCCAAGCCCGTAGCGTTGCACGGGGTTGTTGGGACCCGGGTGCAGGACCCGGCACTTGGCCTGCTTGAACCTCACACAGCTGGCCTCGGCCCATCGATCCAGCCTGTCCAGAGCCCTCTGTAGAGCCTTCCTGCCCGCCAGCAGATCAACGCTCCCGCCCGGCTTGGTGTCGGCTGCAGCATGCCGTAGCTTAAAGAGGGATTGGTACAGTAGCTAAAGACCAGTTGGTACAATAGTCAGGGAGGGAGGCTTTTGCTCAGAGGAGGGGTACGTGGTTGGGGCGTGCTGAGTCTTCCAGCCCCCCACCTCGGGAAGGCAGCCTGAGGATCGGAGCTGCCGCAGGTTTCCACTTGCGCCCAGAGCCCCCGGGGTTTTGCCTTGCCGCTGCCTTTCTTTTCCACGTCAGCCTTTCCTGTCCCGTTGGCGTGGGGCTGAGGCCGGGCAGCAGCCAGGCGCCCCTCCTGCCTGTGGCTCCCCGCCCTCTCCCGTGGGAAGGGGAGGGAAGAGAAAGAGGGCAAAAAGCCTGCCGGCTCAGGACGACGACACGTTACCGAGGAAAGCCAGAGCTGCCCGCGGAGCGCGAGCCCAGGTGCGTGCGAGGCGCTGGCGAGGGGCAAGGCGAGGCGCGCGGGGCGGGCTGCCCGCGGGGCAAAAGGTGGTGGGGAATCGAACTCGGTGCCCTTGGGCCCAGCGTCCCGCGACCTGGCCGCTCGTCTAACGGAGATCCCCACCGACGGCGGCCGCACAGCGACCCCTACAGGCCTCACGCCGCCCTGCGCCCCGCCGCTCGGACCCGCGCCCTGCGCGCCCGCCCCGCCGACGCGCGCCGCCTCCCGCGCCCACGGCACCCCGACGCCGCCCGCCTCACGCCCCGCTCCGCGCACCAGCCTCACCCTCCCCGCGCACAACAGCCTCTCGCCGCACCCGCCTCCCTTTCTCCCGCTCTGCCCGGGACCTCGAGCCACACACCAACCCCACCTGCCCCCACCCCCCCCGCCCCCCCGCCCCCCCCCGCCTCCAGCTGCACCCGGGCGGCACCGCCACGGCCCCTCGCCTTCCTCGCCGCTTCCCTGCCCGCTCCTCCCCCTCCGGCAAGCTTCTCCTCTGCTGCCAGAGCCCAACACCTCCTGCTGCTGCCAGGTACCCGGGCGCTCGGGGCCTCGGAGCGTCACCAAAATTTCCCAGCTGGCCCGTGCCCACCCCGGAGACAGGCTGCTGCCCTGCGCAGGGGAGCAGGGCAAGAGGAGTTCTTTCTTCCTGGGCACGAGGTGGCCCCTTCCAGCTGGGGCGCTCCGAATGCGCTTTTACACTTGGTTCTCATGCTTTTCGAGCGCTTCAGGTACGGCAGGATTTGACCCCTCGCCGCTCAACGCGCGCGCAGGCACGCACACACACACGTACTGCTGTTTTGCAAAGCAACTCCAAGCCTGTGGCGTCATCATCCACCTGCTCCTTTCTTGATCGAAACGTCCCTGGCGTCTGTCCTGCTACAGTTACTTCCCTGCGATGCCAGGTAACGGGAGGGTTTTGCAGAGGTGCTGGAGGGGCCGGCGCGCTGGCCTTCTCTCGGTAGTCCGGGGGTGTCCCTTATTCCTCGGGGGGTAGGGGGGTGGGGGGAGCTGTCCTTCTCCTCCTTGCAATGAGCTGGGCTCCTTTAGTCGTGCTTACTTAACCATGACCGTGCAGCAGACCGCGTAAACCACCTACCTACCTATCTTCGCCTTGCGAAACTTCCTGCCAGTTAGACTCATAGAATCCTTTAGGTGGGAAAAGACCCTTAAGATCATCAAGTCCAACCGTAAACCTAGCTCTGCCAAGTCCACCGCTAAGCCATGTCCCTAAGTGCCGCGTCGGCACGTCTTTTAAAGACCTCCAGGGGCGGTGACTCCACCACTTCCCTGGGCGGCCTGTTCCAGCGCTTGACAACCCTTTCGGTGAAGAATTTTTCCCTGAGAGCCGATCTAAAGCTCCCCTGGCGCAACCTGAGGCCGTTTCCTCTCGTCCCATCGCCCGTCACCTGGGAGAAGAGACTGACACCCCCCTCGCTACAACCTCCTTCCGGGTAGTTGTAGAGAGCGACAAGGTCTCCCCTCAGGCTCCTCTTCTCCAGACTGAACGACCCCGGTTCCCTCAGCTGCCTCCTCAGCAGGCGTGTGCTCTAGACCCTTCACCGGCTTCGTTGCCCTCCTTTGGCCGCGCTCCAGCACCTCAGTGTCTTTCTCGTAGCGAGGGGCCCAAACCCGAAGACGGTACTCGAGGTGCGGCCTCACCAGTGCCGAGCACAGGGGGACGCTCGCTTCCCTAGTCCTGCTGGCCACACGATTTCTGATACAAGCCAGGATGCCGTTGGCCGCCTTGGCCACCTGGGCACGCTGCCGGCTCACGTTCAGCCGGCTGTCGACCAACACCCCCAGGTCCTTTGCCCGCCGGGCAGCTTTCCAGCCACTCTTCGCCAAGCCCGTAGCGTTGCACGGGGTTGTTGGGACCCGGGTGCAGGACCCGGCACTTGGCCTGCTTGAACCTCACACAGCTGGCCTCGGCCCATCGATCCAGCCTGTCCAGAGCCCTCTGTAGAGCCTTCCTGCCCGCCAGCAGATCAACGCTCCCGCCCGGCTTGGTGTCGGCTGCAGCATGCCGTAGCTTAAAGAGGGATTGGTACAGTAGCTAAAGACCAGTTGGTACAATAGTCAGGGAGGGAGGCTTTTGCTCAGAGGAGGGGTACGTGGTTGGGGCGTGCTGAGTCTTCCAGCCCCCCACCTCGGGAAGGCAGCCTGAGGATCGGAGCTGCCGCAGGTTTCCACTTGCGCCCAGAGCCCCCGGGGTTTTGCCTTGCCGCTGCCTTTCTTTTCCACGTCAGCCTTTCCTGTCCCGTTGGCGTGGGGCTGAGGCCGGGCAGCAGCCAGGCGCCCCTCCTGCCTGTGGCTCCCCGCCCTCTCCCGTGGGAAGGGGAGGGAAGAGAAAGAGGGCAAAAAGCCTGCCGGCTCAGGACGACGACACGTTACCGAGGAAAGCCAGAGCTGCCCGCGGAGCGCGAGCCCAGGTGCGTGCGAGGCGCTGGCGAGGGGCAAGGCGAGGCGCGCGGGGCGGGCTGCCCGCGGGGCAAAAGGTGGTGGGGAATCGAACTCGGTGCCCTTGGGCCCAGCGTCCCGCGACCTGGCCGCTCGTCTAACGGAGATCCCCACCGACGGCGGCCGCACAGCGACCCCTACAGGCCTCACGCCGCCCTGCGCCCCGCCGCTCGGACCCGCGCCCTGCGCGCCCGCCCCGCCGACGCGCGCCGCCTCCCGCGCCCACGGCACCCCGACGCCGCCCGCCTCACGCCCCGCTCCGCGCACCAGCCTCACCCTCCCCGCGCACAACAGCCTCTCGCCGCACCCGCCTCCCTTTCTCCCGCTCTGCCCGGGACCTCGAGCCACACACCAACCCCACCTGCCCCCACCCCCCCCGCCCCCCCGCCCCCCCCCGCCTCCAGCTGCACCCGGGCGGCACCGCCACGGCCCCTCGCCTTCCTCGCCGCTTCCCTGCCCGCTCCTCCCCCTCCGGCAAGCTTCTCCTCTGCTGCCAGAGCCCAACACCTCCTGCTGCTGCCAGGTACCCGGGCGCTCGGGGCCTCGGAGCGTCACCAAAATTTCCCAGCTGGCCCGTGCCCACCCCGGAGACAGGCTGCTGCCCTGCGCAGGGGAGCAGGGCAAGAGGAGTTCTTTCTTCCTGGGCACGAGGTGGCCCCTTCCAGCTGGGGCGCTCCGAATGCGCTTTTACACTTGGTTCTCATGCTTTTCGAGCGCTTCAGGTACGGCAGGATTTGACCCCTCGCCGCTCAACGCGCGCGCAGGCACGCACACACACACGTACTGCTGTTTTGCAAAGCAACTCCAAGCCTGTGGCGTCATCATCCACCTGCTCCTTTCTTGATCGAAACGTCCCTGGCGTCTGTCCTGCTACAGTTACTTCCCTGCGATGCCAGGTAACGGGAGGGTTTTGCAGAGGTGCTGGAGGGGCCGGCGCGCTGGCCTTCTCTCGGTAGTCCGGGGGTGTCCCTTATTCCTCGGGGGGTAGGGGGGTGGGGGGGGCCGTCCTTCTCCTCCTTGCAATGAGCTGGGCTCCTTTAGTCGTGCTTACTTAACCATGACCGTGCAGCAGACCGCGTAAACCACCTACCTACCTATCTTCGCCTTGCGAAACTTCCTGCCAGTTAGACTCATAGAATCCTTTAGGTGGGAAAAGACCCTTAAGATCATCAAGTCCAACCGTAAACCTAGCTCTGCCAAGTCCACCGCTAAGCCATGTCCCTAAGTGCCGCGTCGGCACGTCTTTTAAAGACCTCCAGGGGCGGTGACTCCACCACTTCCCTGGGCGGCCTGTTCCAGCGCTTGACAACCCTTTCGGTGAAGAATTTTTCCCTGAGAGCCGATCTAAAGCTCCCCTGGCGCAACCTGAGGCCGTTTCCTCTCGTCCCATCGCCCGTCACCTGGGAGAAGAGACTGACACCCCCCTCGCTACAACCTCCTTCCGGGTAGTTGTAGAGAGCGACAAGGTCTCCCCTCAGGCTCCTCTTCTCCAGACTGAACGACCCCGGTTCCCTCAGCTGCCTCCTCAGCAGGCGTGTGCTCTAGACCCTTCACCGGCTTCGTTGCCCTCCTTTGGCCGCGCTCCAGCACCTCAGTGTCTTTCTCGTAGCGAGGGGCCCAAACCCGAAGACGGTACTCGAGGTGCGGCCTCACCAGTGCCGAGCACAGGGGGACGCTCGCTTCCCTAGTCCTGCTGGCCACACGATTTCTGATACAAGCCAGGATGCCGTTGGCCGCCTTGGCCACCTGGGCACGCTGCCGGCTCACGTTCAGCCGGCTGTCGACCAACACCCCCAGGTCCTTTGCCCGCCGGGCAGCTTTCCAGCCACTCTTCGCCAAGCCCGTAGCGTTGCACGGGGTTGTTGGGACCCGGGTGCAGGACCCGGCACTTGGCCTGCTTGAACCTCACACAGCTGGCCTCGGCCCATCGATCCAGCCTGTCCAGAGCCCTCTGTAGAGCCTTCCTGCCCGCCAGCAGATCAACGCTCCCGCCCGGCTTGGTGTCGGCTGCAGCATGCCGTAGCTTAAAGAGGGATTGGTACAGTAGCTAAAGACCAGTTGGTACAATAGTCAGGGAGGGAGGCTTTTGCTCAGAGGAGGGGTACGTGGTTGGGGCGTGCTGAGTCTTCCAGCCCCCCACCTCGGGAAGGCAGCCTGAGGATCGGAGCTGCCGCAGGTTTCCACTTGCGCCCAGAGCCCCCGGGGTTTTGCCTTGCCGCTGCCTTTCTTTTCCACGTCAGCCTTTCCTGTCCCGTTGGCGTGGGGCTGAGGCCGGGCAGCAGCCAGGCGCCCCTCCTGCCTGTGGCTCCCCGCCCTCTCCCGTGGGAAGGGGAGGGAAGAGAAAGAGGGCAAAAAGCCTGCCGGCTCAGGACGACGACACGTTACCGAGGAAAGCCAGAGCTGCCCGCGGAGCGCGAGCCCAGGTGCGTGCGAGGCGCTGGCGAGGGGCAAGGCGAGGCGCGCGGGGCGGGCTGCCCGCGGGGCAAAAGGTGGTGGGGAATCGAACTCGGTGCCCTTGGGCCCAGCGTCCCGCGACCTGGCCGCTCGTCTAACGGAGATCCCCACCGACGGCGGCCGCACAGCGACCCCTACAGGCCTCACGCCGCCCTGCGCCCCGCCGCTCGGACCCGCGCCCTGCGCGCCCGCCCCGCCGACGCGCGCCGCCTCCCGCGCCCACGGCACCCCGACGCCGCCCGCCTCACGCCCCGCTCCGCGCACCAGCCTCACCCTCCCCGCGCACAACAGCCTCTCGCCGCACCCGCCTCCCTTTCTCCCGCTCTGCCCGGGACCTCGAGCCACACACCAACCCCACCTGACCCCACCCCCCCCGCTCCCCCCCGCCTCCAGCTGCACCCGGGCGGCACCGCCACGGCCCCTCGCCTTCCTCGCCGCTTCCCTGCCCGCTCCTCCCCCTCCGGCAAGCTTCTCCTCTGCTGCCAGAGCCCAACACCTCCTGCTGCTGCCAGGTACCCGGGCGCTCGGGGCCTCGGAGCGTCACCAAAATTTCCCAGCTGGCCCGTGCCCACCCCGGAGACAGGCTGCTGCCCTGCGCAGGGGAGCAGGGCAAGAGGAGTTCTTTCTTCCTGGGCACGAGGTGGCCCCTTCCAGCTGGGGCGCTCCGAATGCGCTTTTACACTTGGTTCTCATGCTTTTCGAGCGCTTCAGGTACGGCAGGATTTGACCCCTCGCCGCTCAACGCGCGCGCAGGCACGCACACACACACGTACTGCTGTTTTGCAAAGCAACTCCAAGCCTGTGGCGTCATCATCCACCTGCTCCTTTCTTGATCGAAACGTCCCTGGCGTCTGTCCTGCTACAGTTACTTCCCTGCGATGCCAGGTAACGGGAGGGTTTTGCAGAGGTGCTGGAGGGGCCGGCGCGCTGGCCTTCTCTCGGTAGTCTGGGGGTGTCCCTTATTCCTTGGGGGGTAGGGGGGTGGGGGGGGCCGTCCTTCTCCTCCTTGCAATGAGCTGGGCTCCTTTAGTCGTGCTTACTTAACCATGACCGTGCAGCAGACCGCGTAAACCACCTACCTACCTATCTTCGCCTTGCGAAACTTCCTGCCAGTTAGACTCATAGAATCCTTTAGGTGGGAAAAGACCCTTAAGATCATCAAGTCCAACCGTAAACCTAGCTCTGCCAAGTCCACCGCTAAGCCATGTCCCTAAGTGCCGCGTCGGCACGTCTTTTAAAGACCTCCAGGGGCGGTGACTCCACCACTTCCCTGGGCGGCCTGTTCCAGCGCTTGACAACCCTTTCGGTGAAGAATTTTTCCCTGAGAGCCGATCTAAAGCTCCCCTGGCGCAACCTGAGGCCGTTTCCTCTCGTCCCATCGCCCGTCACCTGGGAGAAGAGACTGACACCCCCCTCGCTACAACCTCCTTCCGGGTAGTTGTAGAGAGCGACAAGGTCTCCCCTCAGGCTCCTCTTCTCCAGACTGAACGACCCCGGTTCCCTCAGCTGCCTCCTCAGCAGGCGTGTGCTCTAGACCCTTCACCGGCTTCGTTGCCCTCCTTTGGCCGCGCTCCAGCACCTCAGTGTCTTTCTCGTAGCGAGGGGCCCAAACCCGAAGACGGTACTCGAGGTGCGGCCTCACCAGTGCCGAGCACAGGGGGACGCTCGCTTCCCTAGTCCTGCTGGCCACACGATTTCTGATACAAGCCAGGATGCCGTTGGCCGCCTTGGCCACCTGGGCACGCTGCCGGCTCACGTTCAGCCGGCTGTCGACCAACACCCCCAGGTCCTTTGCCCGCCGGGCAGCTTTCCAGCCACTCTTCGCCAAGCCCGTAGCGTTGCACGGGGTTGTTGGGACCCGGGTGCAGGACCCGGCACTTGGCCTGCTTGAACCTCACACAGCTGGCCTCGGCCCATCGATCCAGCCTGTCCAGAGCCCTCTGTAGAGCCTTCCTGCCCGCCAGCAGATCAACGCTCCCGCCCGGCTTGGTGTCGGCTGCAGCATGCCGTAGCTTAAAGAGGGATTGGTACAGTAGCTAAAGACCAGTTGGTACAATAGTCAGGGAGGGAGGCTTTTGCTCAGAGGAGGGGTACGTGGTTGGGGCGTGCTGAGTCTTCCAGCCCCCCACCTCGGGAAGGCAGCCTGAGGATCGGAGCTGCCGCAGGTTTCCACTTGCGCCCAGAGCCCCCGGGGTTTTGCCTTGCCGCTGCCTTTCTTTTCCACGTCAGCCTTTCCTGTCCCGTTGGCGTGGGGCTGAGGCCGGGCAGCAGCCAGGCGCCCCTCCTGCCTGTGGCTCCCCGCCCTCTCCCGTGGGAAGGGGAGGGAAGAGAAAGAGGGCAAAAAGCCTGCCGGCTCAGGACGACGACACGTTACCGAGGAAAGCCAGAGCTGCCCGCGGAGCGCGAGCCCAGGTGCGTGCGAGGCGCTGGCGAGGGGCAAGGCGAGGCGCGCGGGGCGGGCTGCCCGCGGGGCAAAAGGTGGTGGGGAATCGAACTCGGTGCCCTTGGGCCCAGCGTCCCGCGACCTGGCCGCTCGTCTAACGGAGATCCCCACCGACGGCGGCCGCACAGCGACCCCTACAGGCCTCACGCCGCCCTGCGCCCCGCCGCTCGGACCCGCGCCCTGCGCGCCCGCCCCGCCGACGCGCGCCGCCTCCCGCGCCCACGGCACCCCGACGCCGCCCGCCTCACGCCCCGCTCCGCGCACCAGCCTCACCCTCCCCGCGCACAACAGCCTCTCGCCGCACCCGCCTCCCTTTCTCCCGCTCTGCCCGGGACCTCGAGCCACACACCAACCCCACCTGCCCCCACCCCCCCCGCTCCCCCCCGCCTCCAGCTGCACCCGGGCGGCACCGCCACGGCCCCTCGCCTTCCTCGCCGCTTCCCTGCCCGCTCCTCCCCCTCCGGCAAGCTTCTCCTCTGCTGCCAGAGCCCAACACCTCCTGCTGCTGCCAGGTACCCGGGCGCTCGGGGCCTCGGAGCGTCACCAAAATTTCCCAGCTGGCCCGTGCCCACCCCGGAGACAGGCTGCTGCCCTGCGCAGGGGAGCAGGGCAAGAGGAGTTCTTTCTTCCTGGGCACGAGGTGGCCCCTTCCAGCTGGGGCGCTCCGAATGCGCTTTTACACTTGGTTCTCATGCTTTTCGAGCGCTTCAGGTACGGCAGGATTTGACCCCTCGCCGCTCAACGCGCGCGCAGGCACGCACACACACACGTACTGCTGTTTTGCAAAGCAACTCCAAGCCTGCGGCGTCATCATCCACCTGCTCCTTTCTTGATCGAAACGTCCCTGGCGTCTGTCCTGCTACAGTTACTTCCCTGCGATGCCAGGTAACGGGAGGGTTTTGCAGAGGTGCTGGAGGGGCCGGCGCGCTGGCCTTCTCTCGGTAGTCCGGGGGTGTCCCTTATTCCTTGGGGGGTAGGGGGGTGGGGGGAGCTGTCCTTCTCCTCCTTGCAATGAGCTGGGCTCCTTTAGTCGTGCTTACTTAACCATGACCGTGCAGCAGACCGCGTAAACCACCTACCTACCTATCTTCGCCTTGCGAAACTTCCTGCCAGTTAGACTCATAGAATCCTTTAGGTGGGAAAAGACCCTTAAGATCATCAAGTCCAACCGTAAACCTAGCTCTGCCAAGTCCACCGCTAAGCCATGTCCCTAAGCGCCGCGTCGGCACGTCTTTTAAAGACCTCCAGGGGCGGTGACTCCACCACTTCCCTGGGCGGCCTGTTCCAGCGCTTGACAACCCTTTCGGTGAAGAATTTTTCCCTGAGAGCCGATCTAAAGCTCCCCTGGCGCAACCTGAGGCCGTTTCCTCTCGTCCCATCGCCCGTCACCTGGGAGAAGAGACTGACACCCCCCTCGCTACAACCTCCTTCCGGGTAGTTGTAGAGAGCGACAAGGTCTCCCCTCAGGCTCCTCTTCTCCAGACTGAACGACCCCGGTTCCCTCAGCTGCCTCCTCAGCAGGCGTGTGCTCTAGACCCTTCACCGGCTTCGTTGCCCTCCTTTGGCCGCGCTCCAGCACCTCAGTGTCTTTCTCGTAGCGAGGGGCCCAAACCCGAAGACGGTACTCGAGGTGCGGCCTCACCAGTGCCGAGCACAGGGGGACGCTCGCTTCCCTAGTCCTGCTGGCCACACGATTTCTGATACAAGCCAGGATGCCGTTGGCCGCCTTGGCCACCTGGGCACGCTGCCGGCTCACGTTCAGCCGGCTGTCGACCAACACCCCCAGGTCCTTTGCCCGCCGGGCAGCTTTCCAGCCACTCTTCGCCAAGCCCGTAGCGTTGCACGGGGTTGTTGGGACCCGGGTGCAGGACCCGGCACTTGGCCTGCTTGAACCTCACACAGCTGGCCTCGGCCCATCGATCCAGCCTGTCCAGAGCCCTCTGTAGAGCCTTCCTGCCCGCCAGCAGATCAACGCTCCCGCCCGGCTTGGTGTCGGCTGCAGCATGCCGTAGCTTAAAGAGGGATTGGTACAGTAGCTAAAGACCAGTTGGTACAATAGTCAGGGAGGGAGGCTTTTGCTCAGAGGAGGGGTACGTGGTTGGGGCGTGCTGAGTCTTCCAGCCCCCCACCTCGGGAAGGCAGCCTGAGGATCGGAGCTGCCGCAGGTTTCCACTTGCGCCCAGAGCCCCCGGGGTTTTGCCTTGCCGCTGCCTTTCTTTTCCACGTCAGCCTTTCCTGTCCCGTTGGCGTGGGGCTGAGGCCGGCCAGCAGCCAGGCGCCCCTCCTGCCTGTGGCTCCCCGCCCTCTCCCGTGGGAAGGGGAGGGAAGAGAAAGAGGGCAAAAAGCCTGCCGGCTCAGGACGACGACACGTTACCGAGGAAAGCCAGAGCTGCCCGCGGAGCGCGAGCCCAGGTGCGTGCGAGGCGCTGGCGAGGGGCAAGGCGAGGCGCGCGGGGCGGGCTGCCCGCGGGGCAAAAGGTGGTGGGGAATCGAACTCGGTGCCCTTGGGCCCAGCGTCCCGCGACCTGGCCGCTCGTCTAACGGAGATCCCCACCGACGGCGGCCGCACAGCGACCCCTACAGGCCTCACGCCGCCCTGCGCCCCGCCGCTCGGACCCGCGCCCTGCGCGCCCGCCCCGCCGACGCGCGCCGCCTCCCGCGCCCACGGCACCCCGACGCCGCCCGCCTCACGCCCCGCTCCGCGCACCAGCCTCACCCTCCCCGCGCACAACAGCCTCTCGCCGCACCCGCCTCCCTTTCTCCCGCTCTGCCCGGGACCTCGAGCCACACACCAACCCCACCTGACCCCACCCCCCCCGCCCCCCCCCGCCTCCAGCTGCACCCGGGCGGCACCGCCACGGCCCCTCGCCTTCCTCGCCGCTTCCCTGCCCGCTCCTCCCCCTCCGGCAAGCTTCTCCTCTGCTGCCAGAGCCCAACACCTCCTGCTGCTGCCAGGTACCCGGGCGCTCGGGGCCTCGGAGCGTCACCAAAATTTCCCAGCTGGCCCGTGCCCACCCCGGAGACAGGCTGCTGCCCTGCGCAGGGGAGCAGGGCAAGAGGAGTTCTTTCTTCCTGGGCACGAGGTGGCCCCTTCCAGCTGGGGCGCTCCGAATGCGCTTTTACACTTGGTTCTCATGCTTTTCGAGCGCTTCAGGTACGGCAGGATTTGACCCCTCGCCGCTCAACGCGCGCGCAGGCACGCACACACACACGTACTGCTGTTTTGCAAAGCAACTCCAAGCCTGTGGCGTCATCATCCACCTGCTCCTTTCTTGATCGAAACGTCCCTGGCGTCTGTCCTGCTACAGTTACTTCCCTGCGATGCCAGGTAACGGGAGGGTTTTGCAGAGGTGCTGGAGGGGCCGGCGCGCTGGCCTTCTCTCGGTAGTCTGGGGGTGTCCCTTATTCCTCGGGGGGTAGGGGGGTGGGGGGGGCCGTCCTTCTCCTCCTTGCAATGAGCTGGGCTCCTTTAGTCGTGCTTACTTAACCATGACCGTGCAGCAGACCGCGTAAACCACCTACCTACCTATCTTCACCTTACGAAACTTCCTGCCAGTTAGACTCATAGAATCCTTTAGGTGGGAAAAGACCCTTAACATCATCAAGTCCAACCGTAAACCTAGCTCTGCCAAGTCCACCGCTAAGCCATGTCCCTAAGCGCCGCGTCGGCACGTCTTTTAAAGACCTCCAGGGGCGGTGACTCCACCACTTCCCTGGGCGGCCTGTTCCAGCGCTTGACAACCCTTTCGGTGAAGAATTTTTCCCTGAGAGCCGATCTAAAGCTCCCCTGGCGCAACCTGAGGCCGTTTCCTCTCGTCCCATCGCCCGTCACCTGGGAGAAGAGACTGACACCCCCCTCGCTACAACCTCCTTCCGGGTAGTTGTAGAGAGCGACAAGGTCTCCCCTCAGGCTCCTCTTCTCCAGACTGAACGACCCCGGTTCCCTCAGCTGCCTCCTCAGCAGGCGTGTGCTCTAGACCCTTCACCGGCTTCGTTGCCCTCCTTTGGCCGCGCTCCAGCACCTCAGTGTCTTTCTCGTAGCGAGGGGCCCAAACCCGAAGACGGTACTCGAGGTGCGGCCTCACCAGTGCCGAGCACAGGGGGACGCTCGCTTCCCTAGTCCTGCTGGCCACACGATTTCTGATACAAGCCAGGATGCCGTTGGCCGCCTTGGCCACCTGGGCACGCTGCCGGCTCACGTTCAGCCGGCTGTCGACCAACACCCCCAGGTCCTTTGCCCGCCGGGCAGCTTTCCAGCCACTCTTCGCCAAGCCCGTAGCGTTGCACGGGGTTGTTGGGACCCGGGTGCAGGACCCGGCACTTGGCCTGCTTGAACCTCACACAGCTGGCCTCGGCCCATCGATCCAGCCTGTCCAGAGCCCTCTGTAGAGCCTTCCTGCCCGCCAGCAGATCAACGCTCCCGCCCGGCTTGGTGTCGGCTGCAGCATGCCGTAGCTTAAAGAGGGATTGGTACAGTAGCTAAAGACCAGTTGGTACAATAGTCAGGGAGGGAGGCTTTTGCTCAGAGGAGGGGTACGTGGTTGGGGCGTGCTGAGTCTTCCAGCCCCCCACCTCGGGAAGGCAGCCTGAGGATCGGAGCTGCCGCAGGTTTCCACTTGCGCCCAGAGCCCCCGGGGTTTTGCCTTGCCGCTGCCTTTCTTTTCCACGTCAGCCTTTCCTGTCCCGTTGGCGTGGGGCTGAGGCCGGGCAGCAGCCAGGCGCCCCTCCTGCCTGTGGCTCCCCGCCCTCTCCCGTGGGAAGGGGAGGGAAGAGAAAGAGGGCAAAAAGCCTGCCGGCTCAGGACGACGACACGTTACCGAGGAAAGCCAGAGCTGCCCGCGGAGCGCGAGCCCAGGTGCGTGCGAGGCGCTGGCGAGGGGCAAGGCGAGGCGCGCGGGGCGGGCTGCCCGCGGGGCAAAAGGTGGTGGGGAATCGAACTCGGTGCCCTTGGGCCCAGCGTCCCGCGACCTGGCCGCTCGTCTAACGGAGATCCCCACCGACGGCGGCCGCACAGCGACCCCTACAGGCCTCACGCCGCCCTGCGCCCCGCCGCTCGGACCCGCGCCCTGCGCGCCCGCCCCGCCGACGCGCGCCGCCTCCCGCGCCCACGGCACCCCGACGCCGCCCGCCTCACGCCCCGCTCCGCGCACCAGCCTCACCCTCCCCGCGCACAACAGCCTCTCGCCGCACCCGCCTCCCTTTCTCCCGCTCTGCCCGGGACCTCGAGCCACACACCAACCCCACCTGACCCCACCCCCCCCGCTCCCCCCCGCCTCCAGCTGCACCCGGGCGGCACCGCCACGGCCCCTCGCCTTCCTCGCCGCTTCCCTGCCCGCTCCTCCCCCTCCGGCAAGCTTCTCCTCTGCTGCCAGAGCCCAACACCTCCTGCTGCTGCCAGGTACCCGGGCGCTCGGGGCCTCGGAGCGTCACCAAAATTTCCCAGCTGGCCCGTGCCCACCCCGGAGACAGGCTGCTGCCCTGCGCAGGGGAGCAGGGCAAGAGGAGTTCTTTCTTCCTGGGCACGAGGTGGCCCCTTCCAGCTGGGGCGCTCCGAATGCGCTTTTACACTTGGTTCTCATGCTTTTCGAGCGCTTCAGGTACGGCAGGATTTGACCCCTCGCCGCTCAACGCGCGCGCAGGCACGCACACACACACGTACTGCTGTTTTGCAAAGCAACTCCAAGCCTGTGGCGTCATCATCCACCTGCTCCTTTCTTGATCGAAACGTCCCTGGCGTCTGTCCTGCTACAGTTACTTCCCTGCGATGCCAGGTAACGGGAGGGTTTTGCAGAGGTGCTGGAGGGGCCGGCGCGCTGGCCTTCTCTCGGTAGTCCGGGGGTGTCCCTTATTCCTCGGGGGGTAGGGGGGTGGGGGGGGCCGTCCTTCTCCTCCTTGCAATGAGCTGGGCTCCTTTAGTCGTGCTTACTTAACCATGACCGTGCAGCAGACCGCGTAAACCACCTACCTACCTATCTTCACCTTACGAAACTTCCTGCCAGTTAGACTCATAGAATCCTTTAGGTGGGAAAAGACCCTTAACATCATCAAGTCCAACCGTAAACCTAGCTCTGCCAAGTCCACCGCTAAGCCATGTCCCTAAGCGCCGCGTCGGCACGTCTTTTAAAGACCTCCAGGGGCGGTGACTCCACCACTTCCCTGGGCGGCCTGTTCCAGCGCTTGACAACCCTTTCGGTGAAGAATTTTTCCCTGAGAGCCGATCTAAAGCTCCCCTGGCGCAACCTGAGGCCGTTTCCTCTCGTCCCATCGCCCGTCACCTGGGAGAAGAGACTGACACCCCCCTCGCTACAACCTCCTTCCGGGTAGTTGTAGAGAGCGACAAGGTCTCCCCTCAGGCTCCTCTTCTCCAGACTGAACGACCCCGGTTCCCTCAGCTGCCTCCTCAGCAGGCGTGTGCTCTAGACCCTTCACCGGCTTCGTTGCCCTCCTTTGGCCGCGCTCCAGCACCTCAGTGTCTTTCTCGTAGCGAGGGGCCCAAACCCGAAGACGGTACTCGAGGTGCGGCCTCACCAGTGCCGAGCACAGGGGGACGCTCGCTTCCCTAGTCCTGCTGGCCACACGATTTCTGATACAAGCCAGGATGCCGTTGGCCGCCTTGGCCACCTGGGCACGCTGCCGGCTCACGTTCAGCCGGCTGTCGACCAACACCCCCAGGTCCTTTGCCCGCCGGGCAGCTTTCCAGCCACTCTTCGCCAAGCCCGTAGCGTTGCACGGGGTTGTTGGGACCCGGGTGCAGGACCCGGCACTTGGCCTGCTTGAACCTCACACAGCTGGCCTCGGCCCATCGATCCAGCCTGTCCAGAGCCCTCTGTAGAGCCTTCCTGCCCGCCAGCAGATCAACGCTCCCGCCCGGCTTGGTGTCGGCTGCAGCATGCCGTAGCTTAAAGAGGGATTGGTACAGTAGCTAAAGACCAGTTGGTACAATAGTCAGGGAGGGAGGCTTTTGCTCAGAGGAGGGGTACGTGGTTGGGGCGTGCTGAGTCTTCCAGCCCCCCACCTCGGGAAGGCAGCCTGAGGATCGGAGCTGCCGCAGGTTTCCACTTGCGCCCAGAGCCCCCGGGGTTTTGCCTTGCCGCTGCCTTTCTTTTCCACGTCAGCCTTTCCTGTCCCGTTGGCGTGGGGCTGAGCCCGGGCAGCAGCCAGGCGCCCCTCCTGCCTGTGGCTCCCCGCCCTCTCCCGTGGGAAGGGGAGGGAAGAGAAAGAGGGCAAAAAGCCTGCCGGCTCAGGACGACGACACGTTACCGAGGAAAGCCAGAGCTGCCCGCGGAGCGCGAGCCCAGGTGCGTGCGAGGCGCTGGCGAGGGGCAAGGCGAGGCGCGCGGGGCGGGCTGCCCGCGGGGCAAAAGGTGGTGGGGAATCGAACTCGGTGCCCTTGGGCCCAGCGTCCCGCGACCTGGCCGCTCGTCTAACGGAGATCCCCACCGACGGCGGCCGCACAGCGACCCCTACAGGCCTCACGCCGCCCTGCGCCCCGCCGCTCGGACCCGCGCCCTGCGCGCCCGCCCCGCCGACGCGCGCCGCCTCCCGCGCCCACGGCACCCCGACGCCGCCCGCCTCACGCCCCGCTCCGCGCACCAGCCTCACCCTCCCCGCGCACAACAGCCTCTCGCCGCACCCGCCTCCCTTTCTCCCGCTCTGCCCGGGACCTCGAGCCACACACCAACCCCACCTGCCCCCACCCCCCCCGCTCCCCCCCGCCTCCAGCTGCACCCGGGCGGCACCGCCACGGCCCCTCGCCTTCCTCGCCGCTTCCCTGCCCGCTCCTCCCCCTCCGGCAAGCTTCTCCTCTGCTGCCAGAGCCCAACACCTCCTGCTGCTGCCAGGTACCCGGGCGCTCGGGGCCTCGGAGCGTCACCAAAATTTCCCAGCTGGCCCGTGCCCACCCCGGAGACAGGCTGCTGCCCTGCGCAGGGGAGCAGGGCAAGAGGAGTTCTTTCTTCCTGGGCACGAGGTGGCCCCTTCCAGCTGGGGCGCTCCGAATGCGCTTTTACACTTGGTTCTCATGCTTTTCGAGCGCTTCAGGTACGGCAGGATTTGACCCCTCGCCGCTCAACGCGCGCGCAGGCACGCACACACACACGTACTGCTGTTTTGCAAAGCAACTCCAAGCCTGCGGCGTCATCATCCACCTGCTCCTTTCTTGATCGAAACGTCCCTGGCGTCTGTCCTGCTACAGTTACTTCCCTGCGATGCCAGGTAACGGGAGGGTTTTGCAGAGGTGCTGGAGGGGCCGGCGCGCTGGCCTTCTCTCGGTAGTCCGGGGGTGTCCCTTATTCCTCGGGGGGTAGGGGGGTGGGGGGGGCCGTCCTTCTCCTCCTTGCAATGAGCTGGGCTCCTTTAGTCGTGCTTACTTAACCATGACCGTGCAGCAGACCGCGTAAACCACCTACCTACCTATCTTCGCCTTGCGAAACTTCCTGCCAGTTAGACTCATAGAATCCTTTAGGTGGGAAAAGACCCTTAAGATCATCAAGTCCAACCGTAAACCTAGCTCTGCCAAGTCCACCGCTAAGCCATGTCCCTAAGCGCCGCGTCGGCACGTCTTTTAAAGACCTCCAGGGGCGGTGACTCCACCACTTCCCTGGGCGGCCTGTTCCAGCGCTTGACAACCCTTTCGGTGAAGAATTTTTCCCTGAGAGCCGATCTAAAGCTCCCCTGGCGCAACCTGAGGCCGTTTCCTCTCGTCCCATCGCCCGTCACCTGGGAGAAGAGACTGACACCCCCCTCGCTACAACCTCCTTCCGGGTAGTTGTAGAGAGCGACAAGGTCTCCCCTCAGGCTCCTCTTCTCCAGACTGAACGACCCCGGTTCCCTCAGCTGCCTCCTCAGCAGGCGTGTGCTCTAGACCCTTCACCGGCTTCGTTGCCCTCCTTTGGCCGCGCTCCAGCACCTCAGTGTCTTTCTCGTAGCGAGGGGCCCAAACCCGAAGACGGTACTCGAGGTGCGGCCTCACCAGTGCCGAGCACAGGGGGACGCTCGCTTCCCTAGTCCTGCTGGCCACACGATTTCTGATACAAGCCAGGATGCCGTTGGCCGCCTTGGCCACCTGGGCACGCTGCCGGCTCACGTTCAGCCGGCTGTCGACCAACACCCCCAGGTCCTTTGCCCGCCGGGCAGCTTTCCAGCCACTCTTCGCCAAGCCCGTAGCGTTGCACGGGGTTGTTGGGACCCGGGTGCAGGACCCGGCACTTGGCCTGCTTGAACCTCACACAGCTGGCCTCGGCCCATCGATCCAGCCTGTCCAGAGCCCTCTGTAGAGCCTTCCTGCCCGCCAGCAGATCAACGCTCCCGCCCGGCTTGGTGTCGGCTGCAGCATGCCGTAGCTTAAAGAGGGATTGGTACAGTAGCTAAAGACCAGTTGGTACAATAGTCAGGGAGGGAGGCTTTTGCTCAGAGGAGGGGTACGTGGTTGGGGCGTGCTGAGTCTTCCAGCCCCCCACCTCGGGAAGGCAGCCTGAGGATCGGAGCTGCCGCAGGTTTCCACTTGCGCCCAGAGCCCCCGGGGTTTTGCCTTGCCGCTGCCTTTCTTTTCCACGTCAGCCTTTCCTGTCCCGTTGGCGTGGGGCTGAGGCCGGGCAGCAGCCAGGCGCCCCTCCTGCCTGTGGCTCCCCGCCCTCTCCCGTGGGAAGGGGAGGGAAGAGAAAGAGGGCAAAAAGCCTGCCGGCTCAGGACGACGACACGTTACCGAGGAAAGCCAGAGCTGCCCGCGGAGCGCGAGCCCAGGTGCGTGCGAGGCGCTGGCGAGGGGCAAGGCGAGGCGCGCGGGGCGGGCTGCCCGCGGGGCAAAAGGTGGTGGGGAATCGAACTCGGTGCCCTTGGGCCCAGCGTCCCGCGACCTGGCCGCTCGTCTAACGGAGATCCCCACCGACGGCGGCCGCACAGCGACCCCTACAGGCCTCACGCCGCCCTGCGCCCCGCCGCTCGGACCCGCGCCCTGCGCGCCCGCCCCGCCGACGCGCGCCGCCTCCCGCGCCCACGGCACCCCGACGCCGCCCGCCTCACGCCCCGCTCCGCGCACCAGCCTCACCCTCCCCGCGCACAACAGCCTCTCGCCGCACCCGCCTCCCTTTCTCCCGCTCTGCCCGGGACCTCGAGCCACACACCAACCCCACCTGACCCCACCCCCCCCGCCCCCCCCCGCCTCCAGCTGCACCCGGGCGGCACCGCCACGGCCCCTCGCCTTCCTCGCCGCTTCCCTGCCCGCTCCTCCCCCTCCGGCAAGCTTCTCCTCTGCTGCCAGAGCCCAACACCTCCTGCTGCTGCCAGGTACCCGGGCGCTCGGGGCCTCGGAGCGTCACCAAAATTTCCCAGCTGGCCCGTGCCCACCCCGGAGACAGGCTGCTGCCCTGCGCAGGGGAGCAGGGCAAGAGGAGTTCTTTCTTCCTGGGCACGAGGTGGCCCCTTCCAGCTGGGGCGCTCCGAATGCGCTTTTACACTTGGTTCTCATGCTTTTCGAGCGCTTCAGGTACGGCAGGATTTGACCCCTCGCCGCTCAACGCGCGCGCAGGCACGCACACACACACGTACTGCTGTTTTGCAAAGCAACTCCAAGCCTGCGGCGTCATCATCCACCTGCTCCTTTCTTGATCGAAACGTCCCTGGCGTCTGTCCTGCTACAGTTACTTCCCTGCGATGCCAGGTAACGGGAGGGTTTTGCAGAGGTGCTGGAGGGGCCGGCGCGCTGGCCTTCTCTCGGTAGTCCGGGGGTGTCCCTTATTCCTCGGGGGGTAGGGGGGTGGGGGGGGCCGTCCTTCTCCTCCTTGCAATGAGCTGGGCTCCTTTAGTCGTGCTTACTTAACCATGACCGTGCAGCAGACCGCGTAAACCACCTACCTACCTATCTTCGCCTTGCGAAACTTCCTGCCAGTTAGACTCATAGAATCCTTTAGGTGGGAAAAGACCCTTAAGATCATCAAGTCCAACCGTAAACCTAGCTCTGCCAAGTCCACCGCTAAGCCATGTCCCTAAGCGCCGCGTCGGCACGTCTTTTAAAGACCTCCAGGGGCGGTGACTCCACCACTTCCCTGGGCGGCCTGTTCCAGCGCTTGACAACCCTTTCGGTGAAGAATTTTTCCCTGAGAGCCGATCTAAAGCTCCCCTGGCGCAACCTGAGGCCGTTTCCTCTCGTCCCATCGCCCGTCACCTGGGAGAAGAGACTGACACCCCCCTCGCTACAACCTCCTTCCGGGTAGTTGTAGAGAGCGACAAGGTCTCCCCTCAGGCTCCTCTTCTCCAGACTGAACGACCCCGGTTCCCTCAGCTGCCTCCTCAGCAGGCGTGTGCTCTAGACCCTTCACCGGCTTCGTTGCCCTCCTTTGGCCGCGCTCCAGCACCTCAGTGTCTTTCTCGTAGCGAGGGGCCCAAACCCGAAGACGGTACTCGAGGTGCGGCCTCACCAGTGCCGAGCACAGGGGGACGCTCGCTTCCCTAGTCCTGCTGGCCACACGATTTCTGATACAAGCCAGGATGCCGTTGGCCGCCTTGGCCACCTGGGCACGCTGCCGGCTCACGTTCAGCCGGCTGTCGACCAACACCCCCAGGTCCTTTGCCCGCCGGGCAGCTTTCCAGCCACTCTTCGCCAAGCCCGTAGCGTTGCACGGGGTTGTTGGGACCCGGGTGCAGGACCCGGCACTTGGCCTGCTTGAACCTCACACAGCTGGCCTCGGCCCATCGATCCAGCCTGTCCAGAGCCCTCTGTAGAGCCTTCCTGCCCGCCAGCAGATCAACGCTCCCGCCCGGCTTGGTGTCGGCTGCAGCATGCCGTAGCTTAAAGAGGGATTGGTACAGTAGCTAAAGACCAGTTGGTACAATAGTCAGGGAGGGAGGCTTTTGCTCAGAGGAGGGGTACGTGGTTGGGGCGTGCTGAGTCTTCCAGCCCCCCACCTCGGGAAGGCAGCCTGAGGATCGGAGCTGCCGCAGGTTTCCACTTGCGCCCAGAGCCCCCGGGGTTTTGCCTTGCCGCTGCCTTTCTTTTCCACGTCAGCCTTTCCTGTCCCGTTGGCGTGGGGCTGAGGCCGGGCAGCAGCCAGGCGCCCCTCCTGCCTGTGGCTCCCCGCCCTCTCCCGTGGGAAGGGGAGGGAAGAGAAAGAGGGCAAAAAGCCTGCCGGCTCAGGACGACGACACGTTACCGAGGAAAGCCAGAGCTGCCCGCGGAGCGCGAGCCCAGGTGCGTGCGAGGCGCTGGCGAGGGGCAAGGCGAGGCGCGCGGGGCGGGCTGCCCGCGGGGCAAAAGGTGGTGGGGAATCGAACTCGGTGCCCTTGGGCCCAGCGTCCCGCGACCTGGCCGCTCGTCTAACGGAGATCCCCACCGACGGCGGCCGCACAGCGACCCCTACAGGCCTCACGCCGCCCTGCGCCCCGCCGCTCGGACCCGCGCCCTGCGCGCCCGCCCCGCCGACGCGCGCCGCCTCCCGCGCCCACGGCACCCCGACGCCGCCCGCCTCACGCCCCGCTCCGCGCACCAGCCTCACCCTCCCCGCGCACAACAGCCTCTCGCCGCACCCGCCTCCCTTTCTCCCGCTCTGCCCGGGACCTCGAGCCACACACCAACCCCACCTGCCCCCACCCCCCCCGCTCCCCCCCGCCTCCAGCTGCACCCGGGCGGCACCGCCACGGCCCCTCGCCTTCCTCGCCGCTTCCCTGCCCGCTCCTCCCCCTCCGGCAAGCTTCTCCTCTGCTGCCAGAGCCCAACACCTCCTGCTGCTGCCAGGTACCCGGGCGCTCGGGGCCTCGGAGCGTCACCAAAATTTCCCAGCTGGCCCGTGCCCACCCCGGAGACAGGCTGCTGCCCTGCGCAGGGGAGCAGGGCAAGAGGAGTTCTTTCTTCCTGGGCACGAGGTGGCCCCTTCCAGCTGGGGCGCTCCGAATGCGCTTTTACACTTGGTTCTCATGCTTTTCGAGCGCTTCAGGTACGGCAGGATTTGACCCCTCGCCGCTCAACGCGCGCGCAGGCACGCACACACACACGTACTGCTGTTTTGCAAAGCAACTCCAAGCCTGCGGCGTCATCATCCACCTGCTCCTTTCTTGATCGAAACGTCCCTGGCGTCTGTCCTGCTACAGTTACTTCCCTGCGATGCCAGGTAACGGGAGGGTTTTGCAGAGGTGCTGGAGGGGCCGGCGCGCTGGCCTTCTCTCGGTAGTCCGGGGGTGTCCCTTATTCCTCGGGGGGTAGGGGGGTGGGGGGGGCCGTCCTTCTCCTCCTTGCAATGAGCTGGGCTCCTTTAGTCGTGCTTACTTAACCATGACCGTGCAGCAGACCGCGTAAACCACCTACCTACCTATCTTCGCCTTGCGAAACTTCCTGCCAGTTAGACTCATAGAATCCTTTAGGTGGGAAAAGACCCTTAAGATCATCAAGTCCAACCGTAAACCTAGCTCTGCCAAGTCCACCGCTAAGCCATGTCCCTAAGCGCCGCGTCGGCACGTCTTTTAAAGACCTCCAGGGGCGGTGACTCCACCACTTCCCTGGGCGGCCTGTTCCAGCGCTTGACAACCCTTTCGGTGAAGAATTTTTCCCTGAGAGCCGATCTAAAGCTCCCCTGGCGCAACCTGAGGCCGTTTCCTCTCGTCCCATCGCCCGTCACCTGGGAGAAGAGACTGACACCCCCCTCGCTACAACCTCCTTCCGGGTAGTTGTAGAGAGCGACAAGGTCTCCCCTCAGGCTCCTCTTCTCCAGACTGAACGACCCCGGTTCCCTCAGCTGCCTCCTCAGCAGGCGTGTGCTCTAGACCCTTCACCGGCTTCGTTGCCCTCCTTTGGCCGCGCTCCAGCACCTCAGTGTCTTTCTCGTAGCGAGGGGCCCAAACCCGAAGACGGTACTCGAGGTGCGGCCTCACCAGTGCCGAGCACAGGGGGACGCTCGCTTCCCTAGTCCTGCTGGCCACACGATTTCTGATACAAGCCAGGATGCCGTTGGCCGCCTTGGCCACCTGGGCACGCTGCCGGCTCACGTTCAGCCGGCTGTCGACCAACACCCCCAGGTCCTTTGCCCGCCGGGCAGCTTTCCAGCCACTCTTCGCCAAGCCCGTAGCGTTGCACGGGGTTGTTGGGACCCGGGTGCAGGACCCGGCACTTGGCCTGCTTGAACCTCACACAGCTGGCCTCGGCCCATCGATCCAGCCTGTCCAGAGCCCTCTGTAGAGCCTTCCTGCCCGCCAGCAGATCAACGCTCCCGCCCGGCTTGGTGTCGGCTGCAGCATGCCGTAGCTTAAAGAGGGATTGGTACAGTAGCTAAAGACCAGTTGGTACAATAGTCAGGGAGGGAGGCTTTTGCTCAGAGGAGGGGTACGTGGTTGGGGCGTGCTGAGTCTTCCAGCCCCCCACCTCGGGAAGGCAGCCTGAGGATCGGAGCTGCCGCAGGTTTCCACTTGCGCCCAGAGCCCCCGGGGTTTTGCCTTGCCGCTGCCTTTCTTTTCCACGTCAGCCTTTCCTGTCCCGTTGGCGTGGGGCTGAGGCCGGGCAGCAGCCAGGCGCCCCTCCTGCCTGTGGCTCCCCGCCCTCTCCCGTGGGAAGGGGAGGGAAGAGAAAGAGGGCAAAAAGCCTGCCGGCTCAGGACGACGACACGTTACCGAGGAAAGCCAGAGCTGCCCGCGGAGCGCGAGCCCAGGTGCGTGCGAGGCGCTGGCGAGGGGCAAGGCGAGGCGCGCGGGGCGGGCTGCCCGCGGGGCAAAAGGTGGTGGGGAATCGAACTCGGTGCCCTTGGGCCCAGCGTCCCGCGACCTGGCCGCTCGTCTAACGGAGATCCCCACCGACGGCGGCCGCACAGCGACCCCTACAGGCCTCACGCCGCCCTGCGCCCCGCCGCTCGGACCCGCGCCCTGCGCGCCCGCCCCGCCGACGCGCGCCGCCTCCCGCGCCCACGGCACCCCGACGCCGCCCGCCTCACGCCCCGCTCCGCGCACCAGCCTCACCCTCCCCGCGCACAACAGCCTCTCGCCGCACCCGCCTCCCTTTCTCCCGCTCTGCCCGGGACCTCGAGCCACACACCAACCCCACCTGACCCCACCCCCCCCGCCCCCCCCCGCCTCCAGCTGCACCCGGGCGGCACCGCCACGGCCCCTCGCCTTCCTCGCCGCTTCCCTGCCCGCTCCTCCCCCTCCGGCAAGCTTCTCCTCTGCTGCCAGAGCCCAACACCTCCTGCTGCTGCCAGGTACCCGGGCGCTCGGGGCCTCGGAGCGTCACCAAAATTTCCCAGCTGGCCCGTGCCCACCCCGGAGACAGGCTGCTGCCCTGCGCAGGGGAGCAGGGCAAGAGGAGTTCTTTCTTCCTGGGCACGAGGTGGCCCCTTCCAGCTGGGGCGCTCCGAATGCGCTTTTACACTTGGTTCTCATGCTTTTCGAGCGCTTCAGGTACGGCAGGATTTGACCCCTCGCCGCTCAACGCGCGCGCAGGCACGCACACACACACGTACTGCTGTTTTGCAAAGCAACTCCAAGCCTGCGGCGTCATCATCCACCTGCTCCTTTCTTGATCGAAACGTCCCTGGCGTCTGTCCTGCTACAGTTACTTCCCTGCGATGCCAGGTAACGGGAGGGTTTTGCAGAGGTGCTGGAGGGGCCGGCGCGCTGGCCTTCTCTCGGTAGTCCGGGGGTGTCCCTTATTCCTCGGGGGGTAGGGGGGTGGGGGGGGCCGTCCTTCTCCTCCTTGCAATGAGCTGGGCTCCTTTAGTCGTGCTTACTTAACCATGACCGTGCAGCAGACCGCGTAAACCACCTACCTACCTATCTTCGCCTTGCGAAACTTCCTGCCAGTTAGACTCATAGAATCCTTTAGGTGGGAAAAGACCCTTAAGATCATCAAGTCCAACCGTAAACCTAGCTCTGCCAAGTCCACCGCTAAGCCATGTCCCTAAGCGCCGCGTCGGCACGTCTTTTAAAGACCTCCAGGGGCGGTGACTCCACCACTTCCCTGGGCGGCCTGTTCCAGCGCTTGACAACCCTTTCGGTGAAGAATTTTTCCCTGAGAGCCGATCTAAAGCTCCCCTGGCGCAACCTGAGGCCGTTTCCTCTCGTCCCATCGCCCGTCACCTGGGAGAAGAGACTGACACCCCCCTCGCTACAACCTCCTTCCGGGTAGTTGTAGAGAGCGACAAGGTCTCCCCTCAGGCTCCTCTTCTCCAGACTGAACGACCCCGGTTCCCTCAGCTGCCTCCTCAGCAGGCGTGTGCTCTAGACCCTTCACCGGCTTCGTTGCCCTCCTTTGGCCGCGCTCCAGCACCTCAGTGTCTTTCTCGTAGCGAGGGGCCCAAACCCGAAGACGGTACTCGAGGTGCGGCCTCACCAGTGCCGAGCACAGGGGGACGCTCGCTTCCCTAGTCCTGCTGGCCACACGATTTCTGATACAAGCCAGGATGCCGTTGGCCGCCTTGGCCACCTGGGCACGCTGCCGGCTCACGTTCAGCCGGCTGTCGACCAACACCCCCAGGTCCTTTGCCCGCCGGGCAGCTTTCCAGCCACTCTTCGCCAAGCCCGTAGCGTTGCACGGGGTTGTTGGGACCCGGGTGCAGGACCCGGCACTTGGCCTGCTTGAACCTCACACAGCTGGCCTCGGCCCATCGATCCAGCCTGTCCAGAGCCCTCTGTAGAGCCTTCCTGCCCGCCAGCAGATCAACGCTCCCGCCCGGCTTGGTGTCGGCTGCAGCATGCCGTAGCTTAAAGAGGGATTGGTACAGTAGCTAAAGACCAGTTGGTACAATAGTCAGGGAGGGAGGCTTTTGCTCAGAGGAGGGGTACGTGGTTGGGGCGTGCTGAGTCTTCCAGCCCCCCACCTCGGGAAGGCAGCCTGAGGATCGGAGCTGCCGCAGGTTTCCACTTGCGCCCAGAGCCCCCGGGGTTTTGCCTTGCCGCTGCCTTTCTTTTCCACGTCAGCCTTTCCTGTCCCGTTGGCGTGGGGCTGAGGCCGGGCAGCAGCCAGGCGCCCCTCCTGCCTGTGGCTCCCCGCCCTCTCCCGTGGGAAGGGGAGGGAAGAGAAAGAGGGCAAAAAGCCTGCCGGCTCAGGACGACGACACGTTACCGAGGAAAGCCAGAGCTGCCCGCGGAGCGCGAGCCCAGGTGCGTGCGAGGCGCTGGCGAGGGGCAAGGCGAGGCGCGCGGGGCGGGCTGCCCGCGGGGCAAAAGGTGGTGGGGAATCGAACTCGGTGCCCTTGGGCCCAGCGTCCCGCGACCTGGCCGCTCGTCTAACGGAGATCCCCACCGACGGCGGCCGCACAGCGACCCCTACAGGCCTCACGCCGCCCTGCGCCCCGCCGCTCGGACCCGCGCCCTGCGCGCCCGCCCCGCCGACGCGCGCCGCCTCCCGCGCCCACGGCACCCCGACGCCGCCCGCCTCACGCCCCGCTCCGCGCACCAGCCTCACCCTCCCCGCGCACAACAGCCTCTCGCCGCACCCGCCTCCCTTTCTCCCGCTCTGCCCGGGACCTCGAGCCACACACCAACCCCACCTGACCCCACCCCCCCCGCCCCCCCCCGCCTCCAGCTGCACCCGGGCGGCACCGCCACGGCCCCTCGCCTTCCTCGCCGCTTCCCTGCCCGCTCCTCCCCCTCCGGCAAGCTTCTCCTCTGCTGCCAGAGCCCAACACCTCCTGCTGCTGCCAGGTACCCGGGCGCTCGGGGCCTCGGAGCGTCACCAAAATTTCCCAGCTGGCCCGTGCCCACCCCGGAGACAGGCTGCTGCCCTGCGCAGGGGAGCAGGGCAAGAGGAGTTCTTTCTTCCTGGGCACGAGGTGGCCCCTTCCAGCTGGGGCGCTCCGAATGCGCTTTTACACTTGGTTCTCATGCTTTTCGAGCGCTTCAGGTACGGCAGGATTTGACCCCTCGCCGCTCAACGCGCGCGCAGGCACGCACACACACACGTACTGCTGTTTTGCAAAGCAACTCCAAGCCTGCGGCGTCATCATCCACCTGCTCCTTTCTTGATCGAAACGTCCCTGGCGTCTGTCCTGCTACAGTTACTTCCCTGCGATGCCAGGTAACGGGAGGGTTTTGCAGAGGTGCTGGAGGGGCCGGCGCGCTGGCCTTCTCTCGGTAGTCCGGGGGTGTCCCTTATTCCTCGGGGGGTAGGGGGGTGGGGAGGGCCGTCCTTCTCCTCCTTGCAATGAGCTGGGCTCCTTTAGTCGTGCTTACTTAACCATGACCGTGCAGCAGACCGCGTAAACCACCTACCTACCTATCTTCGCCTTGCGAAACTTCCTGCCAGTTAGACTCATAGAATCCTTTAGGTGGGAAAAGACCCTTAAGATCATCAAGTCCAACCGTAAACCTAGCTCTGCCAAGTCCACCGCTAAGCCATGTCCCTAAGCGCCGCGTCGGCACGTCTTTTAAAGACCTCCAGGGGCGGTGACTCCACCACTTCCCTGGGCGGCCTGTTCCAGCGCTTGACAACCCTTTCGGTGAAGAATTTTTCCCTGAGAGCCGATCTAAAGCTCCCCTGGCGCAACCTGAGGCCGTTTCCTCTCGTCCCATCGCCCGTCACCTGGGAGAAGAGACTGACACCCCCCTCGCTACAACCTCCTTCCGGGTAGTTGTAGAGAGCGACAAGGTCTCCCCTCAGGCTCCTCTTCTCCAGACTGAACGACCCCGGTTCCCTCAGCTGCCTCCTCAGCAGGCGTGTGCTCTAGACCCTTCACCGGCTTCGTTGCCCTCCTTTGGCCGCGCTCCAGCACCTCAGTGTCTTTCTCGTAGCGAGGGGCCCAAACCCGAAGACGGTACTCGAGGTGCGGCCTCACCAGTGCCGAGCACAGGGGGACGCTCGCTTCCCTAGTCCTGCTGGCCACACGATTTCTGATACAAGCCAGGATGCCGTTGGCCGCCTTGGCCACCTGGGCACGCTGCCGGCTCACGTTCAGCCGGCTGTCGACCAACACCCCCAGGTCCTTTGCCCGCCGGGCAGCTTTCCAGCCACTCTTCGCCAAGCCCGTAGCGTTGCACGGGGTTGTTGGGACCCGGGTGCAGGACCCGGCACTTGGCCTGCTTGAACCTCACACAGCTGGCCTCGGCCCATCGATCCAGCCTGTCCAGAGCCCTCTGTAGAGCCTTCCTGCCCGCCAGCAGATCAACGCTCCCGCCCGGCTTGGTGTCGGCTGCAGCATGCCGTAGCTTAAAGAGGGATTGGTACAGTAGCTAAAGACCAGTTGGTACAATAGTCAGGGAGGGAGGCTTTTGCTCAGAGGAGGGGTACGTGGTTGGGGCGTGCTGAGTCTTCCAGCCCCCCACCTCGGGAAGGCAGCCTGAGGATCGGAGCTGCCGCAGGTTTCCACTTGCGCCCAGAGCCCCCGGGGTTTTGCCTTGCCGCTGCCTTTCTTTTCCACGTCAGCCTTTCCTGTCCCGTTGGCGTGGGGCTGAGGCCGGGCAGCAGCCAGGCGCCCCTCCTGCCTGTGGCTCCCCGCCCTCTCCCGTGGGAAGGGGAGGGAAGAGAAAGAGGGCAAAAAGCCTGCCGGCTCAGGACGACGACACGTTACCGAGGAAAGCCAGAGCTGCCCGCGGAGCGCGAGCCCAGGTGCGTGCGAGGCGCTGGCGAGGGGCAAGGCGAGGCGCGCGGGGCGGGCTGCCCGCGGGGCAAAAGGTGGTGGGGAATCGAACTCGGTGCCCTTGGGCCCAGCGTCCCGCGACCTGGCCGCTCGTCTAACGGAGATCCCCACCGACGGCGGCCGCACAGCGACCCCTACAGGCCTCACGCCGCCCTGCGCCCCGCCGCTCGGACCCGCGCCCTGCGCGCCCGCCCCGCCGACGCGCGCCGCCTCCCGCGCCCACGGCACCCCGACGCCGCCCGCCTCACGCCCCGCTCCGCGCACCAGCCTCACCCTCCCCGCGCACAACAGCCTCTCGCCGCACCCGCCTCCCTTTCTCCCGCTCTGCCCGGGACCTCGAGCCACACACCAACCCCACCTGCCCCCACCCCCCCCGCTCCCCCCCGCCTCCAGCTGCACCCGGGCGGCACCGCCACGGCCCCTCGCCTTCCTCGCCGCTTCCCTGCCCGCTCCTCCCCCTCCGGCAAGCTTCTCCTCTGCTGCCAGAGCCCAACACCTCCTGCTGCTGCCAGGTACCCGGGCGCTCGGGGCCTCGGAGCGTCACCAAAATTTCCCAGCTGGCCCGTGCCCACCCCGGAGACAGGCTGCTGCCCTGCGCAGGGGAGCAGGGCAAGAGGAGTTCTTTCTTCCTGGGCACGAGGTGGCCCCTTCCAGCTGGGGCGCTCCGAATGCGCTTTTACACTTGGTTCTCATGCTTTTCGAGCGCTTCAGGTACGGCAGGATTTGACCCCTCGCCGCTCAACGCGCGCGCAGGCACGCACACACACACGTACTGCTGTTTTGCAAAGCAACTCCAAGCCTGCGGCGTCATCATCCACCTGCTCCTTTCTTGATCGAAACGTCCCTGGCGTCTGTCCTGCTACAGTTACTTCCCTGCGATGCCAGGTAACGGGAGGGTTTTGCAGAGGTGCTGGAGGGGCCGGCGCGCTGGCCTTCTCTCGGTAGTCCGGGGGTGTCCCTTATTCCTCGGGGGGTAGGGGGGTGGGGGGGGCCGTCCTTCTCCTCCTTGCAATGAGCTGGGCTCCTTTAGTCGTGCTTACTTAACCATGACCGTGCAGCAGACCGCGTAAACCACCTACCTACCTATCTTCGCCTTGCGAAACTTCCTGCCAGTTAGACTCATAGAATCCTTTAGGTGGGAAAAGACCCTTAAGATCATCAAGTCCAACCGTAAACCTAGCTCTGCCAAGTCCACCGCTAAGCCATGTCCCTAAGCGCCGCGTCGGCACGTCTTTTAAAGACCTCCAGGGGCGGTGACTCCACCACTTCCCTGGGCGGCCTGTTCCAGCGCTTGACAACCCTTTCGGTGAAGAATTTTTCCCTGAGAGCCGATCTAAAGCTCCCCTGGCGCAACCTGAGGCCGTTTCCTCTCGTCCCATCGCCCGTCACCTGGGAGAAGAGACTGACACCCCCCTCGCTACAACCTCCTTCCGGGTAGTTGTAGAGAGCGACAAGGTCTCCCCTCAGGCTCCTCTTCTCCAGACTGAACGACCCCGGTTCCCTCAGCTGCCTCCTCAGCAGGCGTGTGCTCTAGACCCTTCACCGGCTTCGTTGCCCTCCTTTGGCCGCGCTCCAGCACCTCAGTGTCTTTCTCGTAGCGAGGGGCCCAAACCCGAAGACGGTACTCGAGGTGCGGCCTCACCAGTGCCGAGCACAGGGGGACGCTCGCTTCCCTAGTCCTGCTGGCCACACGATTTCTGATACAAGCCAGGATGCCGTTGGCCGCCTTGGCCACCTGGGCACGCTGCCGGCTCACGTTCAGCCGGCTGTCGACCAACACCCCCAGGTCCTTTGCCCGCCGGGCAGCTTTCCAGCCACTCTTCGCCAAGCCCGTAGCGTTGCACGGGGTTGTTGGGACCCGGGTGCAGGACCCGGCACTTGGCCTGCTTGAACCTCACACAGCTGGCCTCGGCCCATCGATCCAGCCTGTCCAGAGCCCTCTGTAGAGCCTTCCTGCCCGCCAGCAGATCAACGCTCCCGCCCGGCTTGGTGTCGGCTGCAGCATGCCGTAGCTTAAAGAGGGATTGGTACAGTAGCTAAAGACCAGTTGGTACAATAGTCAGGGAGGGAGGCTTTTGCTCAGAGGAGGGGTACGTGGTTGGGGCGTGCTGAGTCTTCCAGCCCCCCACCTCGGGAAGGCAGCCTGAGGATCGGAGCTGCCGCAGGTTTCCACTTGCGCCCAGAGCCCCCGGGGTTTTGCCTTGCCGCTGCCTTTCTTTTCCACGTCAGCCTTTCCTGTCCCGTTGGCGTGGGGCTGAGGCCGGGCAGCAGCCAGGCGCCCCTCCTGCCTGTGGCTCCCCGCCCTCTCCCGTGGGAAGGGGAGGGAAGAGAAAGAGGGCAAAAAGCCTGCCGGCTCAGGACGACGACACGTTACCGAGGAAAGCCAGAGCTGCCCGCGGAGCGCGAGCCCAGGTGCGTGCGAGGCGCTGGCGAGGGGCAAGGCGAGGCGCGCGGGGCGGGCTGCCCGCGGGGCAAAAGGTGGTGGGGAATCGAACTCGGTGCCCTTGGGCCCAGCGTCCCGCGACCTGGCCGCTCGTCTAACGGAGATCCCCACCGACGGCGGCCGCACAGCGACCCCTACAGGCCTCACGCCGCCCTGCGCCCCGCCGCTCGGACCCGCGCCCTGCGCGCCCGCCCCGCCGACGCGCGCCGCCTCCCGCGCCCACGGCACCCCGACGCCGCCCGCCTCACGCCCCGCTCCGCGCACCAGCCTCACCCTCCCCGCGCACAACAGCCTCTCGCCGCACCCGCCTCCCTTTCTCCCGCTCTGCCCGGGACCTCGAGCCACACACCAACCCCACCTGACCCCACCCCCCCCGCCCCCCCCCGCCTCCAGCTGCACCCGGGCGGCACCGCCACGGCCCCTCGCCTTCCTCGCCGCTTCCCTGCCCGCTCCTCCCCCTCCGGCAAGCTTCTCCTCTGCTGCCAGAGCCCAACACCTCCTGCTGCTGCCAGGTACCCGGGCGCTCGGGGCCTCGGAGCGTCACCAAAATTTCCCAGCTGGCCCGTGCCCACCCCGGAGACAGGCTGCTGCCCTGCGCAGGGGAGCAGGGCAAGAGGAGTTCTTTCTTCCTGGGCACGAGGTGGCCCCTTCCAGCTGGGGCGCTCCGAATGCGCTTTTACACTTGGTTCTCATGCTTTTCGAGCGCTTCAGGTACGGCAGGATTTGACCCCTCGCCGCTCAACGCGCGCGCAGGCACGCACACACACACGTACTGCTGTTTTGCAAAGCAACTCCAAGCCTGCGGCGTCATCATCCACCTGCTCCTTTCTTGATCGAAACGTCCCTGGCGTCTGTCCTGCTACAGTTACTTCCCTGCGATGCCAGGTAACGGGAGGGTTTTGCAGAGGTGCTGGAGGGGCCGGCGCGCTGGCCTTCTCTCGGTAGTCCGGGGGTGTCCCTTATTCCTCGGGGGGTAGGGGGGTGGGGGGGGCCGTCCTTCTCCTCCTTGCAATGAGCTGGGCTCCTTTAGTCGTGCTTACTTAACCATGACCGTGCAGCAGACCGCGTAAACCACCTACCTACCTATCTTCGCCTTGCGAAACTTCCTGCCAGTTAGACTCATAGAATCCTTTAGGTGGGAAAAGACCCTTAAGATCATCAAGTCCAACCGTAAACCTAGCTCTGCCAAGTCCACCGCTAAGCCATGTCCCTAAGCGCCGCGTCGGCACGTCTTTTAAAGACCTCCAGGGGCGGTGACTCCACCACTTCCCTGGGCGGCCTGTTCCAGCGCTTGACAACCCTTTCGGTGAAGAATTTTTCCCTGAGAGCCGATCTAAAGCTCCCCTGGCGCAACCTGAGGCCGTTTCCTCTCGTCCCATCGCCCGTCACCTGGGAGAAGAGACTGACACCCCCCTCGCTACAACCTCCTTCCGGGTAGTTGTAGAGAGCGACAAGGTCTCCCCTCAGGCTCCTCTTCTCCAGACTGAACGACCCCGGTTCCCTCAGCTGCCTCCTCAGCAGGCGTGTGCTCTAGACCCTTCACCGGCTTCGTTGCCCTCCTTTGGCCGCGCTCCAGCACCTCAGTGTCTTTCTCGTAGCGAGGGGCCCAAACCCGAAGACGGTACTCGAGGTGCGGCCTCACCAGTGCCGAGCACAGGGGGACGCTCGCTTCCCTAGTCCTGCTGGCCACACGATTTCTGATACAAGCCAGGATGCCGTTGGCCGCCTTGGCCACCTGGGCACGCTGCCGGCTCACGTTCAGCCGGCTGTCGACCAACACCCCCAGGTCCTTTGCCCGCCGGGCAGCTTTCCAGCCACTCTTCGCCAAGCCCGTAGCGTTGCACGGGGTTGTTGGGACCCGGGTGCAGGACCCGGCACTTGGCCTGCTTGAACCTCACACAGCTGGCCTCGGCCCATCGATCCAGCCTGTCCAGAGCCCTCTGTAGAGCCTTCCTGCCCGCCAGCAGATCAACGCTCCCGCCCGGCTTGGTGTCGGCTGCAGCATGCCGTAGCTTAAAGAGGGATTGGTACAGTAGCTAAAGACCAGTTGGTACAATAGTCAGGGAGGGAGGCTTTTGCTCAGAGGAGGGGTACGTGGTTGGGGCGTGCTGAGTCTTCCAGCCCCCCACCTCGGGAAGGCAGCCTGAGGATCGGAGCTGCCGCAGGTTTCCACTTGCGCCCAGAGCCCCCGGGGTTTTGCCTTGCCGCTGCCTTTCTTTTCCACGTCAGCCTTTCCTGTCCCGTTGGCGTGGGGCTGAGGCCGGGCAGCAGCCAGGCGCCCCTCCTGCCTGTGGCTCCCCGCCCTCTCCCGTGGGAAGGGGAGGGAAGAGAAAGAGGGCAAAAAGCCTGCCGGCTCAGGACGACGACACGTTACCGAGGAAAGCCAGAGCTGCCCGCGGAGCGCGAGCCCAGGTGCGTGCGAGGCGCTGGCGAGGGGCAAGGCGAGGCGCGTGGGGCGGGCTGCCCGCGGGGCAAAAGGTGGTGGGGAATCGAACTCGGTGCCCTTGGGCCCAGCGTCCCGCGACCTGGCCGCTCGTCTAACGGAGATCCCCACCGACGGCGGCCGCACAGCGACCCCTACAGGCCTCACGCCGCCCTGCGCCCCGCCGCTCGGACCCGCGCCCTGCGCGCCCGCCCCGCCGACGCGCGCCGCCTCCCGCGCCCACGGCACCCCGACGCCGCCCGCCTCACGCCCCGCTCCGCGCACCAGCCTCACCCTCCCCGCGCACAACAGCCTCTCGCCGCACCCGCCTCCCTTTCTCCCGCTCTGCCCGGGACCTCGAGCCACACACCAACCCCACCTGACCCCACCCCCCCCGCCCCCCCCCGCCTCCAGCTGCACCCGGGCGGCACCGCCACGGCCCCTCGCCTTCCTCGCCGCTTCCCTGCCCGCTCCTCCCCCTCCGGCAAGCTTCTCCTCTGCTGCCAGAGCCCAACACCTCCTGCTGCTGCCAGGTACCCGGGCGCTCGGGGCCTCGGAGCGTCACCAAAATTTCCCAGCTGGCCCGTGCCCACCCCGGAGACAGGCTGCTGCCCTGCGCAGGGGAGCAGGGCAAGAGGAGTTCTTTCTTCCTGGGCACGAGGTGGCCCCTTCCAGCTGGGGCGCTCCGAATGCGCTTTTACACTTGGTTCTCATGCTTTTCGAGCGCTTCAGGTACGGCAGGATTTGACCCCTCGCCGCTCAACGCGCGCGCAGGCACGCACACACACACGTACTGCTGTTTTGCAAAGCAACTCCAAGCCTGCGGCGTCATCATCCACCTGCTCCTTTCTTGATCGAAACGTCCCTGGCGTCTGTCCTGCTACAGTTACTTCCCTGCGATGCCAGGTAACGGGAGGGTTTTGCAGAGGTGCTGGAGGGGCCGGCGCGCTGGCCTTCTCTCGGTAGTCCGGGGGTGTCCCTTATTCCTCGGGGGGTAGGGGGGTGGGGAGGGCCGTCCTTCTCCTCCTTGCAATGAGCTGGGCTCCTTTAGTCGTGCTTACTTAACCATGACCGTGCAGCAGACCGCGTAAACCACCTACCTACCTATCTTCGCCTTGCGAAACTTCCTGCCAGTTAGACTCATAGAATCCTTTAGGTGGGAAAAGACCCTTAAGATCATCAAGTCCAACCGTAAACCTAGCTCTGCCAAGTCCACCGCTAAGCCATGTCCCTAAGCGCCGCGTCGGCACGTCTTTTAAAGACCTCCAGGGGCGGTGACTCCACCACTTCCCTGGGCGGCCTGTTCCAGCGCTTGACAACCCTTTCGGTGAAGAATTTTTCCCTGAGAGCCGATCTAAAGCTCCCCTGGCGCAACCTGAGGCCGTTTCCTCTCGTCCCATCGCCCGTCACCTGGGAGAAGAGACTGACACCCCCCTCGCTACAACCTCCTTCCGGGTAGTTGTAGAGAGCGACAAGGTCTCCCCTCAGGCTCCTCTTCTCCAGACTGAACGACCCCGGTTCCCTCAGCTGCCTCCTCAGCAGGCGTGTGCTCTAGACCCTTCACCGGCTTCGTTGCCCTCCTTTGGCCGCGCTCCAGCACCTCAGTGTCTTTCTCGTAGCGAGGGGCCCAAACCCGAAGACGGTACTCGAGGTGCGGCCTCACCAGTGCCGAGCACAGGGGGACGCTCGCTTCCCTAGTCCTGCTGGCCACACGATTTCTGATACAAGCCAGGATGCCGTTGGCCGCCTTGGCCACCTGGGCACGCTGCCGGCTCACGTTCAGCCGGCTGTCGACCAACACCCCCAGGTCCTTTGCCCGCCGGGCAGCTTTCCAGCCACTCTTCGCCAAGCCCGTAGCGTTGCACGGGGTTGTTGGGACCCGGGTGCAGGACCCGGCACTTGGCCTGCTTGAACCTCACACAGCTGGCCTCGGCCCATCGATCCAGCCTGTCCAGAGCCCTCTGTAGAGCCTTCCTGCCCGCCAGCAGATCAACGCTCCCGCCCGGCTTGGTGTCGGCTGCAGCATGCCGTAGCTTAAAGAGGGATTGGTACAGTAGCTAAAGACCAGTTGGTACAATAGTCAGGGAGGGAGGCTTTTGCTCAGAGGAGGGGTACGTGGTTGGGGCGTGCTGAGTCTTCCAGCCCCCCACCTCGGGAAGGCAGCCTGAGGATCGGAGCTGCCGCAGGTTTCCACTTGCGCCCAGAGCCCCCGGGGTTTTGCCTTGCCGCTGCCTTTCTTTTCCACGTCAGCCTTTCCTGTCCCGTTGGCGTGGGGCTGAGGCCGGGCAGCAGCCAGGCGCCCCTCCTGCCTGTGGCTCCCCGCCCTCTCCCGTGGGAAGGGGAGGGAAGAGAAAGAGGGCAAAAAGCCTGCCGGCTCAGGACGACGACACGTTACCGAGGAAAGCCAGAGCTGCCCGCGGAGCGCGAGCCCAGGTGCGTGCGAGGCGCTGGCGAGGGGCAAGGCGAGGCGCGCGGGGCGGGCTGCCCGCGGGGCAAAAGGTGGTGGGGAATCGAACTCGGTGCCCTTGGGCCCAGCGTCCCGCGACCTGGCCGCTCGTCTAACGGAGATCCCCACCGACGGCGGCCGCACAGCGACCCCTACAGGCCTCACGCCGCCCTGCGCCCCGCCGCTCGGACCCGCGCCCTGCGCGCCCGCCCCGCCGACGCGCGCCGCCTCCCGCGCCCACGGCACCCCGACGCCGCCCGCCTCACGCCCCGCTCCGCGCACCAGCCTCACCCTCCCCGCGCACAACAGCCTCTCGCCGCACCCGCCTCCCTTTCTCCCGCTCTGCCCGGGACCTCGAGCCACACACCAACCCCACCTGCCCCCACCCCCCCCGCTCCCCCCCGCCTCCAGCTGCACCCGGGCGGCACCGCCACGGCCCCTCGCCTTCCTCGCCGCTTCCCTGCCCGCTCCTCCCCCTCCGGCAAGCTTCTCCTCTGCTGCCAGAGCCCAACACCTCCTGCTGCTGCCAGGTACCCGGGCGCTCGGGGCCTCGGAGCGTCACCAAAATTTCCCAGCTGGCCCGTGCCCACCCCGGAGACAGGCTGCTGCCCTGCGCAGGGGAGCAGGGCAAGAGGAGTTCTTTCTTCCTGGGCACGAGGTGGCCCCTTCCAGCTGGGGCGCTCCGAATGCGCTTTTACACTTGGTTCTCATGCTTTTCGAGCGCTTCAGGTACGGCAGGATTTGACCCCTCGCCGCTCAACGCGCGCGCAGGCACGCACACACACACGTACTGCTGTTTTGCAAAGCAACTCCAAGCCTGCGGCGTCATCATCCACCTGCTCCTTTCTTGATCGAAACGTCCCTGGCGTCTGTCCTGCTACAGTTACTTCCCTGCGATGCCAGGTAACGGGAGGGTTTTGCAGAGGTGCTGGAGGGGCCGGCGCGCTGGCCTTCTCTCGGTAGTCCGGGGGTGTCCCTTATTCCTCGGGGGGTAGGGGGGTGGGGGGGGCCGTCCTTCTCCTCCTTGCAATGAGCTGGGCTCCTTTAGTCGTGCTTACTTAACCATGACCGTGCAGCAGACCGCGTAAACCACCTACCTACCTATCTTCGCCTTGCGAAACTTCCTGCCAGTTAGACTCATAGAATCCTTTAGGTGGGAAAAGACCCTTAAGATCATCAAGTCCAACCGTAAACCTAGCTCTGCCAAGTCCACCGCTAAGCCATGTCCCTAAGCGCCGCGTCGGCACGTCTTTTAAAGACCTCCAGGGGCGGTGACTCCACCACTTCCCTGGGCGGCCTGTTCCAGCGCTTGACAACCCTTTCGGTGAAGAATTTTTCCCTGAGAGCCGATCTAAAGCTCCCCTGGCGCAACCTGAGGCCGTTTCCTCTCGTCCCATCGCCCGTCACCTGGGAGAAGAGACTGACACCCCCCTCGCTACAACCTCCTTCCGGGTAGTTGTAGAGAGCGACAAGGTCTCCCCTCAGGCTCCTCTTCTCCAGACTGAACGACCCCGGTTCCCTCAGCTGCCTCCTCAGCAGGCGTGTGCTCTAGACCCTTCACCAGCTTCGTTGCCCTCCTTTGGCCGCGCTCCAGCACCTCAGTGTCTTTCTCGTAGCGAGGGGCCCAAACCCGAAGACGGTACTCGAGGTGCGGCCTCACCAGTGCCGAGCACAGGGGGACGCTCGCTTCCCTAGTCCTGCTGGCCACACGATTTCTGATACAAGCCAGGATGCCGTTGGCCGCCTTGGCCACCTGGGCACGCTGCCGGCTCACGTTCAGCCGGCTGTCGACCAACACCCCCAGGTCCTTTGCCCGCCGGGCAGCTTTCCAGCCACTCTTCGCCAAGCCCGTAGCGTTGCACGGGGTTGTTGGGACCCGGGTGCAGGACCCGGCACTTGGCCTGCTTGAACCTCACACAGCTGGCCTCGGCCCATCGATCCAGCCTGTCCAGAGCCCTCTGTAGAGCCTTCCTGCCCGCCAGCAGATCAACGCTCCCGCCCGGCTTGGTGTCGGCTGCAGCATGCCGTAGCTTAAAGAGGGATTGGTACAGTAGCTAAAGACCAGTTGGTACAATAGTCAGGGAGGGAGGCTTTTGCTCAGAGGAGGGGTACGTGGTTGGGGCGTGCTGAGTCTTCCAGCCCCCCACCTCGGGAAGGCAGCCTGAGGATCGGAGCTGCCGCAGGTTTCCACTTGCGCCCAGAGCCCCCGGGGTTTTGCCTTGCCGCTGCCTTTCTTTTCCACGTCAGCCTTTCCTGTCCCGTTGGCGTGGGGCTGAGGCCGGGCAGCAGCCAGGCGCCCCTCCTGCCTGTGGCTCCCCGCCCTCTCCCGTGGGAAGGGGAGGGAAGAGAAAGAGGGCAAAAAGCCTGCCGGCTCAGGACGACGACACGTTACCGAGGAAAGCCAGAGCTGCCCGCGGAGCGCGAGCCCAGGTGCGTGCGAGGCGCTGGCGAGGGGCAAGGCGAGGCGCGCGGGGCGGGCTGCCCGCGGGGCAAAAGGTGGTGGGGAATCGAACTCGGTGCCCTTGGGCCCAGCGTCCCGCGACCTGGCCGCTCGTCTAACGGAGATCCCCACCGACGGCGGCCGCACAGCGACCCCTACAGGCCTCACGCCGCCCTGCGCCCCGCCGCTCGGACCCGCGCCCTGCGCGCCCGCCCCGCCGACGCGCGCCGCCTCCCGCGCCCACGGCACCCCGACGCCGCCCGCCTCACGCCCCGCTCCGCGCACCAGCCTCACCCTCCCCGCGCACAACAGCCTCTCGCCGCACCCGCCTCCCTTTCTCCCGCTCTGCCCGGGACCTCGAGCCACACACCAACCCCACCTGACCCCACCCCCCCCGCCCCCCCCCGCCTCCAGCTGCACCCGGGCGGCACCGCCACGGCCCCTCGCCTTCCTCGCCGCTTCCCTGCCCGCTCCTCCCCCTCCGGCAAGCTTCTCCTCTGCTGCCAGAGCCCAACACCTCCTGCTGCTGCCAGGTACCCGGGCGCTCGGGGCCTCGGAGCGTCACCAAAATTTCCCAGCTGGCCCGTGCCCACCCCGGAGACAGGCTGCTGCCCTGCGCAGGGGAGCAGGGCAAGAGGAGTTCTTTCTTCCTGGGCACGAGGTGGCCCCTTCCAGCTGGGGCGCTCCGAATGCGCTTTTACACTTGGTTCTCATGCTTTTCGAGCGCTTCAGGTACGGCAGGATTTGACCCCTCGCCGCTCAACGCGCGCGCAGGCACGCACACACACACGTACTGCTGTTTTGCAAAGCAACTCCAAGCCTGTGGCGTCATCATCCACCTGCTCCTTTCTTGATCGAAACGTCCCTGGCGTCTGTCCTGCTACAGTTACTTCCCTGCGATGCCAGGTAACGGGAGGGTTTTGCAGAGGTGCTGGAGGGGCCGGCGCGCTGGCCTTCTCTCGGTAGTCCGGGGGTGTCCCTTATTCCTCGGGGGGTAGGGGGGTGGGGAGGGCCGTCCTTCTCCTCCTTGCAATGAGCTGGGCTCCTTTAGTCGTGCTTACTTAACCATGACCGTGCAGCAGACCGCGTAAACCACCTACCTACCTATCTTCGCCTTGCGAAACTTCCTGCCAGTTAGACTCATAGAATCCTTTAGGTGGGAAAAGACCCTTAAGATCATCAAGTCCAACCGTAAACCTAGCTCTGCCAAGTCCACCGCTAAGCCATGTCCCTAAGCGCCGCGTCGGCACGTCTTTTAAAGACCTCCAGGGGCGGTGACTCCACCACTTCCCTGGGCGGCCTGTTCCAGCGCTTGACAACCCTTTCGGTGAAGAATTTTTCCCTGAGAGCCGATCTAAAGCTCCCCTGGCGCAACCTGAGGCCGTTTCCTCTCGTCCCATCGCCCGTCACCTGGGAGAAGAGACTGACACCCCCCTCGCTACAACCTCCTTCCGGGTAGTTGTAGAGAGCGACAAGGTCTCCCCTCAGGCTCCTCTTCTCCAGACTGAACGACCCCGGTTCCCTCAGCTGCCTCCTCAGCAGGCGTGTGCTCTAGACCCTTCACCGGCTTCGTTGCCCTCCTTTGGCCGCGCTCCAGCACCTCAGTGTCTTTCTCGTAGCGAGGGGCCCAAACCCGAAGACGGTACTCGAGGTGTGGCCTCACCAGTGCCGAGCACAGGGGGACGCTCGCTTCCCTAGTCCTGCTGGCCACACGATTTCTGATACAAGCCAGGATGCCGTTGGCCGCCTTGGCCACCTGGGCACGCTGCCGGCTCACGTTCAGCCGGCTGTCGACCAACACCCCCAGGTCCTTTGCCCGCCGGGCAGCTTTCCAGCCACTCTTCGCCAAGCCCGTAGCGTTGCACGGGGTTGTTGGGACCCGGGTGCAGGACCCGGCACTTGGCCTGCTTGAACCTCACACAGCTGGCCTCGGCCCATCGATCCAGCCTGTCCAGAGCCCTCTGTAGAGCCTTCCTGCCCGCCAGCAGATCAACGCTCCCGCCCGGCTTGGTGTCGGCTGCAGCATGCCGTAGCTTAAAGAGGGATTGGTACAGTAGCTAAAGACCAGTTGGTACAATAGTCAGGGAGGGAGGCTTTTGCTCAGAGGAGGGGTACGTGGTTGGGGCGTGCTGAGTCTTCCAGCCCCCCACCTCGGGAAGGCAGCCTGAGGATCGGAGCTGCCGCAGGTTTCCACTTGCGCCCAGAGCCCCCGGGGTTTTGCCTTGCCGCTGCCTTTCTTTTCCACGTCAGCCTTTCCTGTCCCGTTGGCGTGGGGCTGAGGCCGGGCAGCAGCCAGGCGCCCCTCCTGCCTGTGGCTCCCCGCCCTCTCCCGTGGGAAGGGGAGGGAAGAGAAAGAGGGCAAAAAGCCTGCCGGCTCAGGACGACGACACGTTACCGAGGAAAGCCAGAGCTGCCCGCGGAGCGCGAGCCCAGGTGCGTGCGAGGCGCTGGCGAGGGGCAAGGCGAGGCGCGCGGGGCGGGCTGCCCGCGGGGCAAAAGGTGGTGGGGAATCGAACTCGGTGCCCTTGGGCCCAGCGTCCCGCGACCTGGCCGCTCGTCTAACGGAGATCCCCACCGACGGCGGCCGCACAGCGACCCCTACAGGCCTCACGCCGCCCTGCGCCCCGCCGCTCGGACCCGCGCCCTGCGCGCCCGCCCCGCCGACGCGCGCCGCCTCCCGCGCCCACGGCACCCCGACGCCGCCCGCCTCACGCCCCGCTCCGCGCACCAGCCTCACCCTCCCCGCGCACAACAGCCTCTCGCCGCACCCGCCTCCCTTTCTCCCGCTCTGCCCGGGACCTCGAGCCACACACCAACCCCACCTGACCCCACCCCCCCCGCTCCCCCCCGCCTCCAGCTGCACCCGGGCGGCACCGCCACGGCCCCTCGCCTTCCTCGCCGCTTCCCTGCCCGCTCCTCCCCCTCCGGCAAGCTTCTCCTCTGCTGCCAGAGCCCAACACCTCCTGCTGCTGCCAGGTACCCGGGCGCTCGGGGCCTCGGAGCGTCACCAAAATTTCCCAGCTGGCCCGTGCCCACCCCGGAGACAGGCTGCTGCCCTGCGCAGGGGAGCAGGGCAAGAGGAGTTCTTTCTTCCTGGGCACGAGGTGGCCCCTTCCAGCTGGGGCGCTCCGAATGCGCTTTTACACTTGGTTCTCATGCTTTTCGAGCGCTTCAGGTACGGCAGGATTTGACCCCTCGCCGCTCAACGCGCGCGCAGGCACGCACACACACACGTACTGCTGTTTTGCAAAGCAACTCCAAGCCTGTGGCGTCATCATCCACCTGCTCCTTTCTTGATCGAAACGTCCCTGGCGTCTGTCCTGCTACAGTTACTTCCCTGCGATGCCAGGTAACGGGAGGGTTTTGCAGAGGTGCTGGAGGGGCCGGCGCGCTGGCCTTCTCTCGGTAGTCCGGGGGTGTCCCTTATTCCTCGGGGGGTAGGGGGGTGGGGGGGGCCGTCCTTCTCCTCCTTGCAATGAGCTGGGCTCCTTTAGTCGTGCTTACTTAACCATGACCGTGCAGCAGACCGCGTAAACCACCTACCTACCTATCTTCACCTTACGAAACTTCCTGCCAGTTAGACTCATAGAATCCTTTAGGTGGGAAAAGACCCTTAAGATCATCAAGTCCAACCGTAAACCTAGCTCTGCCAAGTCCACCGCTAAGCCATGTCCCTAAGCGCCGCGTCGGCACGTCTTTTAAAGACCTCCAGGGGCGGTGACTCCACCACTTCCCTGGGCGGCCTGTTCCAGCGCTTGACAACCCTTTCGGTGAAGAATTTTTCCCTGAGAGCCGATCTAAAGCTCCCCTGGCGCAACCTGAGGCCGTTTCCTCTCGTCCCATCGCCCGTCACCTGGGAGAAGAGACTGACACCCCCCTCGCTACAACCTCCTTCCGGGTAGTTGTAGAGAGCGACACGGTCTCCCCTCAGGCTCCTCTTCTCCAGACTGAACGACCCCGGTTCCCTCAGCTGCCTCCTCAGCAGGCGTGTGCTCTAGACCCTTCACCGGCTTCGTTGCCCTCCTTTGGCCGCGCTCCAGCACCTCAGTGTCTTTCTCGTAGCGAGGGGCCCAAACCCGAAGACGGTACTCGAGGTGCGGCCTCACCAGTGCTGAGCACAGGGGGACGCTCGCTTCCCTAGTCCTGCTGGCCACACGATTTCTGATACAAGCCAGGATGCCGTTGGCCGCCTTGGCCACCTGGGCACGCTGCCGGCTCACGTTCAGCCGGCTGTCGACCAACACCCCCAGGTCCTTTGCCCGCCGGGCAGCTTTCCAGCCACTCTTCGCCAAGCCCGTAGCGTTGCACGGGGTTGTTGGGACCCGGGTGCAGGACCCGGCACTTGGCCTGCTTGAACCTCACACAGCTGGCCTCGGCCCATCGATCCAGCCTGTCCAGAGCCCTCTGTAGAGCCTTCCTGCCCGCCAGCAGATCAACGCTCCCGCCCGGCTTGGTGTCGGCTGCAGCATGCCGTAGCTTAAAGAGGGATTGGTACAGTAGCTAAAGACCAGTTGGTACAATAGTCAGGGAGGGAGGCTTTTGCTCAGAGGAGGGGTACGTGGTTGGGGCGTGCTGAGTCTTCCAGCCCCCCACCTCGGGAAGGCAGCCTGAGGATCGGAGCTGCCGCAGGTTTCCACTTGCGCCCAGAGCCCCCGGGGTTTTGCCTTGCCGCTGCCTTTCTTTTCCACGTCAGCCTTTCCTGTCCCGTTGGCGTGGGGCTGAGGCCGGGCAGCAGCCAGGCGCCCCTCCTGCCTGTGGCTCCCCGCCCTCTCCCGTGGGAAGGGGAGGGAAGAGAAAGAGGGCAAAAAGCCTGCCGGCTCAGGACGACGACACGTTACCGAGGAAAGCCAGAGCTGCCCGCGGAGCGCGAGCCCAGGTGCGTGCGAGGCGCTGGCGAGGGGCAAGGCGAGGCGCGCGGGGCGGGCTGCCCGCGGGGCAAAAGGTGGTGGGGAATCGAACTCGGTGCCCTTGGGCCCAGCGTCCCGCGACCTGGCCGCTCGTCTAACGGAGATCCCCACCGACGGCGGCCGCACAGCGACCCCTACAGGCCTCACGCCGCCCTGCGCCCCGCCGCTCGGACCCGCGCCCTGCGCGCCCGCCCCGCCGACGCGCGCCGCCTCCCGCGCCCACGGCACCCCGACGCCGCCCGCCTCACGCCCCGCTCCGCGCACCAGCCTCACCCTCCCCGCGCACAACAGCCTCTCGCCGCACCCGCCTCCCTTTCTCCCGCTCTGCCCGGGACCTCGAGCCACACACCAACCCCACCTGACCCCACCCCCCCCGCTCCCCCCCGCCTCCAGCTGCACCCGGGCGGCACCGCCACGGCCCCTCGCCTTCCTCGCCGCTTCCCTGCCCGCTCCTCCCCCTCCGGCAAGCTTCTCCTCTGCTGCCAGAGCCCAACACCTCCTGCTGCTGCCAGGTACCCGGGCGCTCGGGGCCTCGGAGCGTCACCAAAATTTCCCAGCTGGCCCGTGCCCACCCCGGAGACAGGCTGCTGCCCTGCGCAGGGGAGCAGGGCAAGAGGAGTTCTTTCTTCCTGGGCACGAGGTGGCCCCTTCCAGCTGGGGCGCTCCGAATGCGCTTTTACACTTGGTTCTCATGCTTTTCGAGCGCTTCAGGTACGGCAGGATTTGACCCCTCGCCGCTCAACGCGCGCGCAGGCACGCACACACACACGTACTGCTGTTTTGCAAAGCAACTCCAAGCCTGTGGCGTCATCATCCACCTGCTCCTTTCTTGATCGAAACGTCCCTGGCGTCTGTCCTGCTACAGTTACTTCCCTGCGATGCCAGGTAACGGGAGGGTTTTGCAGAGGTGCTGGAGGGGCCGGCGCGCTGGCCTTCTCTCGGTAGTCCGGGGGTGTCCCTTATTCCTTGGGGGGTAGGGGGGTGGGGGGGGCCGTCCTTCTCCTCCTTGCAATGAGCTGGGCTCCTTTAGTCGTGCTTACTTAACCATGACCGTGCAGCAGACCGCGTAAACCACCTACCTACCTATCTTCACCTTACGAAACTTCCTGCCAGTTAGACTCATAGAATCCTTTAGGTGGGAAAAGACCCTTAAGATCATCAAGTCCAACCGTAAACCTAGCTCTGCCAAGTCCACCGCTAAGCCATGTCCCTAAGCGCCGCGTCGGCACGTCTTTTAAAGACCTCCAGGGGCGGTGACTCCACCACTTCCCTGGGCGGCCTGTTCCAGCGCTTGACAACCCTTTCGGTGAAGAATTTTTCCCTGAGAGCCGATCTAAAGCTCCCCTGGCGCAACCTGAGGCCGTTTCCTCTCGTCCCATCGCCCGTCACCTGGGAGAAGAGACTGACACCCCCCTCGCTACAACCTCCTTCCGGGTAGTTGTAGAGAGCGACACGGTCTCCCCTCAGGCTCCTCTTCTCCAGACTGAACGACCCCGGTTCCCTCAGCTGCCTCCTCAGCAGGCGTGTGCTCTAGACCCTTCACCGGCTTCGTTGCCCTCCTTTGGCCGCGCTCCAGCACCTCAGTGTCTTTCTCGTAGCGAGGGGCCCAAACCCGAAGACGGTACTCGAGGTGCGGCCTCACCAGTGCTGAGCACAGGGGGACGCTCGCTTCCCTAGTCCTGCTGGCCACACGATTTCTGATACAAGCCAGGATGCCGTTGGCCGCCTTGGCCACCTGGGCACGCTGCCGGCTCACGTTCAGCCGGCTGTCGACCAACACCCCCAGGTCCTTTGCCCGCCGGGCAGCTTTCCAGCCACTCTTCGCCAAGCCCGTAGCGTTGCACGGGGTTGTTGGGACCCGGGTGCAGGACCCGGCACTTGGCCTGCTTGAACCTCACACAGCTGGCCTCGGCCCATCGATCCAGCCTGTCCAGAGCCCTCTGTAGAGCCTTCCTGCCCGCCAGCAGATCAACGCTCCCGCCCGGCTTGGTGTCGGCTGCAGCATGCCGTAGCTTAAAGAGGGATTGGTACAGTAGCTAAAGACCAGTTGGTACAATAGTCAGGGAGGGAGGCTTTTGCTCAGAGGAGGGGTACGTGGTTGGGGCGTGCTGAGTCTTCCAGCCCCCCACCTCGGGAAGGCAGCCTGAGGATCGGAGCTGCCGCAGGTTTCCACTTGCGCCCAGAGCCCCCGGGGTTTTGCCTTGCCGCTGCCTTTCTTTTCCACGTCAGCCTTTCCTGTCCCGTTGGCGTGGGGCTGAGGCCGGGCAGCAGCCAGGCGCCCCTCCTGCCTGTGGCTCCCCGCCCTCTCCCGTGGGAAGGGGAGGGAAGAGAAAGAGGGCAAAAAGCCTGCCGGCTCAGGACGACGACACGTTACCGAGGAAAGCCAGAGCTGCCCGCGGAGCGCGAGCCCAGGTGCGTGCGAGGCGCTGGCGAGGGGCAAGGCGAGGCGCGCGGGGCGGGCTGCCCGCGGGGCAAAAGGTGGTGGGGAATCGAACTCGGTGCCCTTGGGCCCAGCGTCCCGCGACCTGGCCGCTCGTCTAACGGAGATCCCCACCGACGGCGGCCGCACAGCGACCCCTACAGGCCTCACGCCGCCCTGCGCCCCGCCGCTCGGACCCGCGCCCTGCGCGCCCGCCCCGCCGACGCGCGCCGCCTCCCGCGCCCACGGCACCCCGACGCCGCCCGCCTCACGCCCCGCTCCGCGCACCAGCCTCACCCTCCCCGCGCACAACAGCCTCTCGCCGCACCCGCCTCCCTTTCTCCCGCTCTGCCCGGGACCTCGAGCCACACACCAACCCCACCTGACCCCACCCCCCCCGCTCCCCCCCGCCTCCAGCTGCACCCGGGCGGCACCGCCACGGCCCCTCGCCTTCCTCGCCGCTTCCCTGCCCGCTCCTCCCCCTCCGGCAAGCTTCTCCTCTGCTGCCAGAGCCCAACACCTCCTGCTGCTGCCAGGTACCCGGGCGCTCGGGGCCTCGGAGCGTCACCAAAATTTCCCAGCTGGCCCGTGCCCACCCCGGAGACAGGCTGCTGCCCTGCGCAGGGGAGCAGGGCAAGAGGAGTTCTTTCTTCCTGGGCACGAGGTGGCCCCTTCCAGCTGGGGCGCTCCGAATGCGCTTTTACACTTGGTTCTCATGCTTTTCGAGCGCTTCAGGTACGGCAGGATTTGACCCCTCGCCGCTCAACGCGCGCGCAGGCACGCACACACACACGTACTGCTGTTTTGCAAAGCAACTCCAAGCCTGTGGCGTCATCATCCACCTGCTCCTTTCTTGATCGAAACGTCCCTGGCGTCTGTCCTGCTACAGTTACTTCCCTGCGATGCCAGGTAACGGGAGGGTTTTGCAGAGGTGCTGGAGGGGCCGGCGCGCTGGCCTTCTCTCGGTAGTCCGGGGGTGTCCCTTATTCCTCGGGGGGGGGGTGGGGGGAGCTGTCCTTCTCCTCCTTGCAATGAGCTGGGCTCCTTTAGTCGTGCTTACTTAACCATGACCGTGCAGCAGACCGCGTAAACCACCTACCTACCTATCTTCACCTTACGAAACTTCCTGCCAGTTAGACTCATAGAATCCTTTAGGTGGGAAAAGACCCTTAAGATCATCAAGTCCAACCGTAAACCTAGCTCTGCCAAGTCCACCGCTAAGCCATGTCCCTAAGCGCCGCGTCGGCACGTCTTTTAAAGACCTCCAGGGGCGGTGACTCCACCACTTCCCTGGGCGGCCTGTTCCAGCGCTTGACAACCCTTTCGGTGAAGAATTTTTCCCTGAGAGCCGATCTAAAGCTCCCCTGGCGCAACCTGAGGCCGTTTCCTCTCGTCCCATCGCCCGTCACCTGGGAGAAGAGACTGACACCCCCCTCGCTACAACCTCCTTCCGGGTAGTTGTAGAGAGCGACAAGGTCTCCCCTCAGGCTCCTCTTCTCCAGACTGAACGACCCCGGTTCCCTCAGCTGCCTCCTCAGCAGACGTGTGCTCTAGACCCTTCACCGGCTTCGTTGCCCTCCTTTGGCCGCGCTCCAGCACCTCAGTGTCTTTCTCGTAGCGAGGGGCCCAAACCCGAAGACGGTACTCGAGGTGCGGCCTCACCAGTGCCGAGCACAGGGGGACGCTCGCTTCCCTAGTCCTGCTGGCCACACGATTTCTGATACAAGCCAGGATGCCGTTGGCCGCCTTGGCCACCTGGGCACGCTGCCGGCTCACGTTCAGCCGGCTGTCGACCAACACCCCCAGGTCCTTTGCCCGCCGGGCAGCTTTCCAGCCACTCTTCGCCAAGCCCGTAGTGTTGCACGGGGTTGTTGGGACCCGGGTGCAGGACCCGGCACTTGGCCTGCTTGAACCTCACACAGCTGGCCTCGGCCCATCGATCCAGCCTGTCCAGAGCCCTCTGTAGAGCCTTCCTGCCCGCCAGCAGATCAACGCTCCCGCCCGGCTTGGTGTCGGCTGCAGCATGCCGTAGCTTAAAGAGGGATTGGTACAGTAGCTAAAGACCAGTTGGTACAATAGTCAGGGAGGGAGGCTTTTGCTCAGAGGAGGGGTACGTGGTTGGGGCGTGCTGAGTCTTCCAGCCCCCCACCTCGGGAAGGCAGCCTGAGGATCGGAGCTGCCGCAGGTTTCCACTTGCGCCCAGAGCCCCCGGGGTTTTGCCTTGCCGCTGCCTTTCTTTTCCACGTCAGCCTTTCCTGTCCCGTTGGCGTGGGGCTGAGCCCGGGCAGCAGCCAGGCGCCCCTCCTGCCTGTGGCTCCCTGCCCTCTCCCGTGGGAAGGGGAGGGAAGAGAAAGAGGGCAAAAAGCCTGCCGGCTCAGGACGACGACACGTTACCGAGGAAAGCCAGAGCTGCCCGCGGAGCGCGAGCCCAGGTGCGTGCGAGGCGCTGGCGAGGGGCAAGGCGAGGCGCGCGGGGCGGGCTGCCCGCGGGGCAAAAGGTGGTGGGGAATCGAACTCGGTGCCCTTGGGCCCAGCGTCCCGCGACCTGGCCGCTCGTCTAACGGAGATCCCCACCGACGGCGGCCGCACAGCGACCCCTACAGGCCTCACGCCGCCCTGCGCCCCGCCGCTCGGACCCGCGCCCTGCGCGCCCGCCCCGCCGACGCGCGCCGCCTCCCGCGCCCACGGCACCCCGACGCCGCCCGCCTCACGCCCCGCTCCGCGCACCAGCCTCACCCTCCCCGCGCACAACAGCCTCTCGCCGCACCCGCCTCCCTTTCTCCCGCTCTGCCCGGGACCTCGAGCCACACACCAACCCCACCTGACCCCACCCCCCCCGCCCCCCCGCCCCCCCCCGCCTCCAGCTGCACCCGGGCGGCACCGCCACGGCCCCTCGCCTTCCTCGCCGCTTCCCTGCCCGCTCCTCCCCCTCCGGCAAGCTTCTCCTCTGCTGCCAGAGCCCAACACCTCCTGCTGCTGCCAGGTACCCGGGTGCTCGGGGCCTCGGAGCGTCACCAAAATTTCCCAGCTGGCCCGTGCCCACCCCGGAGACAGGCTGCTGCCCTGCGCAGGGGAGCAGGGCAAGAGGAGTTCTTTCTTCCTGGGCACGAGGTGGCCCCTTCCAGCTGGGGCGCTCCGAATGCGCTTTTACACTTGGTTCTCATGCTTTTCGAGCGCTTCAGGTACGGCAGGATTTGACCCCTCGCCGCTCAACGCGCGCGCAGGCACGCACACACACACGTACTGCTGTTTTGCAAAGCAACTCCAAGCCTGTGGCGTCATCATCCACCTGCTCCTTTCTTGATCGAAACGTCCCTGGCGTCTGTCCTGCTACAGTTACTTCCCTGCGATGCCAGGTAACGGGAGGGTTTTGCAGAGGTGCTGGAGGGGCCGGCGCGCTGGCCTTCTCTCGGTAGTCCGGGGGTGTCCCTTATTCCTCGGGGGGGGGGTGGGGGGAGCTGTCCTTCTCCTCCTTGCAATGAGCTGGGCTCCTTTAGTCGTGCTTACTTAACCATGACCGTGCAGCAGACCGCGTAAACCACCTACCTACCTATCTTCACCTTACGAAACTTCCTGCCAGTTAGACTCATAGAATCCTTTAGGTGGGAAAAGACCCTTAAGATCATCAAGTCCAACCATAAACCTAGCTCTGCCAAGTCCACCGCTAAGCCATGTCCCTAAGCGCCGCGTCGGCACGTCTTTTAAAGACCTCCAGGGGCGGTGACTCCACCACTTCCCTGGGCGGCCTGTTCCAGCGCTTGACAACCCTTTCGGTGAAGAATTTTTCCCTGAGAGCCGATCTAAAGCTCCCCTGGCGCAACCTGAGGCCGTTTCCTCTCGTCCCATCGCCCGTCACCTGGGAGAAGAGACTGACACCCCCCTCGCTACAACCTCCTTCCGGGTAGTTGTAGAGAGCGACACGGTCTCCCCTCAGGCTCCTCTTCTCCAGACTGAACGACCCCGGTTCCCTCAGCTGCCTCCTCAGCAGGCGTGTGCTCTAGACCCTTCACCGGCTTCGTTGCCCTCCTTTGGCCGCGCTCCAGCACCTCAGTGTCTTTCTCGTAGCGAGGGGCCCAAACCCGAAGACGGTACTCGAGGTGCGGCCTCACCAGTGCCGAGCACAGGGGGACGCTCGCTTCCCTAGTCCTGCTGGCCACACGATTTCTGATACAAGCCAGGATGCCGTTGGCCGCCTTGGCCACCTGGGCACGCTGCCGGCTCACGTTCAGCCGGCTGTCGACCAACACCCCCAGGTCCTTTGCCCGCCGGGCAGCTTTCCAGCCACTCTTCGCCAAGCCCGTAGCGTTGCACGGGGTTGTTGGGACCCGGGTGCAGGACCCGGCACTTGGCCTGCTTGAACCTCACACAGCTGGCCTCGGCCCATCGATCCAGCCTGTCCAGAGCCCTCTGTAGAGCCTTCCTGCCCGCCAGCAGATCAACGCTCCCGCCCGGCTTGGTGTCGGCTGCAGCATGCCGTAGCTTAAAGAGGGATTGGTACAGTAGCTAAAGACCAGTTGGTACAATAGTCAGGGAGGGAGGCTTTTGCTCAGAGGAGGGGTACGTGGTTGGGGCGTGCTGAGTCTTCCAGCCCCCCACCTCGGGAAGGCAGCCTGAGGATCGGAGCTGCCGCAGGTTTCCACTTGCGCCCAGAGCCCCCGGGGTTTTGCCTTGCCGCTGCCTTTCTTTTCCACGTCAGCCTTTCCTGTCCCGTTGGCGTGGGGCTGAGGCCGGGCAGCAGCCAGGCGCCCCTCCTGCCTGTGGCTCCCCGCCCTCTCCCGTGGGAAGGGGAGGGAAGAGAAAGAGGGCAAAAAGCCTGCCGGCTCAGGACGACGACACGTTACCGAGGAAAGCCAGAGCTGCCCGCGGAGCGCGAGCCCAGGTGCGTGCGAGGCGCTGGCGAGGGGCAAGGCGAGGCGCGCGGGGCGGGCTGCCCGCGGGGCAAAAGGTGGTGGGGAATCGAACTCGGTGCCCTTGGGCCCAGCGTCCCGCGACCTGGCCGCTCGTCTAACGGAGATCCCCACCGACGGCGGCCGCACAGCGACCCCTACAGGCCTCACGCCGCCCTGCGCCCCGCCGCTCGGACCCGCGCCCTGCGCGCCCGCCCCGCCGACGCGCGCCGCCTCCCGCGCCCACGGCACCCCGACGCCGCCCGCCTCACGCCCCGCTCCGCGCACCAGCCTCACCCTCCCCGCGCACAACAGCCTCTCGCCGCACCCGCCTCCCTTTCTCCCGCTCTGCCCGGGACCTCGAGCCACACACCAACCCCACCTGACCCCACCCCCCCCGCTCCCCCCCGCCTCCAGCTGCACCCGGGCGGCACCGCCACGGCCCCTCGCCTTCCTCGCCGCTTCCCTGCCCGCTCCTCCCCCTCCGGCAAGCTTCTCCTCTGCTGCCAGAGCCCAACACCTCCTGCTGCTGCCAGGTACCCGGGTGCTCGGGGCCTCGGAGCGTCACCAAAATTTCCCAGCTGGCCCGTGCCCACCCCGGAGACAGGCTGCTGCCCTGCGCAGGGGAGCAGGGCAAGAGGAGTTCTTTCTTCCTGGGCACGAGGTGGCCCCTTCCAGCTGGGGCGCTCCGAATGCGCTTTTACACTTGGTTCTCATGCTTTTCGAGCGCTTCAGGTACGGCAGGATTTGACCCCTCGCCGCTCAACGCGCGCGCAGGCACGCACACACACACGTACTGCTGTTTTGCAAAGCAACTCCAAGCCTGTGGCGTCATCATCCACCTGCTCCTTTCTTGATCGAAACGTCCCTGGCGTTACTTCCCTGCGATGCCAGGTAACGGGAGGGTTTTGCAGAGGTGCTGGAGGGGCCGGCGCGCTGGCCTTCTCTCGGTAGTCTGGGGGTGTCCCTTATTCCTTGGGGGGTAGGGGGGTGGGGGGGGCCGTCCTTCTCCTCCTTGCAATGAGCTGGGCTCCTTTAGTCGTGCTTACTTAACCATGACCGTGCAGCAGACCGCGTAAACCACCTACCTACCTATCTTCACCTTACGAAACTTCCTGCCAGTTAGACTCATAGAATCCTTTAGGTGGGAAAAGACCCTTAAGATCATCAAGTCCAACCGTAAACCTAGCTCTGCCAAGTCCACCGCTAAGCCATGTCCCTAAGCGCCGCGTCGGCACGTCTTTTAAAGACCTCCAGGGGCGGTGACTCCACCACTTCCCTGGGCGGCCTGTTCCAGCGCTTGACAACCCTTTCGGTGAAGAATTTTTCCCTGAGAGCCGATCTAAAGCTCCCCTGGCGCAACCTGAGGCCGTTTCCTCTCGTCCCATCGCCCGTCACCTGGGAGAAGAGACTGACACCCCCCTCGCTACAACCTCCTTCCGGGTAGTTGTAGAGAGCGACAAGGTCTCCCCTCAGGCTCCTCTTCTCCAGACTGAACGACCCCGGTTCCCTCAGCTGCCTCCTCAGCAGGCGTGTGCTCTAGACCCTTCACCGGCTTCGTTGCCCTCCTTTGGCCGCGCTCCAGCACCTCAGTGTCTTTCTCGTAGCGAGGGGCCCAAACCCGAAGACGGTACTCGAGGTGCGGCCTCACCAGTGCCGAGCACAGGGGGACGCTCGCTTCCCTAGTCCTGCTGGCCACACGATTTCTGATACAAGCCAGGATGCCGTTGGCCGCCTTGGCCACCTGGGCACGCTGCCGGCTCACGTTCAGCCGGCTGTCGACCAACACCCCCAGGTCCTTTGCCCGCCGGGCAGCTTTCCAGCCACTCTTCGCCAAGCCCGTAGCGTTGCACGGGGTTGTTGGGACCCGGGTGCAGGACCCGGCACTTGGCCTGCTTGAACCTCACACAGCTGGCCTCGGCCCATCGATCCAGCCTGTCCAGAGCCCTCTGTAGAGCCTTCCTGCCCGCCAGCAGATCAACGCTCCCGCCCGGCTTGGTGTCGGCTGCAGCATGCCGTAGCTTAAAGAGGGATTGGTACAGTAGCTAAAGACCAGTTGGTACAATAGTCAGGGAGGGAGGCTTTTGCTCAGAGGAGGGGTACGTGGTTGGGGCGTGCTGAGTCTTCCAGCCCCCCACCTCGGGAAGGCAGCCTGAGGATCGGAGCTGCCGCAGGTTTCCACTTGCGCCCAGAGCCCCCGGGGTTTTGCCTTGCCGCTGCCTTTCTTTTCCACGTCAGCCTTTCCTGTCCCGTTGGCGTGGGGCTGAGGCCGGGCAGCAGCCAGGCGCCCCTCCTGCCTGTGGCTCCCCGCCCTCTCCCGTGGGAAGGGGAGGGAAGAGAAAGAGGGCAAAAAGCCTGCCGGCTCAGGACGACGACACGTTACCGAGGAAAGCCAGAGCTGCCCGCGGAGCGCGAGCCCAGGTGCGTGCGAGGCGCTGGCGAGGGGCAAGGCGAGGCGCGCGGGGCGGGCTGCCCGCGGGGCAAAAGGTGGTGGGGAATCGAACTCGGTGCCCTTGGGCCCAGCGTCCCGCGACCTGGCCGCTCGTCTAACGGAGATCCCCACCGACGGCGGCCGCACAGCGACCCCTACAGGCCTCACGCCGCCCTGCGCCCCGCCGCTCGGACCCGCGCCCTGCGCGCCCGCCCCGCCGACGCGCGCCGCCTCCCGCGCCCACGGCACCCCGACGCCGCCCGCCTCACGCCCCGCTCCGCGCACCAGCCTCACCCTCCCCGCGCACAACAGCCTCTCGCCGCACCCGCCTCCCTTTCTCCCGCTCTGCCCGGGACCTCGAGCCACACACCAACCCCACCTGACCCCACCCCCCCCGCTCCCCCCCGCCTCCAGCTGCACCCGGGCGGCACCGCCACGGCCCCTCGCCTTCCTCGCCGCTTCCCTGCCCGCTCCTCCCCCTCCGGCAAGCTTCTCCTCTGCTGCCAGAGCCCAACACCTCCTGCTGCTGCCAGGTACCCGGGCGCTCGGGGCCTCGGAGCGTCACCAAAATTTCCCAGCTGGCCCGTGCCCACCCCGGAGACAGGCTGCTGCCCTGCGCAGGGGAGCAGGGCAAGAGGAGTTCTTTCTTCCTGGGCACGAGGTGGCCCCTTCCAGCTGGGGCGCTCCGAATGCGCTTTTACACTTGGTTCTCATGCTTTTCGAGCGCTTCAGGTACGGCAGGATTTGACCCCTCGCCGCTCAACGCGCGCGCAGGCACGCACACACACACGTACTGCTGTTTTGCAAAGCAACTCCAAGCCTGTGGCATCATCATCCACCTGCTCCTTTCTTGATCGAAACGTCCCTGGCGTCTGTCCTGCTACAGTTACTTCCCTGCGATGCCAGGTAACGGGAGGGTTTTGCAGAGGTGCTGGAGGGGCCGGCGCGCTGGCCTTCTCTCGGTAGTCCGGGGGTGTCCCTTATTCCTTGGGGGGTAGGGGGGTGGGGGGGGCCGTCCTTCTCCTCCTTGCAATGAGCTGGGCTCCTTTAGTCGTGCTTACTTAACCATGACCGTGCAGCAGACCGCGTAAACCACCTACCTACCTATCTTCACCTTACGAAACTTCCTGCCAGTTAGACTCATAGAATCCTTTAGGTGGGAAAAGACCCTTAAGATCATCAAGTCCAACCGTAAACCTAGCTCTGCCAAGTCCACCGCTAAGCCATGTCCCTAAGCGCCGCGTCGGCACGTCTTTTAAAGACCTCCAGGGGCGGTGACTCCACCACTTCCCTGGGCGGCCTGTTCCAGCGCTTGACAACCCTTTCGGTGAAGAATTTTTCCCTGAGAGCCGATCTAAAGCTCCCCTGGCGCAACCTGAGGCCGTTTCCTCTCGTCCCATCGCCCGTCACCTGGGAGAAGAGACTGACACCCCCCTCGCTACAACCTCCTTCCGGGTAGTTGTAGAGAGCGACAAGGTCTCCCCTCAGGCTCCTCTTCTCCAGACTGAACGACCCCGGTTCCCTCAGCTGCCTCCTCAGCAGGCGTGTGCTCTAGACCCTTCACCGGCTTCGTTGCCCTCCTTTGGCCGCGCTCCAGCACCTCAGTGTCTTTCTCGTAGCGAGGGGCCCAAACCCGAAGACGGTACTCGAGGTGCGGCCTCACCAGTGCCGAGCACAGGGGGACGCTCGCTTCCCTAGTCCTGCTGGCCACACGATTTCTGATACAAGCCAGGATGCCGTTGGCCGCCTTGGCCACCTGGGCACGCTGCCGGCTCACGTTCAGCCGGCTGTCGACCAACACCCCCAGGTCCTTTGCCCGCCGGGCAGCTTTCCAGCCACTCTTCGCCAAGCCCGTAGCGTTGCACGGGGTTGTTGGGACCCGGGTGCAGGACCCGGCACTTGGCCTGCTTGAACCTCACACAGCTGGCCTCGGCCCATCGATCCAGCCTGTCCAGAGCCCTCTGTAGAGCCTTCCTGCCCGCCAGCAGATCAACGCTCCCGCCCGGCTTGGTGTCGGCTGCAGCATGCCGTAGCTTAAAGAGGGATTGGTACAGTAGCTAAAGACCAGTTGGTACAATAGTCAGGGAGGGAGGCTTTTGCTCAGAGGAGGGGTACGTGGTTGGGGCGTGCTGAGTCTTCCAGCCCCCCACCTCGGGAAGGCAGCCTGAGGATCGGAGCTGCCGCAGGTTTCCACTTGCGCCCAGAGCCCCCGGGGTTTTGCCTTGCCGCTGCCTTTCTTTTCCACGTCAGCCTTTCCTGTCCCGTTGGCGTGGGGCTGAGGCCGGGCAGCAGCCAGGCGCCCCTCCTGCCTGTGGCTCCCCACCCTCTCCCGTGGGAAGGGGAGGGAAGAGAAAGAGGGCAAAAAGCCTGCCGGCTCAGGACGACGACACGTTACCGAGGAAAGCCAGAGCTGCCCGCGGAGCGCGAGCCCAGGTGCGTGCGAGGCGCTGGCGAGGGGCAAGGCGAGGCGCGCGGGGCGGGCTGCCCGCGGGGCAAAAGGTGGTGGGGAATCGAACTCGGTGCCCTTGGGCCCAGCGTCCCGCGACCTGGCCGCTCGTCTAACGGAGATCCCCACCGACGGCGGCCGCACAGCGACCCCTACAGGCCTCACGCCGCCCTGCGCCCCGCCGCTCGGACCCGCGCCCTGCGCGCCCGCCCCGCCGACGCGCGCCGCCTCCCGCGCCCACGGCACCCCGACGCCGCCCGCCTCACGCCCCGCTCCGCGCACCAGCCTCACCCTCCCCGCGCACAACAGCCTCTCGCCGCACCCGCCTCCCTTTCTCCCGCTCTGCCCGGGACCTCGAGCCACACACCAACCCCACCTGACCCCACCCCCCCCGCTCCCCCCCGCCTCCAGCTGCACCCGGGCGGCACCGCCACGGCCCCTCGCCTTCCTCGCCGCTTCCCTGCCCGCTCCTCCCCCTCCGGCAAGCTTCTCCTCTGCTGCCAGAGCCCAACACCTCCTGCTGCTGCCAGGTACCCGGGCGCTCGGGGCCTCGGAGCGTCACCAAAATTTCCCAGCTGGCCCGTGCCCACCCCGGAGACAGGCTGCTGCCCTGCGCAGGGGAGCAGGGCAAGAGGAGTTCTTTCTTCCTGGGCACGAGGTGGCCCCTTCCAGCTGGGGCGCTCCGAATGCGCTTTTACACTTGGTTCTCATGCTTTTCGAGCGCTTCAGGTACGGCAGGATTTGACCCCTCGCCGCTCAACGCGCGCGCAGGCACGCACACACACACGTACTGCTGTTTTGCAAAGCAACTCCAAGCCTGTGGCGTCATCATCCACCTGCTCCTTTCTTGATCGAAACGTCCCTGGCGTTACTTCCCTGCGATGCCAGGTAACGGGAGGGTTTTGCAGAGGTGCTGGAGGGGCCGGCGCGCTGGCCTTCTCTCGGTAGTCCGGGGGTGTCCCTTATTCCTCGGGGGGGGGGTGGGGGGAGCTGTCCTTCTCCTCCTTGCAATGAGCTGGGCTCCTTTAGTCGTGCTTACTTAACCATGACCGTGCAGCAGACCGCGTAAACCACCTACCTACCTATCTTCACCTTACGAAACTTCCTGCCAGTTAGACTCATAGAATCCTTTAGGTGGGAAAAGACCCTTAAGATCATCAAGTCCAACCGTAAACCTAGCTCTGCCAAGTCCACCGCTAAGCCATGTCCCTAAGCGCCGCGTCGGCACGTCTTTTAAAGACCTCCAGGGGCGGTGACTCCACCACTTCCCTGGGCGGCCTGTTCCAGCGCTTGACAACCCTTTCGGTGAAGAATTTTTCCCTGAGAGCCGATCTAAAGCTCCCCTGGCGCAACCTGAGGCCGTTTCCTCTCGTCCCATCGCCCGTCACCTGGGAGAAGAGACTGACACCCCCCTCGCTACAACCTCCTTCCGGGTAGTTGTAGAGAGCGACAAGGTCTCCCCTCAGGCTCCTCTTCTCCAGACTGAACGACCCCGGTTCCCTCAGCTGCCTCCTCAGCAGGCGTGTGCTCTAGACCCTTCACCGGCTTCGTTGCCCTCCTTTGGCCGCGCTCCAGCACCTCAGTGTCTTTCTCGTAGCGAGGGGCCCAAACCCGAAGACGGTACTCGAGGTGCGGCCTCACCAGTGCCGAGCACAGGGGGACGCTCGCTTCCCTAGTCCTGCTGGCCACACGATTTCTGATACAAGCCAGGATGCCGTTGGCCGCCTTGGCCACCTGGGCACGCTGCCGGCTCACGTTCAGCCGGCTGTCGACCAACACCCCCAGGTCCTTTGCCCGCCGGGCAGCTTTCCAGCCACTCTTCGCCAAGCCCGTAGCGTTGCACGGGGTTGTTGGGACCCGGGTGCAGGACCCGGCACTTGGCCTGCTTGAACCTCACACAGCTGGCCTCGGCCCATCGATCCAGCCTGTCCAGAGCCCTCTGTAGAGCCTTCCTGCCCGCCAGCAGATCAACGCTCCCGCCCGGCTTGGTGTCGGCTGCAGCATGCCGTAGCTTAAAGAGGGATTGGTACAGTAGCTAAAGACCAGTTGGTACAATAGTCAGGGAGGGAGGCTTTTGCTCAGAGGAGGGGTACGTGGTTGGGGCGTGCTGAGTCTTCCAGCCCCCCACCTCGGGAAGGCAGCCTGAGGATCGGAGCTGCCGCAGGTTTCCACTTGCGCCCAGAGCCCCCGGGGTTTTGCCTTGCCGCTGCCTTTCTTTTCCACGTCAGCCTTTCCTGTCCCGTTGGCGTGGGGCTGAGGCCGGGCAGCAGCCAGGCGCCCCTCCTGCCTGTGGCTCCCCGCCCTCTCCCGTGGGAAGGGGAGGGAAGAGAAAGAGGGCAAAAAGCCTGCCGGCTCAGGACGACGACACGTTACCGAGGAAAGCCAGAGCTGCCCGCGGAGCGCGAGCCCAGGTGCGTGCGAGGCGCTGGCGAGGGGCAAGGCGAGGCGCGCGGGGCGGGCTGCCCGCGGGGCAAAAGGTGGTGGGGAATCGAACTCGGTGCCCTTGGGCCCAGCGTCCCGCGACCTGGCCGCTCGTCTAACGGAGATCCCCACCGACGGCGGCCGCACAGCGACCCCTACAGGCCTCACGCCGCCCTGCGCCCCGCCGCTCGGACCCGCGCCCTGCGCGCCCGCCCCGCCGACGCGCGCCGCCTCCCGCGCCCACGGCACCCCGACGCCGCCCGCCTCACGCCCCGCTCCGCGCACCAGCCTCACCCTCCCCGCGCACAACAGCCTCTCGCCGCACCCGCCTCCCTTTCTCCCGCTCTGCCCGGGACCTCGAGCCACACACCAACCCCACCTGACCCCACCCCCCCCGCTCCCCCCCGCCTCCAGCTGCACCCGGGCGGCACCGCCACGGCCCCTCGCCTTCCTCGCCGCTTCCCTGCCCGCTCCTCCCCCTCCGGCAAGCTTCTCCTCTGCTGCCAGAGCCCAACACCTCCTGCTGCTGCCAGGTACCCGGGCGCTCGGGGCCTCGGAGCGTCACCAAAATTTCCCAGCTGGCCCGTGCCCACCCCGGAGACAGGCTGCTGCCCTGCGCAGGGGAGCAGGGCAAGAGGAGTTCTTTCTTCCTGGGCACGAGGTGGCCCCTTCCAGCTGGGGCGCTCCGAATGCGCTTTTACACTTGGTTCTCATGCTTTTCGAGCGCTTCAGGTACGGCAGGATTTGACCCCTCGCCGCTCAACGCGCGCGCAGGCACGCACACACACACGTACTGCTGTTTTGCAAAGCAACTCCAAGCCTGTGGCGTCATCATCCACCTGCTCCTTTCTTGATCGAAACGTCCCTGGCGTTACTTCCCTGCGATGCCAGGTAACGGGAGGGTTTTGCAGAGGTGCTGGAGGGGCCGGCGCGCTGGCCTTCTCTCGGTAGTCCGGGGGTGTCCCTTATTCCTCGGGGGGGGGGTGGGGGGAGCTGTCCTTCTCCTCCTTGCAATGAGCTGGGCTCCTTTAGTCGTGCTTACTTAACCATGACCGTGCAGCAGACCGCGTAAACCACCTACCTACCTATCTTCACCTTACGAAACTTCCTGCCAGTTAGACTCATAGAATCCTTTAGGTGGGAAAAGACCCTTAAGATCATCAAGTCCAACCGTAAACCTAGCTCTGCCAAGTCCACCGCTAAGCCATGTCCCTAAGCGCCGCGTCGGCACGTCTTTTAAAGACCTCCAGGGGCGGTGACTCCACCACTTCCCTGGGCGGCCTGTTCCAGCGCTTGACAACCCTTTCGGTGAAGAATTTTTCCCTGAGAGCCGATCTAAAGCTCCCCTGGCGCAACCTGAGGCCGTTTCCTCTCGTCCCATCGCCCGTCACCTGGGAGAAGAGACTGACACCCCCCTCGCTACAACCTCCTTCCGGGTAGTTGTAGAGAGCGACAAGGTCTCCCCTCAGGCTCCTCTTCTCCAGACTGAACGACCCCGGTTCCCTCAGCTGCCTCCTCAGCAGGCGTGTGCTCTAGACCCTTCACCGGCTTCGTTGCCCTCCTTTGGCCGCGCTCCAGCACCTCAGTGTCTTTCTCGTAGCGAGGGGCCCAAACCCGAAGACGGTACTCGAGGTGCGGCCTCACCAGTGCCGAGCACAGGGGGACGCTCGCTTCCCTAGTCCTGCTGGCCACACGATTTCTGATACAAGCCAGGATGCCGTTGGCCGCCTTGGCCACCTGGGCACGCTGCCGGCTCACGTTCAGCCGGCTGTCGACCAACACCCCCAGGTCCTTTGCCCGCCGGGCAGCTTTCCAGCCACTCTTCGCCAAGCCCGTAGCGTTGCACGGGGTTGTTGGGACCCGGGTGCAGGACCCGGCACTTGGCCTGCTTGAACCTCACACAGCTGGCCTCGGCCCATCGATCCAGCCTGTCCAGAGCCCTCTGTAGAGCCTTCCTGCCCGCCAGCAGATCAACGCTCCCGCCCGGCTTGGTGTCGGCTGCAGCATGCCGTAGCTTAAAGAGGGATTGGTACAGTAGCTAAAGACCAGTTGGTACAATAGTCAGGGAGGGAGGCTTTTGCTCAGAGGAGGGGTACGTGGTTGGGGCGTGCTGAGTCTTCCAGCCCCCCACCTCGGGAAGGCAGCCTGAGGATCGGAGCTGCCGCAGGTTTCCACTTGCGCCCAGAGCCCCCGGGGTTTTGCCTTGCCGCTGCCTTTCTTTTCCACGTCAGCCTTTCCTGTCCCGTTGGCGTGGGGCTGAGGCCGGGCAGCAGCCAGGCGCCCCTCCTGCCTGTGGCTCCCCGCCCTCTCCCGTGGGAAGGGGAGGGAAGAGAAAGAGGGCAAAAAGCCTGCCGGCTCAGGACGACGACACGTTACCGAGGAAAGCCAGAGCTGCCCGCGGAGCGCGAGCCCAGGTGCGTGCGAGGCGCTGGCGAGGGGCAAGGCGAGGCGCGCGGGGCGGGCTGCCCGCGGGGCAAAAGGTGGTGGGGAATCGAACTCGGTGCCCTTGGGCCCAGCGTCCCGCGACCTGGCCGCTCGTCTAACGGAGATCCCCACCGACGGCGGCCGCACAGCGACCCCTACAGGCCTCACGCCGCCCTGCGCCCCGCCGCTCGGACCCGCGCCCTGCGCGCCCGCCCCGCCGACGCGCGCCGCCTCCCGCGCCCACGGCACCCCGACGCCGCCCGCCTCACGCCCCGCTCCGCGCACCAGCCTCACCCTCCCCGCGCACAACAGCCTCTCGCCGCACCCGCCTCCCTTTCTCCCGCTCTGCCCGGGACCTCGAGCCACACACCAACCCCACCTGACCCCACCCCCCCCGCTCCCCCCCGCCTCCAGCTGCACCCGGGCGGCACCGCCACGGCCCCTCGCCTTCCTCGCCGCTTCCCTGCCCGCTCCTCCCCCTCCGGCAAGCTTCTCCTCTGCTGCCAGAGCCCAACACCTCCTGCTGCTGCCAGGTACCCGGGCGCTCGGGGCCTCGGAGCGTCACCAAAATTTCCCAGCTGGCCCGTGCCCACCCCGGAGACAGGCTGCTGCCCTGCGCAGGGGAGCAGGGCAAGAGGAGTTCTTTCTTCCTGGGCACGAGGTGGCCCCTTCCAGCTGGGGCGCTCCGAATGCGCTTTTACACTTGGTTCTCATGCTTTTCGAGCGCTTCAGGTACGGCAGGATTTGACCCCTCGCCGCTCAACGCGCGCGCAGGCACGCACACACACACGTACTGCTGTTTTGCAAAGCAACTCCAAGCCTGTGGCGTCATCATCCACCTGCTCCTTTCTTGATCGAAACGTCCCTGGCGTTACTTCCCTGCGATGCCAGGTAACGGGAGGGTTTTGCAGAGGTGCTGGAGGGGCCGGCGCGCTGGCCTTCTCTCGGTAGTCCGGGGGTGTCCCTTATTCCTCGGGGGGGGGGTGGGGGGAGCTGTCCTTCTCCTCCTTGCAATGAGCTGGGCTCCTTTAGTCGTGCTTACTTAACCATGACCGTGCAGCAGACCGCGTAAACCACCTACCTACCTATCTTCGCCTTGCGAAACTTCCTGCCAGTTAGACTCATAGAATCCTTTAGGTGGGAAAAGACCCTTAAGATCATCAAGTCCAACCGTAAACCTAGCTCTGCCAAGTCCACCGCTAAGCCATGTCCCTAAGCGCCGCGTCGGCACGTCTTTTAAAGACCTCCAGGGGCGGTGACTCCACCACTTCCCTGGGCGGCCTGTTCCAGCGCTTGACAACCCTTTCGGTGAAGAATTTTTCCCTGAGAGCCGATCTAAAGCTCCCCTGGCGCAACCTGAGGCCGTTTCCTCTCGTCCCATCGCCCGTTACCTGGGAGAAGAGACTGACACCCCCCTCGCTACAACCTCCTTCCGGGTAGTTGTAGAGAGCGACAAGGTCTCCCCTCAGGCTCCTCTTCTCCAGACTGAACGACCCCGGTTCCCTCAGCTGCCTCCTCAGCAGGCGTGTGCTCTAGACCCTTCACCGGCTTCGTTGCCCTCCTTTGGCCGCGCTCCAGCACCTCAGTGTCTTTCTCGTAGCGAGGGGCCCAAACCCGAAGACGGTACTCGAGGTGCGGCCTCACCAGTGCCGAGCACAGGGGGACGCTCGCTTCCCTAGTCCTGCTGGCCACACGATTTCTGATACAAGCCAGGATGCCGTTGGCCGCCTTGGCCACCTGGGCACGCTGCCGGCTCACGTTCAGCCGGCTGTCGACCAACACCCCCAGGTCCTTTGCCCGCCGGGCAGCTTTCCAGCCACTCTTCGCCAAGCCCGTAGCGTTGCACGGGGTTGTTGGGACCCGGGTGCAGGACCCGGCACTTGGCCTGCTTGAACCTCACACAGCTGGCCTCGGCCCATCGATCCAGCCTGTCCAGAGCCCTCTGTAGAGCCTTCCTGCCCGCCAGCAGATCAACGCTCCCGCCCGGCTTGGTGTCGGCTGCAGCATGCCGTAGCTTAAAGAGGGATTGGTACAGTAGCTAAAGACCAGTTGGTACAATAGTCAGGGAGGGAGGCTTTTGCTCAGAGGAGGGGTACGTGGTTGGGGCGTGCTGAGTCTTCCAGCCCCCCACCTCGGGAAGGCAGCCTGAGGATCGGAGCTGCCGCAGGTTTCCACTTGCGCCCAGAGCCCCCGGGGTTTTGCCTTGCCGCTGCCTTTCTTTTCCACGTCAGCCTTTCCTGTCCCGTTGGCGTGGGGCTGAGGCCGGGCAGCAGCCAGGCGCCCCTCCTGCCTGTGGCTCCCCGCCCTCTCCCGTGGGAAGGGGAGGGAAGAGAAAGAGGGCAAAAAGCCTGCCGGCTCAGGACGACGACACGTTACCGAGGAAAGCCAGAGCTGCCCGCGGAGCGCGAGCCCAGGTGCGTGCGAGGCGCTGGCGAGGGGCAAGGCGAGGCGCGCGGGGCGGGCTGCCCGCGGGGCAAAAGGTGGTGGGGAATCGAACTCGGTGCCCTTGGGCCCAGCGTCCCGCGACCTGGCCGCTCGTCTAACGGAGATCCCCACCGACGGCGGCCGCACAGCGACCCCTACAGGCCTCACGCCGCCCTGCGCCCCGCCGCTCGGACCCGCGCCCTGCGCGCCCGCCCCGCCGACGCGCGCCGCCTCCCGCGCCCACGGCACCCCGACGCCGCCCGCCTCACGCCCCGCTCCGCGCACCAGCCTCACCCTCCCCGCGCACAACAGCCTCTCGCCGCACCCGCCTCCCTTTCTCCCGCTCTGCCCGGGACCTCGAGCCACACACCAACCCCACCTGACCCCACCCCCCCCGCTCCCCCCCGCCTCCAGCTGCACCCGGGCGGCACCGCCACGGCCCCTCGCCTTCCTCGCCGCTTCCCTGCCCGCTCCTCCCCCTCCGGCAAGCTTCTCCTCTGCTGCCAGAGCCCAACACCTCCTGCTGCTGCCAGGTACCCGGGCGCTCGGGGCCTCGGAGCGTCACCAAAATTTCCCAGCTGGCCCGTGCCCACCCCGGAGACAGGCTGCTGCCCTGCGCAGGGGAGCAGGGCAAGAGGAGTTCTTTCTTCCTGGGCACGAGGTGGCCCCTTCCAGCTGGGGCGCTCCGAATGCGCTTTTACACTTGGTTCTCATGCTTTTCGAGCGCTTCAGGTACGGCAGGATTTGACCCCTCGCCGCTCAACGCGCGCGCAGGCACGCACACACACACGTACTGCTGTTTTGCAAAGCAACTCCAAGCCTGTGGCGTCATCATCCACCTGCTCCTTTCTTGATCGAAACGTCCCTGGCGTTACTTCCCTGCGATGCCAGGTAACGGGAGGGTTTTGCAGAGGTGCTGGAGGGGCCGGCGCGCTGGCCTTCTCTCGGTAGTCCGGGGGTGTCCCTTATTCCTCGGGGGGGGGGTGGGGGGAGCTGTCCTTCTCCTCCTTGCAATGAGCTGGGCTCCTTTAGTCGTGCTTACTTAACCATGACCGTGCAGCAGACCGCGTAAACCACCTACCTACCTATCTTCGCCTTGCGAAACTTCCTGCCAGTTAGACTCATAGAATCCTTTAGGTGGGAAAAGACCCTTAAGATCATCAAGTCCAACCGTAAACCTAGCTCTGCCAAGTCCACCGCTAAGCCATGTCCCTAAGCGCCGCGTCGGCACGTCTTTTAAAGACCTCCAGGGGCGGTGACTCCACCACTTCCCTGGGCGGCCTGTTCCAGCGCTTGACAACCCTTTCGGTGAAGAATTTTTCCCTGAGAGCCGATCTAAAGCTCCCCTGGCGCAACCTGAGGCCGTTTCCTCTCGTCCCATCGCCCGTCACCTGGGAGAAGAGACTGACACCCCCCTCGCTACAACCTCCTTCCGGGTAGTTGTAGAGAGCGACACGGTCTCCCCTCAGGCTCCTCTTCTCCAGACTGAACGACCCCGGTTCCCTCAGCTGCCTCCTCAGCAGGCGTGTGCTCTAGACCCTTCACCGGCTTCGTTGCCCTCCTTTGGCCGCGCTCCAGCACCTCAGTGTCTTTCTCGTAGCGAGGGGCCCAAACCCGAAGACGGTACTCGAGGTGCGGCCTCACCAGTGCCGAGCACAGGGGGACGCTCGCTTCCCTAGTCCTGCTGGCCACACGATTTCTGATACAAGCCAGGATGCCGTTGGCCGCCTTGGCCACCTGGGCACGCTGCCGGCTCACGTTCAGCCGGCTGTCGACCAACACCCCCAGGTCCTTTGCCCGCCGGGCAGCTTTCCAGCCACTCTTCGCCAAGCCCGTAGCGTTGCACGGGGTTGTTGGGACCCGGGTGCAGGACCCGGCACTTGGCCTGCTTGAACCTCACACAGCTGGCCTCGGCCCATCGATCCAGCCTGTCCAGAGCCCTCTGTAGAGCCTTCCTGCCCGCCAGCAGATCAACGCTCCCGCCCGGCTTGGTGTCGGCTGCAGCATGCCGTAGCTTAAAGAGGGATTGGTACAGTAGCTAAAGACCAGTTGGTACAATAGTCAGGGAGGGAGGCTTTTGCTCAGAGGAGGGGTACGTGGTTGGGGCGTGCTGAGTCTTCCAGCCCCCCACCTCGGGAAGGCAGCCTGAGGATCGGAGCTGCCGCAGGTTTCCACTTGCGCCCAGAGCCCCCGGGGTTTTGCCTTGCCGCTGCCTTTCTTTTCCACGTCAGCCTTTCCTGTCCCGTTGGCGTGGGGCTGAGGCCGGGCAGCAGCCAGGCGCCCCTCCTGCCTGTGGCTCCCCACCCTCTCCCGTGGGAAGGGGAGGGAAGAGAAAGAGGGCAAAAAGCCTGCCGGCTCAGGACGACGACACGTTACCGAGGAAAGCCAGAGCTGCCCGCGGAGCGCGAGCCCAGGTGCGTGCGAGGCGCTGGCGAGGGGCAAGGCGAGGCGCGCGGGGCGGGCTGCCCGCGGGGCAAAAGGTGGTGGGGAATCGAACTCGGTGCCCTTGGGCCCAGCGTCCCGCGACCTGGCCGCTCGTCTAACGGAGATCCCCACCGACGGCGGCCGCACAGCGACCCCTACAGGCCTCACGCCGCCCTGCGCCCCGCCGCTCGGACCCGCGCCCTGCGCGCCCGCCCCGCCGACGCGCGCCGCCTCCCGCGCCCACGGCACCCCGACGCCGCCCGCCTCACGCCCCGCTCCGCGCACCAGCCTCACCCTCCCCGCGCACAACAGCCTCTCGCCGCACCCGCCTCCCTTTCTCCCGCTCTGCCCGGGACCTCGAGCCACACACCAACCCCACCTGACCCCACCCCCCCCGCTCCCCCCCGCCTCCAGCTGCACCCGGGCGGCACCGCCACGGCCCCTCGCCTTCCTCGCCGCTTCCCTGCCCGCTCCTCCCCCTCCGGCAAGCTTCTCCTCTGCTGCCAGAGCCCAACACCTCCTGCTGCTGCCAGGTACCCGGGCGCTCGGGGCCTCGGAGCGTCACCAAAATTTCCCAGCTGGCCCGTGCCCACCCCGGAGACAGGCTGCTGCCCTGCGCAGGGGAGCAGGGCAAGAGGAGTTCTTTCTTCCTGGGCACGAGGTGGCCCCTTCCAGCTGGGGCGCTCCGAATGCGCTTTTACACTTGGTTCTCATGCTTTTCGAGCGCTTCAGGTACGGCAGGATTTGACCCCTCGCCGCTCAACGCGCGCGCAGGCACGCACACACACACGTACTGCTGTTTTGCAAAGCAACTCCAAGCCTGTGGCGTCATCATCCACCTGCTCCTTTCTTGATCGAAACGTCCCTGGCGTCTGTCCTGCTACAGTTACTTCCCTGCGATGCCAGGTAACGGGAGGGTTTTGCAGAGGTGCTGGAGGGGCCGGCGCGCTGGCCTTCTCTCGGTAGTCCGGGGGTGTCCCTTATTCCTCGGGGGGGGGGTGGGGGGAGCTGTCCTTCTCCTCCTTGCAATGAGCTGGGCTCCTTTAGTCGTGCTTACTTAACCATGACCGTGCAGCAGACCGCGTAAACCACCTACCTACCTATCTTCACCTTACGAAACTTCCTGCCAGTTAGACTCATAGAATCCTTTAGGTGGGAAAAGACCCTTAAGATCATCAAGTCCAACCATAAACCTAGCTCTGCCAAGTCCACCGCTAAGCCATGTCCCTAAGCGCCGCGTCGGCACGTCTTTTAAAGACCTCCAGGGGCGGTGACTCCACCACTTCCCTGGGCGGCCTGTTCCAGCGCTTGACAACCCTTTCGGTGAAGAATTTTTCCCTGAGAGCCGATCTAAAGCTCCCCTGGCGCAACCTGAGGCCGTTTCCTCTCGTCCCATCGCCCGTCACCTGGGAGAAGAGACTGACACCCCCCTCGCTACAACCTCCTTCCGGGTAGTTGTAGAGAGCGACACGGTCTCCCCTCAGGCTCCTCTTCTCCAGACTGAACGACCCCGGTTCCCTCAGCTGCCTCCTCAGCAGGCGTGTGCTCTAGACCCTTCACCGGCTTCGTTGCCCTCCTTTGGCCGCGCTCCAGCACCTCAGTGTCTTTCTCGTAGCGAGGGGCCCAAACCCGAAGACGGTACTCGAGGTGCGGCCTCACCAGTGCCGAGCACAGGGGGACGCTCGCTTCCCTAGTCCTGCTGGCCACACGATTTCTGATACAAGCCAGGATGCCGTTGGCCGCCTTGGCCACCTGGGCACGCTGCCGGCTCACGTTCAGCCGGCTGTCGACCAACACCCCCAGGTCCTTTGCCCGCCGGGCAGCTTTCCAGCCACTCTTCGCCAAGCCCGTAGCGTTGCACGGGGTTGTTGGGACCCGGGTGCAGGACCCGGCACTTGGCCTGCTTGAACCTCACACAGCTGGCCTCGGCCCATCGATCCAGCCTGTCCAGAGCCCTCTGTAGAGCCTTCCTGCCCGCCAGCAGATCAACGCTCCCGCCCGGCTTGGTGTCGGCTGCAGCATGCCGTAGCTTAAAGAGGGATTGGTACAGTAGCTAAAGACCAGTTGGTACAATAGTCAGGGAGGGAGGCTTTTGCTCAGAGGAGGGGTACGTGGTTGGGGCGTGCTGAGTCTTCCAGCCCCCCACCTCGGGAAGGCAGCCTGAGGATCGGAGCTGCCGCAGGTTTCCACTTGCGCCCAGAGCCCCCGGGGTTTTGCCTTGCCGCTGCCTTTCTTTTCCACGTCAGCCTTTCCTGTCCCGTTGGCGTGGGGCTGAGGCCGGGCAGCAGCCAGGCGCCCCTCCTGCCTGTGGCTCCCCGCCCTCTCCCGTGGGAAGGGGAGGGAAGAGAAAGAGGGCAAAAAGCCTGCCGGCTCAGGACGACGACACGTTACCGAGGAAAGCCAGAGCTGCCCGCGGAGCGCGAGCCCAGGTGCGTGCGAGGCGCTGGCGAGGGGCAAGGCGAGGCGCGCGGGGCGGGCTGCCCGCGGGGCAAAAGGTGGTGGGGAATCGAACTCGGTGCCCTTGGGCCCAGCGTCCCGCGACCTGGCCGCTCGTCTAACGGAGATCCCCACCGACGGCGGCCGCACAGCGACCCCTACAGGCCTCACGCCGCCCTGCGCCCCGCCGCTCGGACCCGCGCCCTGCGCGCCCGCCCCGCCGACGCGCGCCGCCTCCCGCGCCCACGGCACCCCGACGCCGCCCGCCTCACGCCCCGCTCCGCGCACCAGCCTCACCCTCCCCGCGCACAACAGCCTCTCGCCGCACCCGCCTCCCTTTCTCCCGCTCTGCCCGGGACCTCGAGCCACACACCAACCCCACCTGACCCCACCCCCCCCGCTCCCCCCCGCCTCCAGCTGCACCCGGGCGGCACCGCCACGGCCCCTCGCCTTCCTCGCCGCTTCCCTGCCCGCTCCTCCCCCTCCGGCAAGCTTCTCCTCTGCTGCCAGAGCCCAACACCTCCTGCTGCTGCCAGGTACCCGGGTGCTCGGGGCCTCGGAGCGTCACCAAAATTTCCCAGCTGGCCCGTGCCCACCCCGGAGACAGGCTGCTGCCCTGCGCAGGGGAGCAGGGCAAGAGGAGTTCTTTCTTCCTGGGCACGAGGTGGCCCCTTCCAGCTGGGGCGCTCCGAATGCGCTTTTACACTTGGTTCTCATGCTTTTCGAGCGCTTCAGGTACGGCAGGATTTGACCCCTCGCCGCTCAACGCGCGCGCAGGCACGCACACACACACGTACTGCTGTTTTGCAAAGCAACTCCAAGCCTGTGGCGTCATCATCCACCTGCTCCTTTCTTGATCGAAACGTCCCTGGCGTTACTTCCCTGCGATGCCAGGTAACGGGAGGGTTTTGCAGAGGTGCTGGAGGGGCCGGCGCGCTGGCCTTCTCTCGGTAGTCTGGGGGTGTCCCTTATTCCTTGGGGGGTAGGGGGGTGGGGGGGGCCGTCCTTCTCCTCCTTGCAATGAGCTGGGCTCCTTTAGTCGTGCTTACTTAACCATGACCGTGCAGCAGACCGCGTAAACCACCTACCTACCTATCTTCGCCTTACGAAACTTCCTGCCAGTTAGACTCATAGAATC